>NC_051158.1:56572227-56576715 GCF_013339745.2 Dermacentor silvarum | reverse complement strand
TGGAGGTGAGGCGTGCGCTGCACTTTAATCTCGCGACGGACGGGAAGGCGCTTGTGACTTTAGGCGTGTGCGGACGGTTGCACGCATCGTATCTTGACAGCGATCTGTAACACGGCTCCTACCTTTGTATGCGCAGTGCTTTCGACGCTCAGTTTCCGTTAGAGCGATAGACCGCAAGAAACTTCGCTCGCTGATGCTTGCGCGCTCGCCCACGCCAGCGTTTTGACAGTGGTTGTGTGCGGTCATCGAGTGTGATCTATTCATGTTTGCTTGTGCGCGCAGACACCATGCTGGTTAACAAACCGATCCCATCGACCGATCTGCGCATGCGCCGGTTTTCTGGAATTAGCACTGCCACCATCTATGTTGTAGTCAAATGGTCAACCACACCAGCGCTACCACCGCAGTGAGACTCCACTACCTAGAAAAATTCGTCATGTATTTTAAGAAATAACATTGGCTATTCATTGCAGCATACAAGGCAAACGTTGAAAAGTGCCTGCTGCTCTTTCATTTCGGTGTTACCTGCTCATTACGCGTTGAGTATCGCATTTGCACGAGCTCTGTATGTAATACATGCTGATGTACGCCGTCGTGTAGCATTACTACTTTTGCCCATGTGCATCTCAGTGAGTGCAGCGTTATGTTTGCTTAGCGATGGATATAACAGGATTTGTAGACCTGTTAGCCGCCGGGCTGGCTCAGTCAGCTAAGGCGTTGGGCTGTTGAGCACGATGTCGCAAGATCGAATCCTAGCCGCGGCGGCGGCATTTCGATGAAGGCGAAATGCAAAAAACCGCCCGTGTGCTTGCGTTGTAGTGCACGTTAAAGAACCCAAGGTGGTCAAAATGAATCCGGAGCCCTCCACTACGGCGTACCTCAAATTCAGAACGGGTTTTGGCCAGTGTTGCCAGGTCCGACGAGGCGGCGTAGCCAAAAGCTAGAGAAGTTGTAGCCCAAATGTAGCCAAACCGAAAAAAAGTGCAAAATATTTCGTAGCCAAATATAGCCATTGTTATTTGCAATTTTATTTGTGTATACATTTTCACATTCCACAACGGCAATCCTTTTTTGCACAACCCGTCGTAACAAAATGTCCATGCCGCCGTGACAGTCAGCTCATTACATCAAGAACAGCGACATCATGCTTGCACAGAACGCTTTTTGGTTGGCCCCGGTAGCTCTTAAGTTCCATTGAATCACTGCAGAGGGCGAAATCAGTCCTTTTATTTAAAGACAGATAGTACTAAGTTATTATTTTTAGTTATTTACAGTAGTATTAACTACGAACTGCCCTTTTTAGCTGTCGTGAACACTAAATAATGTTCAGCGCCATCGATATCTTTCACGTTATCTCTACCTACGGGGTAGAAGTTCAGCTGTCCTGCGATCTGCGACGGCGACGGGCTCACGGCTTATTTTTTGATGAGCTAAAACAAGTCTTTCGCGCTATGATATCTCGCGTTATTTGTCTGATCACCCTATCATGTTTTCGCATTTTTTGTTTTTGTTTGTCAATTAGCTTGGCCCGGATTAGCTGGGACACACTGCCTATATAGTGTCAATTTACATCAACCTGGCCGCCATCTTAGGTCTCTACCACGCCAAAAACATGCGTTAAGAAAAGGGACAGGCAACAGATGCCACTCACTGTCGTAAGCGGAGCTGTAAAAGATTACTGCGCAAACCGGCACATTAGTGCAAGAAGCGCACAGTCGTTTTCGGCGACGAGCACATCCCGAACTTACTCGCTCGAAATGGTAAAGACCGCGACGGCGTACAAAGAGCAATGGTAAACAACAAATTGATAACAGTAGTAATGCTGTGAAAACCGCTTACTGTCAAAAAGAAAACCGTGTTGATGGCTAATAAAGTTTAAGAATAGGTTCCCCTAAAGTTTGAGGCCCCAAAGAGCTTTGCCGGTGTTAGCGTTGGGGCATGCAGGAATGAAGAGTTTTGGAATAGGCGATTTGCGTTTGCGGACAGCGTGTTGCGTTTGCACCGTCACTACGGCGTCAAAAAAACTGCTATAAATATTAAAATAAAATATACGATTTTATGATAACAAAAGCAATTTAGACTTTCGTGTTTTCGCCTTTACCTCCAATTTATAACTTATTGTATTAGCAGCATGCAACTTGTTGCGCTCAGTTTTGAATAACCAAGTTTACGCACCTTCACCCAGCCAAGTGAATCCGTGATAGGCCTACGAGCCATGAAATCGACAATTTGAATTCGGAATCAGCGGCGTATAATGAATCAATCTTCATTACACAAGTTAGTTGAGAGAAAGAGATAACCGTAATCACTTATTCTAGCTTACGAACTTCACGCATTACCACGAATCGAGCCCAGATTTGTGCTAAATTAGAGCCGTCGCTTCGATGGGCGCCGCCATGTTTGTTGACGAAAGCTTTTGGGGCAGCTTTTGGGGATCCCGCTAAATCGATGAAATAGCGTGCCCGACGCAAAACCGAAACACAGTTTCCGACTAGCGGTGCAGTGGCTTCGACGCTATTTCTTCGGGGCCCCAATACTTTTGAGGCCCCTATTCTAAAACTCTAACAATTGCTGGGGTTTTGCGTGCCAAAACCAGGATATGATTGGGAGGCATGACGCAGTGGGAGGACTCCGGATTATTTTTGGCCAGCTCAGGTTCTTTAACGTGCACCTAAGTACACGGGTGTTCCTGCATTTTGCCTTGATCGAAATGCGGCCGCCGTGGCCGGGAATTAAACCCGCGTCCTCAAGCCAGCCGCACGACACCTCACAAGCTAAGCTAACACGGTGGGTGAAGTTCATGTGACGTGGTGCACTGATGTCATCATTGCAAACATGTTCCTATATTAGCAGAATGAGTATCTGCATCCATGTCTTTACGGGCATACCATCTAGAAGTAAAAGCACCACAACCCACCTTTGGCTCGGGGTCATGCTCCCATTCGTTTTTATACGTTCTCGCATACTTGGCCCACTTCCTCATGTTTGGATTCTCCTCTGTGAGAAGGATCCCATTTTACGTCCAACCTATTCTAAATGAATCTCGAATCTAAGCACAATTCCTCTAGCACGAAAAGGAAAATGGCAGTAAAGCTTCGCGGCAGAAACGTAGAATAGGCAGTGTTGCCAGGTTTGGCTATATATAGCCATATTGGGCTACGGAAAAAATGTTTTGGCGTCGTCTTGGACGAGTTCGCTATGTGGCTATATTTGGGCTACTGAAAATCTTCGACTTGGCTGTGTTTGGGCTATAAGTGGCGCCCTAATCCACGCTCCAGAGTGGCTCTGATCGGGTAGAAGCAAATCTCGAAGGCGGTGTTATAGCTGGTTGAGCCGGCTGCGTGGCTGTGCGTGTGCGCGAAAGGACCCCCCCCCCCCCCCTCCCCGCTTTTTCTTCCCTCTCTGCGCCGTTGTCTGAGCCGGTGGCTTGGATCTTTGATGCACTTAAACTTACACCCTGCTTGACCGTTCGGCACCCGATCTCCGGGCATCGGGATGAACCTGGGAGTAGTGGGTTTTTTACGGTATACTGTACTAACATAGCTATGTTCAGGAAGGGCGAGCAGTAACATAGGGTCGGGGCCGTCGGGCGATCGTGGCGCCGACATGAAAGAAGGGAAGCATGGGTGGATCACACGCTCCAGTGTGTTCATGGCCATGTCTTCCGGATGAAGTATCGCGCCAGGCGCAGCTTTCGACCTACTCTACGTTTCTGCCGCGAAGCTTTACTGCCATTTTCCTTTTCGTGCTAGAGGAATTGTGCTTAGATTCGAGATTCATTTAAATAGGTTGGACGTAAGATGGGATCCTTCTCACAGAGGAGAATTCAAACATGGGGAAGTGGGCCAAGTATGCGAGAACGTATAAAAACTAATTGGAGCAAGACCCCGAGCCAAAGGTGGGTTGTGTTGCTTTTACTTCTAGATGGTATGCCCGTAAAGAGATGGATGCAGATACTCATTCTGCTAATATAGAAACATGTTTGCCATGATGACATCAGTGAACCACGTCACATGAACTTCACCCATCGTGTTAGCTTAACGTGTGAGGTGTCGTGCGGCTGGCTCGAGGACGCGGGTTTGATTCCCGGCCACGGCGGCCGCCTTTCGATAATGGCGAAATGCAGGAACACCCGTGTACTTAGGTGCACGTTAAAGAACCTGAGCTGGCCAAAAATAATCTAGAATCCTCCCACTGCGTCATGCCTCCCAATCATATCCTGGTTTTAGCACGCAAAACCCCAGCAATAATTAGAGTTTTAGAATAGGGGCCTCAAAAGTATTGGGGCCTCGAAGAAATAGCGTCGAAGCCACTGCACCGCAAGGCGGAAACTGTGTTTCGGTTTTGCGTTGGGCACGCTATTTCATCGATTTAGCGGGATCCCCAAAAGCTGCCCCAAAAGCTTTCGTCAACAAACATGGCGGCGCCCATCGAAGCGACGGCTCTAATTTAGCACAAAACTGGGCTCGATTCGTGGTAATGCGTGAA
>NC_051158.1:56552227-56564727 GCF_013339745.2 Dermacentor silvarum | reverse complement strand
TTTCAACCCTTGTGCCCAGGAAGAAGAAATCTATCGGAACTGAGCACACCCGCGAGGGATTAGGCAGAAAATAATCGGATAGTGGCCGCACCGAGGAAATTCATTGAGTCAGAAACTGACAAGCCGCTGCTTCAAAATATTTGCCGAATAAAGAACACAGAGCAAAACCCACTAATTCTGACTGAATTCATAATCGGAAAGCTTGGATAGCTTGGAATACATATTTAGCCCCACTTTTAGAACAAGCACCATATACGCTGCTTGCGCCGTTTGGACATAGCTTAATCAGCTCTGAAAGCGCTTTTGCATGTTCTCTGACGCTGTGATCAAAACTTCCTGTCGTCCACCTAGTCACCGTCTACGATATCTCCGAAAACAGGTTTTCTAAGCCGCGCCGGCGTCATACACTTACATTGTAAACAAGGAGGCAACGGAGGCAGTTGAGGCAAGCAATGGACGTGTCACCACGTCCTCAAACATGGCAGCGCCCACGGGATCGCCGCGAAAAGGGTCAATACTGCATATTTACAGTGACTCCAGATATGGAAGCCCACTCCATGGGGGAGAACTTTGAATGTCTCAGCTCAATACATGTCTGAGCATATATCAGAACACGTCAGGACACACCACTGCACCCAAGGTGTCCGTTTATAAAACAGTCGTCTTCATCTAGTTGACCCGACTAGAGAGAGAGAAAAGTTTATTTGAATAAAGGCAGAGAGGTCGGCTTGAGCGTTAGTTTGCTCTGGCCTGCTACTCTACACTGGGGAACTGGGGGAGGGGGAGAAAAAGAGAGATGAATGATGATCACAAGATAAGAAGGTGCGTATATACATGTCTATCACGTTGAGGTCATACTAGAGTCGTGTGTCAAGTCCAGTGGCATGAAGGAAGGCTATACGTAGTCGCTCCGATGACCACAGCTGCGCTGTTGCCGTCAGGCCAAGGACCTACTACAATCTCGTCGAATATTGGTTGAATAGTAGAAATAAGGCTCTGCCGTTCTCGCGCGTACGCTGGGCATGAGCAAAATATGTGCCCAAGTGTTTCTGGCGCTTGACATGTGATCACAGTAGGAACCAATGTCACTGCAACCGATGATATGCGTATAACGCCTCGTGAGTGCAACACCAAGACGAATCCGGTGTATCATACTCGTTATACTCCTCTTCAGTGTATGAAACATGCGGAACTTCATTTCTGGGTCCCATTTGTGCAGTCGCCTGTGTCGTCGCTCTGGATTGGTCCAGTGCTCAAGTGTAGAGTTGCGCATAACGCACCGAAGCAGGGCATTCGTGTCTGATCGTGAGAACACAATGCTTACTTCTGGATCATAATTTACAGCTATTTTAGCTTCAGCGTCTGCTTGTTCATTTTCTATCACGCCACAGTGTGGAGGTATCCGCTGAAAGGTGACATCGTGGCCGCTTTTTGTCGCAATGTCGAGAAGCTCTGTGATTTCGAGAGCTAAAATATAACAAGGGCCTTGACTCATAGTGCACTCAATGGCTTGAAGAGCGGGTTTGGCGTAGCAAAATAAAGTCCATATGCGAGGAGGCTCTCCTGCAAGGAATAGTATGGCCTCGCGGATAGCAACAAGTTCTGCGGCAGTTGAAGTGTACTTCTGGTCTAATTTAAACCGTCGAGCGATGGTCATTTGCGGGATGACAAAGGCTGCGGCGCAGGCACATGGGGAAACAGAGCCATCGGTATACGCGTGTGAAGTACCACCGTATACTGTAAAAATGTGCGATAGGGTAAGTTACTTAAGGCCAATTGATGAAACACAGGACTTCCTCGTAATCCCAGGGATTTTAAGTTTAACAAGCGGTTTAGGCAGGACCCACGGAGGTGCTCTAGGAATGCATGGGGAAGAGAATCTAAATTGCAGAATGCTCTCATGACGCAATATAGTTCTTGGAAAACTGCAGTTTGTGTGTGTGGCAGAGACTGCTGATAGGGGATGTTGCCTATGTCGGGTCAACAATCGTAGGTGCACTCGAAGAGGTTCGCAGAGCATATATACATTGATGGGACAAGCCCGAGCTTCCGCGATGGTTCCATTGGTTGAGGGGCAGCGTGGTACTCCCAAGCACGTGCGCAACCCTTGATCTTGTATGCTCTCTAACGTCCGCACACAGCTGGGTTTCATGTTCGAGAGCACCGGCATGCTGTATCTTATATAGCCTACGAACAGGGCTTGGTACAATTGAAGAAGAGACTATTCCGACGGGCCCCATCTTGCTCCTGCCACTACCCGAAGCACAAGGACAAAACTCTGCTGTTTTGACTTCAGTGCGGTGACGTGCCTTCACCAGGATAGTTCACGGTCTATGGTGACACCAATAAACTTGTGGTGTGTTACGTAAGGTATCGCTGTTCCTTTAACGACTATCGGGTATTTACTCATGTGTTTGCGTGTGAATGCAAGCACTGCACATTTTTCAATTGAAAGTGTGAGGCCTTGACATCGTAAGTAGTTGGTTGTAATTGTCACTGTACGTTGCAGACGCGCACGCTGTTGCGGACGCGTAGCACCTGATGCCCATATGCATATGTCGTCGGCATATGCGCTAATCTTTACTGTGTTGGGAAGCTCAGACGGGATTTCAATCAATGTCACATTGAAGAGAGTCGTTAGTTAGTTAGTTAGTTAGTTAGTTAGTTAGTTATGTAAGGTTTTGTGGCGCAAAAGCAACCAAGGCTATGATGCGCCATGCACAGGATGAAAACATATAATTTCGTGAAAGTGCTTCAAGCAACCAAAATTTACTTTATAGTTTGTTTAAGAACCCTGTTTCATCTAAAAACTTAAAAACATCATCTAAAGATACAAGTGCGTTTTCAGCTAGGATCAGGGAAGGATGAAGTGGTCTTAGTGTTTTATAAAGTTCATAAAAAGATTTCTGTCTTTTTTCCTCGAACGCTGGACATGTTATTAAAATGTGATTCACAGTTAGAGATTCTTGGCATTGATCACAAACCGCTTGTTGTTCATTTTTCAATAAAAAGTTGTGTGTGAGATGTGTGTATCCGATGCGAACGTGACATAAAATAACTTCCATGAAACGTTCCTGGTGATATGATGTCTTCCACTCCTGCAGCATGGGTTTTACTGAAGAGAGTCGGACTGAGAACTCCACCTTGGGGAACACCGCGGTGAATATTATATTGACCGGTGCCTCCATCGCTTGTCGACATGCATACGGTATGGCCATTCAGATAACTAACGATCCAATCATATAGTCGGCCACCAATGCCTAAATCTTCTAGCGCATCAAGGATCGCGTAATGCAGAACATTGTCGTAGGCACCCTTAAAGTCAAGGAAAACTGCACCCACTAATCTGCGTCGACTTCTTTCTTGTTCAACATTGGAGATCAAGTTGACCACACCATCAATGGCAGATCAGCCTCTTCTAAATCCATGCATAAATTGGGGAAAGCAGTTACTGCTTTCTAAGAACCACTCTAATCTTGACAGTACCATCCTTTCCATTGCTTTGCCGACGCAGCTGGCTAAAGCGATCGGCCTGTAGGAGGAAAGTTCATTAGGGCACTTCCCTGGTTTGAGCAATGCAATATTGCGGTTGCATTTCCAATTGGCTGGAACATTTCCTGACTCCCACGAGATGTTATAATAGGAGAACAGGATATCTCGTGCTTTTGTGCCAAGATGACGGAGCGCAGCGTACGTGATTCCGTCTGGAGCCGATGAGCGTCGAGAGACAAATTGCAGCGTCAAGTTCTTGCGTCGTAAAAGGCACCTTGAGACGCTCATCAGGTGACGGGGGCGCAATGGTGGCAAGAGCTTCAATTTCGGTATTAGAGGTGGCCACCACAAGCTTACAGTAGCCTCCACTTCAAATTTTTTCCGGCCTTGATGTAGAGCCACGGAACGGAATGAGTGGCTTCGTTCTGGACTCGTCTGCAGACTTCGTACTACCCGCCAGATCTTAAATAAAGGCTGTCTTGGGTCCAGAGAGCCGCAGAACGTCCACCACCGCTGCCTGTCAAGCTTGTCAAGATGCCTAAGAACGTGTCGTTGCGCTCGGTGATTAGCTGAAAGGTCTGACGGAGACTTCGTTCTTCTGTGTCGCCGTTCTGCACGGTGGCGGATTGCAAGAAGGGCCTCGTATTGAGAATCGATCGCTCGTATCCGCTGAGCTCCACTGATCTCCGCAACTTAATTGTCTCGTTGTGTTACGCAGAGAAGTAGCAATGACGTCCTCAACCTCGGATGGTGTAGTCGTGCACTGACATCTGGTTTTGATAGATGCCCTGAATAAAGTCCAGTCTATTTGGTGCGTGTATCGTTAGGCTGAGCGGCTGAACCAGCTAAATTGAACGTATGTTGGGAGGTGGTCACTTTCATGAGTTTCTACATCCATGGACCAACATGCAGTCGACAGAAGGCTTCTGGACACAAAAAGTAAGGTCAAGGCAGAAGTTCCACGAATGAATGTAGGTGACCCGTCATTGAGTACACTTAGTCCCTGATTACACATGAAGTCGGCCAAATCTCTGCCACGACAGTTCACTGCAGCGCTACCCGTAGGGGATGATGTGCGTTAAAGTCACCAATCACAACACGCGGACCTCGTGCGGCTTGTAGCACAGACATCAGGTAGGAGCGTCAGTCTTCGCTCTTGGATGGATGTATCCACCAATTACAGAGAACGTTCGCCTTTTTTGTGTTATAGTCAGGCATACGTAATCTGATGACCTTGGTGCGGCCAATCAGAGGGGTTGTATTGTTCCCAAAACTCCGCCTCTAATGTGGGACCACCGACCTCGCATTTGTCAAAACTACGTGGCCATTTGGGAAACTGAGGTCGTCGGCGTTCGCACGGTAGTAATTCCACGAAGTTGGCCACTCACATCAATCAGTGGCATCTCCGCGACGGTCAGCTTGTCATGGTCTGTGTTGGGCACTGTCGCCAGGTAGGCGGCCGCTGATGAAGGGCGAAGCCTCGGGGGAAACACTCAAAGGATGCGCACTGCCGATTTTGGGTGCTTGTTTGCCCGTCACCATCGGTTTCGGGTACTGTCGCCGTCTGGGCGACGCAGATGAAAGGGCCTGCCTCGGTGGAAGCAGCCAAAGAATGCGCCCTGCCGATTAGACTATTTACTAAAACTAAAAATAGACTAAATAGACTAAAATAGACTATTTCAGAAATACTTTGTCACGAAAAGTACTTCAATGCATTCAGAAGAAGCGCCGTTATTGGCAATCAAAGGTCGCGTATGATCCCGTTCGCTCTGCTCCCATTCCTTCTTCAATGCCTTGCATTACGAAGGCTATGGCGGAGCGGGGCGGGCTTACAACGCTCTGCCTACTGAACGTAACAGGGGCGCGCAGTTCAAATTTAATTTTGGATGCTCATGTAAACGCCACTACTTGCGATTTTGGTGCCTACGACGCGCCAAACATAGTCACTGGTAACCAAACGTAGCCAAACGCGAGCCGCAATGCGCTCAGGCAGCGCATTGATACAAACGCTTCTCGTTTGATGTCAGCTATTGGTCAATAGCAGCCGCATATGGGAATGTGCTCTATTACGAAATGAAGCGCCCAGAAAAGAGCGAGGAGGAGCCTTCTGTTGAAAAGAGAGCCTTTGAGAGAAAGATGAATTCGCGCTCCGCTTGCTAGCTCCACGGTCCACGCACGACTGCAAAATTTGGCTGAGATGCTCACATCCGCGTATGCTATCCGCTGACTGTGTTTTTACACCAAACCCGAGGGGTGGTTAAGGACCCCTTTATAGACAATCATGTAAGCCCCCATATACACGGCAGGAATGTTACTAGCGCGAATAAAGCCTTCTGGGGGAGTTTTTTTTCGAACACTGGCCTAGAACTTTTAGTTCTGATGTTGCACGATTGTCCAATTGGTCCATAACTCTGCACATCACTTGGCTCTCGGCACTATAGCGCAGGCGAACACAAATAATGTGTGTAAACGTCTCATCACAGCTGTATGCGCCGAACATAGGGCCGTTGGCCATTACGACTACTACTACAAGCGGTACAACATGGTCTGTTCACGTCGTGGGAACCTAGGTGGTAGATGCATCTGTATATATCCCGAGACAACGAAGGTAAATCGCACATGGAGAAAACGTTCGAGCCTCACAGGGGCAACGTACATTCACGGGACATAAATCAAAACCCAGCGGTTCGCGAAAGCTGAATCAAAACACAATGACCGCTTTCATGTGCAGATCGGGTGGCTTCATCGGCGTGGTCATTCCTGCTGATGTTGCAATGTGGCGGAAGCCATTGAAATATTAGGTCAGGTCCCTTGTACTCGCTGCGATGATATGTCTGTCAAATTTCTGATGCCAGTTGTTCATTGGGTCCATGGCGTATTGGGTTGTCTATGTACTGAAGGGCTGCTTTACAATCACAGAAGTATGTCCAATTGTCCATTGTTTCTGTGGTTCCTGTATAAGGATATAAATTGCATCACGGAATGCAGCAATCTCTGCACCAATTGATGTGGTTACATAAGCTATTTTCAGCGTGATTTCTCCCAAATTTGGCGGGATGATGACTAAAGTACCAGAGATCTGCTGTGTTTGACCGAACCATCTGTGCAAACATGTTGCCGGATTCTGTGCACGTTTTAAAGGGGTTCCAAGGTTACTTGTTTAAAGCTTGCAACGGCGCTCCAGCTTTCTTTTTGATGCCCGGAATAGTCAATCGTACTTGTGGCCGTTGCAGACACCCCAATAGTGCTGATATTTGTGTAGCGAGCGTGAAAAGTAGGACTTATGTGTTACAATAGTTGTGGCAAACGTTTAATGTGGCGTCTTTTCTGGCAGGTTAGCAAGATGGTGTGAGTCAAGCCGAGTACAGGTGTCGCGGATGTGTGCTCTCAGGTTATCTTAAGCAATGTACACTGTCATAGGGTAATCTCTGACAATGGCCACTGTCGCGATTGACGATATATTTTTGGCGAGACCATGACACATTCTGAGTGCTTGGGCTTGGATACTCTGAAGTCTGCAAACATTTGTCGTCCAAGTATTTCCTAGTACAGGTAAGCTATGCCACAGGAAGCCCAAAACTAGTGCGTTATGTAATTGCAACATTGATGGTACTGTAGTGCCCCAGGACTTCCCGCCGAAAACGCGAAAAGGTCCACAATAGTTGCGAAACGCTTTCTAATGTTCGAGATGTGGGGGCTCCAAGACAAGTATCTATCGACGATGGCGCCAAAAAATCGGTAGGTTCGTCTGTCTGGTACAATTTGGCCCTTGATCGGCAATGCATACGGGGCCATCGCTTTTCGCGTAAAAGCAACCAGTGCGAATCACATGAAGGCTCTAGGCCTTACCTCCTTAGAAATGTTGACACTGCCATTGAAGCCTTCTGAAGTCGTTCGCGGACTTTTACGCGTGGAATTCTTGAAGCCCCTATGCCAATGTCGTCTGCATATATGGAGAGCTGCACGGTTTGTGGCAACAAATCGGTGAGGCCGACGAACACCAACTTCAACAGTGTAGGGCTAAGTATTCCGCCTAGTGTCACACCACCGTTGGTCTAGAAGCCACTCGTAAGCTTTTCTCCCTAAAAGTTCCCTGAAATCTGCTCATAGTCATATCAAACTGCTATGCTATAAAAACTTTGGGCGGTCAGTACTAGAATGCGCCAACACGGTTTGGTTTCCTCACACGAAGACAAGCATAACCGAAGTGGAAAAAGTTCAGAGGAAAGCAATACGGTTTATTCACAACAAGTAAAAACCACTGATTCGCCCACAGAACTCCTGGCTTCATCCGAAATGGACACACTGGTAATCAGAGCAAAGCTCGGCTAAAATTCATACATAACCTGTTGCACAACCGCTTTAACAGAAATTCTTCAAAATATATTACTTTCTCTACGTCCCGTATTTCGCGCCATAAGCATAATAAAATGTTAGTTGAGTACCCTTGAAAAACGGACACATTTAGATACTCTTTTTTCCTTACTGCTGTTACGGAGTGGAAGCACCTCGACTCAATTAACAATAGCTGATATAGAATCACCATCAATTTTTAGGAACATGATAGAAAAGATTAAGGAATAACTGCTAGACAGCTTTCGTCTTATGCAAATTTGTTTTTTACATTGTTTAGATCAATCTCTTATGCTATGTTATGTTAGATTGTATTAAGTTACACACTGTTAGGTTGTAAATAGTTGTGTTGCATTTATATTTCATGCGACTGCATTGTATCACAATTTATTGTATTTATCACATTTTCTTTCTTCTTAGATAGCGTTAGAGTTGGCTTCACCAATTAAATGCATGAAACGATGTCTTTTTTTCTGCATTTGTATTTTTCCAGACTGTACTGTGTAGCTACATGTAGCGTATCTAGTTTTTTTGTACTTTGTATACACATGTTCTGTGAAAAAATGCTGTATCAACGCTTACATTATAACAATGCGCCCACCTGCTATGGTCTCGATAAAGAGACTGGCAGTATTGAAAATAAAATAAATGGATGGCGTTGACCCATCTTCAGTCAAGGTAAAAAACGCTATTTAAAGAAAGCAACCTTGAAACACCCCTTGGACTTGGTGAAATAACCTAGTCCGCGGGTAGCATACTCTGCTGTGAACATCTCAGCAAAATTTGGCTATCGTAGCGATGCGTGAAACTCGAAAGCGGAGCGCGAGGTCACCTTTCTCTTAAACCTTCTCTTTTCACCAGAAGCCATGTTCCTCACGTTTTCTGGACGCTTTGTTTCCTAATAAAGCGGATTCCCATACGCTCCTGCTATTGGTAGCTGCGGTCGGTTACGCGGCGTAGATACCGCAGCCGCCGCGGGGTGCCGCCACCACGAGTCCACTGGCAAAGCGCAGTGTGGCTCGCTGAGAACAGCCGCGTTTGGCTTATGTTTAGCACGTCGTAGGCACCAAAATCGGAAGTCGTGGCGTTTGCGTTAACATCCAAAATGAAATTTGAACTGCGTGCCACGGTATAACGGCGGAGCGTTGTGGCCACAACCTGCTCCCCCGCAGTCTTCGCAGGGCAAGGCATTGAAGAAGGAACGGGAGCACAGCGGAAGTCATGTTTGATTGCCAATAACTCCGCTTCTGCTGAACACATTGAAGTAGTTTTTGCGGCCAAATATTTCTAAAATAGCCAATTTTCTCTTTAAGTGCCTTTCTCCACTTTGATAAAAAGTGGTTCAGGGCCCCTTTAAAATAGCTGCTGATCCACCGAAAGAGGTATCCACCAATTCCAACAGATTCTAAGGCGTCCAGAATTGCATGATGACCTACATTGCCATAGATACCTTTAACAGTAAGGCATACGGCTGCATTGATTCGTTTCATGTGTTTCTGGTACTTTAGACTCGTTACAAGGTCAATAACGTTAACTATTGACGAGCGTCCGCGTCGAAAGCCAGACATTACCTGTGAATACATGTTGTAAAATTATAAGTACCAATCTAACGGTGTCAGGATAATTCTCTTCACTACCTTGCCTTCATTACGTAGCTGGCCAGTGCTATCGGTCGGTATATAAGATAACAATTCCAAGGGAGATTTGCTAGGCTTGAGGAGTGGGACCAGACGATTGGATTTCCACGTTGTAGGGACCAATTCGTCGCGCCATGATGCGTTATATATAGGCCAAGAAGTGCAACTCTGGCCTATTGACCTAGGTTTGCAAGCTTAGCTAAGTACGTGATACGATCGAGTCCGGGTGCCAAAGAACGCCTGCACCCAGTGAGTGCGGCCTCCAGTTCTTCAATGGAGAAAGCAACGACCATACGCGGATCTCAGGAGCCAGGAGTGAAAGTAGGGATAGGTGTGCAAGGCTCGCGCACCCGCGATCTTTGCGCAGTAATCTTCTTCTACGTCGACTTCTAGGTGAATGAGACGTATTCAAAATAAAATTCAGTGTCGCATTGCTGTGCTGCAAAGTCAACGTCGGAAATCTTTTTTTTTTTTTGAGCCTCTAGATCAGCGTAAACCTATGTCGGTTTTCTGGAGAAGAGTCCGCGGACTTCGAACAGCTACCCAACAGCGCCGCATAATCTCTAACCCACAAGTAAAATGCGCACAAAATTCCTTGAAGAGCAGAGAGCAATGCAAAGTGCTGCGTGTGTTTTCAAAGAGAAAGTAGTTATGACCATAGCTGACACCACATTCACGCACGTGATGTGAGCTGACGTGTTGTGAGCTTCAATGCATTGAAGGTGGTATGTAGTAAAAAAGAAAAGTGAAAGTTTAAATGCGTGTATTATTTTGAGTATCATACATGCTTACAATTGGGGTCAACCAGAACCAACCTTAAATCTCGGCCCTACCATGCTCCTGAGAGCCCCGAACAGTCCGCGTTGTTTGTTCGTGCGGTATCAAATATACACAATTCGCTCGGCGGTTTCGGAAAATGACTTAAAGATGTGTGCTCTGTCTTCCATCTCATGCCGACTGTTCAAAACATTAGGCATGCGACAAAAATATTTCATATCCATCTGACGAAGCTGGAGAAAGACAAGAGGGACGCATGTTTTTCACGAGGCTGTGCCTCGTCGATGTCTTGCGCTGACCTTGACGGAGCGACGCTGTAATTACTGCGTTACATTTGTAAGAGCGGGATACCCCAAATGCACTCTCAGCTTATGCAGCCTGACTGGTGGGTATACCTATGATGAATAATGTACTCGAGGTCTCTCGCAAATAATGTTCTTTTTGCGACGCTCAGCTACTTATTGCATGAGGTGAAGGCTGCAGACGCCCATGTTTTGTTGTTGTGCAAAGTATATTAAATATCTTCGACGAGGTACCCTGATCACGTTGCCACGTGGATCACATTCAACTGGGTTTTCACACCAGTTCTTAATGAGCCCTAGCCTTTGATTAGCGTCATGGAGAAAAACCCGGGGCGCCATATTATAATAGCTAATTAGATTTCACCGAAAGCGAAAGGGGCCGAACAAGCCTGACAGAGTTCGCACTCTTTAATTTCTGGGATTTCTATAGATTGCCGAAAAAGAGCACGATGTTTTGGGCTGCTCTCTATTCGTGGCTGTTGCTATATATAACTCGTTTGACGCGGTACGCGGCTCTTGTTATAAATGCAATAGACACAGGTTGCTGTACGCCAAATGAAAAACTGTATTAGGTGCAACACGCATGTACGACCTTGTGTTTTCTGCAACTCGCCTAAAAAGCAAATAAAAACCGATAAAAACAGTCAAACATCGCTAATACTGTCCTCCCAATTTAGTATATAATACTGGTGGTATTTGCGTTGGAACTATATATGTGCGGTGGTGAAAGCATTTGAATGAAGTAATACTGGCCGCTCACTGAAGATACGTGTAAACAGCTCGTATTGTCGAAGTTGCCGGAAAGATGCTACAATGCTTGCTTTTTCTTTGATGCACCCATGCATATTGTTTCGTCCAAAAACGAGTACAGCCAGGAACGTCTTCAATGACGGCCAGATGCAATTTGCTTTTCTCTATTGAGTGTGATCAGCAGCTGCATGCTGCTTCTCCTTTGCCGCGTAAGAATAGTAATCAGATATTTCTCCTCCGTATTATGGTTAAGCTTATGGAGTGGGTCCCGCTGCATACAGTATGAAATATGGTGGGCTCCTTTGTCTATACTCCTGACACGTGTCGGCAGTTGCTGTTACGTTCAGTTATTGGGTATTTGGTCAAAGGCTCCATCCCCGTCCGCATTCCGATTGAGGTTATGTGAAGAGGCCCACAGAAGTCATTCTTGGTATCCATTACAAAAGCCCGGAGGCTATACCTTAATCCACGGCCTCTGACTACGACGGTTGATGAATGTACGATAGGGGTGCCTTAGATATGCAAGCATACAAGTTCATCATTTAAGGTTTAGGAAAAGCAACCACAATGTCCACAAATACATCAATTGGATAACTAATATATGCGGAAGAAAGAGCGTTGAATGACTGCTACTGTTTTCTTTCGCTTTAGCGATCATTTGAGGACGTAAGTCAATGCGTCCTTGAAAGCCATGTGTACGATATTAGTGGATGCAGATACATCCGGATTCTTAACTACCCTCGATGATCGCTTAGATTCCATGCGGACAAACCCTATTACAGTTCTTCAGAGTGTTGGTTTGAGTATCGAGTTTGTAGCGAATTTCTCACTTTGGTTGAGTACGCACACGTATCTGAAGTATTCGTATATGTATCGTTTCAATAAATTGGAATATAAATTTGAATAAACTTTCAAATTCTGCAATATTTGCTTATGAAATTTTGGACCATGAACCGCTTGGTTCTTGCTGTGTTAAAGTAAAATTAACCTAACTGGTCCTTTCACATATGCAATTTCCATTGGGTAGTAGGCTCATCCAAAGTTGCAAGAAGATAAGCGTAAGCACCTTCACAAATGAGTGGTCCCAAGTACTATAAGATTAGAACAATGACATATCATCTCCAACGGTGGTACCTAAAGCATAGATTAATTGTGGGCGAAGCGGCGTCTAGTCTCAAAATCATAGCGT
>NC_051158.1:56503861-56552127 GCF_013339745.2 Dermacentor silvarum | reverse complement strand
TATTCATTTGCCGCCTGGAGAGGTGGTCAGTCGGACGGCCGAGGTGGTCCATGTTGGCGAAGTAACTTCCTTCGCCTCTCTGCCCGTGCAGTGAAGCGGTACTGTGTAACAGCGAAAACTGCTTTCGGCACCTGTCCATTCTGACTCTTCCTACATAATGTGACCACTTCGCCTTCACAGGTTGGTTGGTATGGGTGGAACCCCAGGTGCTCGCAGCTGCCCCAGTATTCTGATGATGACGCCGGATCTGGCCTGGGGCTGGGGCGTGGTGGGCCAACAGCGCCTCAAGCCGCAGAGAGCCGAAACGATCACACGAATTTTTCCTCCGCAGCCTAGTCACATGATACGCTCTGTCCTTTTTGCAAAAGGGCACCCTGCCACACATCTTGGCCGAGTGCACAGAACTCAAGACCCCCCCCCCTCCTTCCCATTCCCGCCAACACCCCCAATCCCCAACCCCTTGAGCGATGGGAGACCTTGTTATCCAGCCCCGCCCTACCGATTCAGCTCGCACTGACGGACAGGGTCCAGGAGCTGCTGGGAACATATGAGTCCCGTAACTAGGGAACCACCCCGTCTGCTGCCTGTGGGCACCACCAATATATTTTAGGCCCAATAAATGTTTATTCATCATCATAATCAGACTAGTTACACCAGTCTGTGCTTGGAAAGCATAATTTGCCCGCCACGCTGTCTCCGCAGACGCTGTCTTTCGCCTAACTCGTCACACAGCCAGCGCACTGACGTTTTGGAAAGGAAAAAAATTACTCCTTCTGCTCGTTCTTGGCGATCGGAGCTAGCGTAGGTGTCCAAGAGCCTGCGACAGAACTCACACCATGTTGTCAGGACGCCTTCGCGGTTCTGGAACCACGTGCGAGCACCATCCAAAAGACAGAAATAAACGTTTTTGAGCTTCGCCCCGCCTGCCCATTTGTTGAACTCTGATACGCGCTCGAAGTCCGCCAGCCAGTCTTCCCCGTCTTCAAGAAGGTGCCATGGAAGAGACTTGGCACACGCGGTTTTTGCAGCGTTTTAGTTTTTGCAGCGTGCCGCCGCAGGGTTAGTCGAGGTAGTAGCGGATGTAGCATCCATACCTGCCGACGTTGTCGTTGTCTTCTTAGGTAAAGGCTCAAACTCAGGGGCCAATCCCTGGATTCTCCGGCTCGCGTGGTGTAGTGGCGTGAGCTCCGGTATCGGTCTAACGTTCCTGCCGCTAGGAGGGGTCTGTTGCATGGATCTAGAATACCCTGCACCTCCACCAGAATAATGTCACGTTTAATGAACTGGCGACTTCTAAAAGAGGCCGTTAAGGTAAGGTCGAGTCGCCAAAGAGGCAGCGTAGCACCGACAAAAACCAAGGCTCGTGAACAAGGGTGTCCTCGTCTTCTTCTGGGAGAAAAGGGCACAAGCGCGTGGCAGTATTTTCCAACGATAACGTATCGCAGCTGCCGTTTGAGATGGCTCCTCCGGCATCGGTGATGCATCAGAGCCGCAGTATCGCAAACAAGCTCAGCGTTTAGAAACGCTCGCTTTTCTAGACCCAGTGCGATGGCATTTCTTCATCACAAGCTCGGCACACTAAACAGTTACAAGACCTTCATGCGTTGGAAGTCTAATTTCCTAACTGCACACAAGAGGCCTCACACGCCAAAATGCGATTGCTGCGCTGTCGTTACGAAATACTTCTACGATCGCTGTTAGGTCAGCAGCAGAAGGAATCGGCAAGCACATTGGAGTGAACAACACACTCAAATTCTGCGTACATGAGCACGGAGGCACCTTCACTGGGCAAGCGATGACAAGGGATGAATTGTGTTGCTGTGCAGCACGCTCTTCTTCGCGATTCATCGCTGAGGCTTCGCACATGCATATAAACTGGTGCATGTTCACTGCGCTCAGGCGCGGATCCAGGGGGGATGTCCGGATGTCCTGACCCCCCCCCCCCCGTCATATTTCTGCATCGCCCCCTTGCTGACAGGGGGATGGCCCTGTCGCAAAAAAATATCGCCACCAGCATTATTCAAAAGTATTTTTCGCGAGTACCAGTGGTATCAGCCATGTAGAAGTAAAGCTAGCTCGCTCACAAGCTTAGTTGTATTCCGTAGGAGTGTGGTGTCGCGAAGTTGCCGCAGTTATTTGTTACCTGGGACCTCCTGGCGCCTGCCGTGCCTTACTCGTCCCGTCGGTGGCGTCGAATGAACCAGGGGACGTCCCTTTTGCCAAACACGCCGAGGTCCGCTCGAGCGCCTTCGCGCCTGATTAACTTAGTTTCCCCTTGGGGTGCCAATGGTTGCCTCATTGATTGTGATCGGTTCCGCGACCAACCTGCTTAATGAAAGAGATCTCTTGCTGAAGTGTTCATGTATAAATAATAACAACTAACAGCTAAACTAAGAACTACGCATAGGCAACTTTTTTTAACTGTAGCACTCATTGTGATCACAGTTACACGTTGACAATATCCAGTACGAGCACAGTACCGTTCGTACGCTACAAGTTTTTCATTGTAACTGCGCAGTTTTATTGTCGTACATTAAGCATAGGAGGCTCAAGCCCACCGGATCCGTTTATCTGAGTGGGCGTACTCGCGGAGCGCGGCGAAGCCTCGAGCCGCGGCTGCGAAGTGGGGGAGCTTGACGTCAGCGGCCAACGCCAGTGCGCGGGCATAGGATGGCGTCGCGTGGTTAGAGAAACGGGAGCAGAAGCGCGCCTTGTGTAAAAGGATGGCATCACGTGGGAAACAAAACATGAAGACGCTGGCTCGCGCTCTCGCCTACTACGCCACATTGTTATTTTTGTAGGTGGTGTCGTGAGTCTTCATACGCGGTGATTCGCATATCATAAACAACCAGCGTAGTGGTTGCTGCGGTGGAGCGGAGCGTTACGCCCGTATTCAAGAACGTTCCTCGAGTCAACACACCACCACGACTCAAGAGAGAAAAAGCACCGCCATCCCTCCACAGAAGTGGTCACTGAGCTTCATGATCATTCACGGGAATTCATGAGAATTGTGGCGTCTTTATTCTCGATTATTTTGCGCAGTAAGACAATTGAAATTTGGAGTCTGATATCTCGGTGCACGGACACGCTAGAATAATTCTTCCGACTGATACTGTGTAGAAACTCCACTGTCTCTAAGTTTTCAATACAAACATATATAAAAATAATTGTTCAATTTTAGTTAATTGGGCTGCTCACAGCGATAGTTATCATCTCACTTTGTGCCCCCCTAGCCACATAACTTATTTGCACAGGTGGTCTTCGCGTGCCTCCTAGTGCCGAACTTTAAGAAAACCATAAAACTTAGTTTTGAACACCCTGTATTAGAGTGTTTTAGTTCAGCGTCTTTACGGTCCGCTCCGCTCCGAGTTGCCCCGCTAAGCCACAGCGGAGCGGCGGGCGACTTTCACGTTTTAGTTGTGCGCGTAGCGTAGCGGAGCGGACCTTGCGTAGTTTCAGCGCCCTCAGGCCAAATTCAGCGTAGCGAAACAAAATAAAAAAAAACTGTTTTGTCACTTTTACAAAGTAAGACGAGTAGATATAACTTATTTGTTCATGAAGTATCAGACGGGTGCTTGTAATGCGTTGCCGGTCCATCTTATCGAGTGGAAAATGAAGCGTCGACTTAGTGAACGCCACGTGATGGCCAGCGAGTTTGCATTTCGAATCCAATCCAATCCTTTCTGACGCCAATGCGCTGGCGACGTTTTTGGTAGCTGTGCTGTTAACTTTATTTCCTTAAAGAAACAGTTGGGAGGTGTGATACACAAGTTATTCGCGCTCACATGACTAGTGCATCGATTAAAGGTGCTTCGATGCACGCGCGAGAGAGGGCGGGTGCATCGAGCACACACGCTAGCGGAAGACGGCAACAACGCTCCGCGCTCCGCTTAGGCAGCTTGTAAGCGGACCGTGTTTCTCGCTCCGCTAGCCCGCTTGCGGCTATTCGGAGGACGCATGCGCATTCGTGCTTCCGCTCCGCTCAGCAGCTAAGCGGAGCGTGAATACGCTAAACTAAAGCTGTCTATTATCAGGCGCAGCCGCCAAGCACATACCTGTATTGGGTAACGTCGTTTTTCGATAAGCTCGGAAAAACTGATACCTAGCTTCGCTACAGGTCTTCTTCCTCTTTCTGGGCTTTTACGTGCCAAAACCAGTTCTGATTATGAGGCACGCCGTAGTGGAAGGCTCCGCATTAATTTTGACCACCTGGGGTTCTTTAACCTGCACTACAACGCAAGAACATGGGCGTTTTTGCATTTCGCCTCCATCGAAATGCGGCCGCCGCGGCCGGGATTTGATCCCGCGATCTCGTGCTCAACGCCTGAGCTGACTGAGCCACCACGGAGGGCTACAGGTGTTGATTTAGACGTATAAAACGCGGGTTTATCGTGAGGAAAAACGGTAAACTTCGGTAAATAAGAAAGGCTACTATCATCATCATCATCATTGACAGAAGCTGACCCCCCTCAGAAAAAACCTGGATCCGCCCCTTACTGCGGTACGTCACTACGGACCCTAAAATACCGCACAGCCATTTTGCAGCGACAGCCGTTGCTCCCGCCTCTATGGCGGAAGTGTCGTTTCAGTTGGTAAAGCGGTGGCCTTAAAGGTTGTCTTAGTGAAGCACCTGGGGTGATGAGCCATGCCGAAGCGCTGCGTTGCCATTCCCCCACGGTGTAAGATATATTACACCATGTGTTCCCCTAATAGACGGAATGGACAGGTCATTGTCATAACTGACTTTATCGAACATAGCACTGAAGCGCAGCTAGCGACTGCTCATCGAACTCCCTCGTGCGTGCGACCCTATAGAATGTATTTGCGAGTAAGCATTCGCCTTACTGTCGCCACTCGCGGCAAAAAAGTGCAAAATGTAATAATTCACTCGATCTCCGTTTGTCATCACAAATTTATAACATTAAAAACGAAAAGCGATACTTTAAGAAATAAAATGTAGTTATTTTATTTGTTATATTTTAAAGTATTCGATTGAGGGAAATCGTTGGTGCAAGAATGCACCGCATCTGCCTTGTTCGCATTCGACGGAGGACAGGAAGATATTGCCCGAAGGAGGAGGCACGCCCTTGACGCTCACGGCAAGAGCGCAGATAGACAGTGGGACAGTGACGGTATTGCTAAATTGCGACAATACGTGGATATCAATACGCGGCGCTGGTGCGTTTTGTTGCACAGTCTTCTGTGCTTGAAGCGCGGAAGCACTGTGCCGCGCATGGTGCGCTCATCTCCGTTCGCCGACTGCCATAGAGTAAACTCGGGTAAAACTCCTGCGAACGACATACTCGGCGCATCCTGTATAGCACCCCAGCTTTCAAGATGGCCAGTGCTTCCTTTTCGGCGGTGGTGTAGTTTACTTCTACAGGCTTCAATGTGTAGTTGTAGTATCCCACCACATCATGCCTTTGGTGGGTAGGTTTGTTTGAGAGTTTCTCATAGAGCACTGCCACAGTTGCATAATGCGACGCTTCAGTGTTCAAGAAAAACGATATAGAGAAGTCAGTAATGGGGAGATTAGGGTTGGATGATATAAGCCTTACTATTTCACGATAGGCACTTTTACACCCGTCATTCCACAGGAGTGGTACCTCTTTCTGCATCAGTCGTGTGAAGCATCCTATCTTGACTGCATAGTCTCTTACAAAGGCCCAAAATGACCAGCGAGGCTCACGAAGACACGCAGGGAATGTATGTCCTAAGGCCTAACCAATTAAAAAATTATTCCAACGGATTCCTGCTTTGTGCTTTCGGTTCAGTCGTCAAATGCACTGCCTCGAAATACCACTTTTTCTCGAAAGAATCCATGTTTCTTAATGTTTACTTTCAGATGTGCGAGGCTGAGGGCGTGGAGAACTAGGGAAATGTGACTTTTGTGACCTTCTTTTGTCTTCTAAAAAACGATTACGTCGTCTATATAAACATTTCGAAAGGTGCTCAAGTATAGTTTCTGGATGTCATTCATGATCGTTTGAAAACACGCTGGGGAATTCTTCTATCCGAAAAGCAATCGATTATATTCGATTAAGTCGAATGTCGGCACAAATGCGGTGTACCTTTTGGTCTCCTCGGTCAAGGGAATCTGCCAAAAGCCTTTGCAGAGGTCGATCCGTGAAAAACAGTGGCAACCACCAGTTTCATCGATCATAGCATCAATTTTTGGCATCGGGAAAGGTATTCATTTCGTTTGGTGGTTTAGAATCCAATAATCGGTGCAAAGATGAAAAATGCCATTGTCTTTAGGAGCGATTGTTATAGGCGAAGCAAATGGTGAAAGTGATAGTCGGATGATGTGGGTGTCTAACATTCCTTGAAGTTCCCTTTTCAACCAAGCCATTTTCTTTCTTGACATATTGTATGGGGCTTTCCGAACTACTGTTTTGTCTGCTAGTTCAAACGGAACTGCATGTGACTTCTTTGGAGGCGGAGAGTTTTCTATGCTTACGAGCTCGGCATATTTTGCTCTGATGTCTCTGAGTTTAGTAGTTTGTTTAACCAAAACCCTGTCATCCCAAGAATGGTTTAACTTTAGCTTTTTCACGTCAGGGCGAGGTAAAAGGAAGTCATAGGTGACGTCAGGTGTTGCCAACACGTCTCTCTTTACGCAATGTCCTGGAAATTTAATCAGCACAGACACCCACTCATTGTGGGAGCTCACTTCCTCATCGTAACCCTGGACACGTAGGGTCCTCCCACTGCAGAGACGGCTGCTGTCTATTCTTTTTTGATTGATGATAAACACAGACGCTCCACTGTCCACGAGTGCGTTAATCTCAACACCGTCAATCTTGACGGGGACATGAAGTAGACTAGAAGATGCCACGTACACAGTTTCGTGGCAGTCTCTCACGAGAGGCCGGTCGTCTTTACCCAGATCTGTCTGGGGTTCGCCGACAATCATAACGCATAGAGTGCTACCAGGACTACTTGAGCAGGAATTCTAGGACTTCAAAAGCTTGTTCTGCAAATTTGATGGATCGTATATGTGACTGAGGTTCTACGATCTCATCGCTGCCCATGAGTATAATTCTTCTCCACAAGGACTTTCCTGTGCTGGCGCCACGTGCAAATTTTTGAGACACCGCATGCGGTCGTCTATTGCATTGGGGGCTTTCAGCTGTACCTGCTTCCGAATACTGACAGAGAGTTCCAGCGTTACCAAAGCTATAACTGCGAGTGCATACTCGCAGATTTCATACTCTCTGCGATCCCAGTTATAGTTCAGGATGTAGAAGTGTTAGGGAGGGTAAAGTGCAGTTACCATAGGTTAGTAAGGTCTGGTATTTCCCTTAATTTGAAGAAAGAAAGAATAAAATTAGAAGGAACAGGCCAACCTAGACGTAGTAAGGGTAAAAGCTGATCTATTCAGGCTGGTTCTCGCAAACAAATATGCAGCTTTAGAACAGGAAGATGAAGACAACATAGAGGTAATGAATGAAACCGCAACTAGGCTGATCTCAGAAGCAGCAATTGAAGTTGGAGGCAAGGCATCAAGGGAACCAGTAGGTACGCTCTCCCAAGTAACAAAGGACCTAAAAAAGAAACGGCAAAACATGAAAGTGTCAAACTGGAGAGATCAGATAGAATTCGCTGAATTGTCGAAACTGATAAATAAAAAGAAAGTAAGGGATACCCGAAATTATAACGTGGAAAAGATTGAGGAAGCAGTAAAATATGGACGCAGCATGAAATCCGTGAAAAGAAAACTTGGCATAGGACAAGGCGAAATGTATGCTCTCAAAGATAAACAGGGGGATATCATCAGCAATTTCGATGACATAGTAAAAACAGCGGAAGAATTATATACGGACCTATACAGTACCCAGAGCAGCCAAGCTACTTTCATTCGAAGTAGTAATGAACAGGATACAGAGGCTCCTTCTATAACTAGCTGTAGTTCCAACATAAGAAAACTGTACTTCGTAAAATATGGTGACCTGCTAGATGAAGCACCAGCAGAACTCGAGTATAGAAACGTCTTAACAAGTAACTATTTCATACATTAGTGGCGACTAACCATAGCGAAACTCAGTCCTTAGTACGTAGAGCCACTATGCTTAGTTGTCATAACCCTATATTCGTGTCAGCGTAAAAACCTTGGCTCGAAGGAATAGCAAAGTTGCTAAGAAAAGTGCACGAAACTCAGAAATTATACGTGCTTTAATGGGTTCCTTTTGAGCGGACACTGCTTCGGATGTATGCCGACGAAGGTGTTTAGATACCAATTTTTTTCGCTGTATATTTATTTTTTTCATACAGTTTGAGACTATTTTACGAGCTGTTGCATGTTTCTATCGAGTATACTTATTGCCACCCGCCCCCCTTCGAGAGGGTCAATGAATCGCGTAAAAATGACTTTATATTTGAAGCACTTTCTCACTATCAATTTCATTTCAGTGGTGCTACAATAAATTTATGAGTGCTCAATGATATATTTTCATTTTATATCAAAAATCTTGACAGCAATAAGAAAATATTACACTTACCTTGAACACAGTTTGGCCGTAGTCGCCAGAAATCGCTTTGAGCAAAACAGTAAAAGAATATAAGTATTGGTGAAGAATTAAAGCACAGCTAAATCAAATAGAATTATTTTAGCTACACTAGTGTCTTACATGAAATAAAGTATTCTCCGAACTTCTCTGCTGTATGTTCCAATGATTGCTATTTGTTATCAATGTTTCAATGTGGCATAACCATACCAGGTTTTGCAGGCAAGATTTTAGGTGGCTGGCTATGTGGTGTTGGTGAGATGAAGTGTCTTTTAGCAACATGTCGTTTATGTTGGTGGATTTTAAGTCTAGTGCTAGCTACATATAAATGATATTTTTCATATCAATTTATTAAGCGAATGACTTAGTTACGTAAGTGTTACATGTTACGCAAGTGATAGGTTGAAAAGTAGCCATCTTGTGCTGCTAGAGAGAGAGAAATGAGTTGCAAAAGGCAGGGAGGTGAACCGGAAGGTAGATGTACAGTTTTCTACCCTGCACTGGGTAAGGGGTAAGGGGAGACAGGAAGATAAAGAAAAAATGCTCACACGTAGGGAGACAGATGAAAAATAAAGGAGAACACACATACACAAAGGAACTCAGGAGTGTCACAGTCGATGAAACAGGTCGCTTGAACGGTGGAACTTAAGCAGTGCCTTCGCGCTTTCTGGTATGAAGACCACATCAGCCGGTATTCTAAGATCGTCTGCGCATAAAGCGTCCGGTCGTCGAGGCGTGCCAACGCCAACACGAGGAACTGTCTCTGGGAGCGGGGACAATGACACAGGAAATGTTCGATTGTTTCCTAGCTGCCGCAATTATCACAGGCAGCACTGTCAGCCATTCGGATGCGGAAATAAAAACCCTTCATAAAAGATACTCTAAGCCACAGTAGGTGGAGAACAGTTGCCGCGATTCGGGGCAGTCCAGACGGAATGCGTAGTCGGAGGGATGGGTCCAAGCGGGGCATGCAGTCGAGTATGCATAATGCCACTGTGTATGTGCCAGCACACACACACACACACACACACACACACACACACACACACACACACACACACACATATATATATATATATATATATATATATATATATAAATGAGAAGCACAATTCCCGGTTATCTTAGGTTTATTTACCCAACAGTTTCGGTTGGTGGACCGACCTTTTTCATTCCCTTGAAAAAGGTCGG
Organism: Dermacentor silvarum; assembly: GCF_013339745.2. NCBI lineage: Eukaryota > Metazoa > Arthropoda > Arachnida > Ixodida > Ixodidae > Dermacentor > Dermacentor silvarum. The sequence continues at coordinate 56,542,429 of NC_051158.1, read as the reverse complement.
TCCACCGACCGAAACTGTTGGGTATATAAACCTGAGATAACCGCGAAGGTGTGCTTCTCATTTTCCAAGTACGCTTGGCCCATTGAAAAATTCAGTTCCTACTATATATATATATATATATATATATATAAAATTTTGAACTTTTCAACTAATTTCATGATATACATGGTGTTCAACATTAAGCTTTACAGAATTTTTAGAAATTGCCTGTGGCAGGTACTATGCTTCTTATGATTGAGCTGGGCTACTTGATGAGGCGGACATCAGTCGCACAAGAAATCGAAACACATACTCAACTAATGAACAAAAATTTACTAATGAAGTACACTATTGAAAGTAGTTATTTACTTTACGACACATTGCCATTTACAAATTGTAGTTGGTGATTTTGCAAGACGCATCCACTTAACATGAATTTCCCGGATGACACCAGTTTCGAGATATTATTTCCCAAATTGTGGCACGAAATACGTGGGCGTTCTAGTTACTTTTGTGCTTCAATGTATAAAACAGCATTTTAGTAAAAAAAGCAAGTGGAGCAACAGTGCATTTTTACTGCTAGTTTGAAGGCGCACATCTCTAAAGTAGTGTCATTCTGAAAGTTCATTCGAAGTGTATACGCCTGACAAGCTCACCGGCTACAATATGTTAATTGCAATATGTGCCGTACTGTAAACAATTTGGAAGTTTATTACTCAATTTTTGTCAATAAGTTGAATATGCGTTTCGATTTTTCGTGCTACTCATGTCCGCCTCATCGAATAACCCAGCTCAATGATAAGAATCATGCTACCTGCCACACGCTATTTCTAAAAATTCCGTAGAACTTGAAAATGAACACCCTGTATATAAAGTATTGGCGTTAGCCTGCTTCCTTGGGGCACACCACACTTTATTAATTTCAAGTGGCTGTAGCTATCATCTAGTTTAACGCATTGAAGTCGATCAGTAAAATAATGTAGAAAAAATTCAAAATTTTTCAAAACATCATCCTGTGGCCCTTATGCCGTCGTCATATTGTATTCGTAAGTCCATCAGCGCCATTCATTCCTCTTTGTGTTATGGCAATCAACCTGTCGCTATTGAATCGCCATTACGCTACCATTTTTATACTGCCATTGTCATTGCATCGTCACCAGGCAGTCGTTGTCAACCGGCTGTCATACCGTCGTCGACACAGCATCGTCGTCAAGCACTCATCGCGATCGCATTATCCTCATTGCAACACCAAGCTGTCGTCGTTCTACAATCGTCATCATTCCAAAATCGGCATCTCGTCATGTGATCGTCGATAAACCACCTTTGTCGTCCCATCGGTGTCACTTCTTCATTTCATTTTCATCACAGCTTCGTCGCCATACAGACATCGTAATGTCGTCATGCTTATGGGCCAGCTTAGCCAGTTAGTGTCATAGCAAAGTGGGAAAATGGGTAGATACAGCATACAGTGTATGCTGCATAAAGTTGAAGCAACTGCAGTCTCGGGATGACCACTACGGTTTTTTGCCATCGGTGTGTAGTTAATAACAGCTACGCATTTTAAATAAACATGAACCCATCAAAACAGTATGCCATTACATTGCTTTACTGCTAATAGCATTATCAGCAGCAGCCATTGTGAGATGAATCTTGCCATATATTTTTTTCAATAAACGATTTACAGTAAACACAATCACGCTACTTCGAAGCTCTCTACTTCAATCTTAGTTATCCCTACCTGACTAGGGACAAACATTCCTGGCAATTGCTATACAACACTCCGAGTATATACCGCGCCAGATATAACCAATTGAAATATAAATAGCATCCGTATGAAAAGAAGCAGCAAGTTGGTTTCCTTCCTTCACTACTGCAAATTGGTTCACTTGGAATTGAGCTGATGCGCTTGAATGGTCACAGTTAACGGCAATATTGTTGTAACCTAAACTCCTTTCCTCAAACGCGGAGGACCAAAAAACAGTGTGTTTTTTGTTTCAGAATTTATTGTGCCTTTAAATTAGTGTCTGCGTGTGACGGAACATGTAGCGCTAAACATGCGCTCAACAATAAAAATGTCTACAAGACGATCCGACCGAGTGCATTGAGATCGGGAGAATCTTTTCGCTTCCCGATATTTGCGTATCTCTTAGGTTATGGTTGTTACTGCTCTGTGAAATGCAATGCGAGAAATCGTGACACAGCAGAGAGAAAGGCAAGAAACTAGTGCTCGTTTTACTCTCTTTTCTTTGTACTTGCATTCACACTTCTATTTCTTAAAGATAAATCCCGCAAAATATGCTATAGCGAAGAATCGTTCACTCTGCAGTTGGTGTTATTCGGCTTTCCGGCTTACTTGACATTTTACGCAACCGTCCCTGCTTATGATTACCATTTATTTCTGACTTTCAATACCACATATATTTTCTACAAGACTGAGCAATCTTATTTTCTATCACTTTGGAGGATTCTGCCATTCGGCAGCATTTTTGGTGTTTAATTATGTACGCAAGGAAAAGCAAGAACCTTTTGTGTACAAACAAGAGTCATGTTCAAGAATTTACAGCAGCTTGACCCTTCAGGCATGTCCACATTGGCAATAATACTTGTTTCATCCGGCGCTCACACAAAAAGTCCTACTTGGGTTAGTTTACCAGTGTAAACGAAAAGATGATGTAAGTGGTTCATATACCTTTGACGCATGCGAGCAATGAGAGCGTAGCAAGCCAACTCGGTAACGTCATTGTGCCTCTTGGTGAATACAAATCCGAATGTTCTGAAATGAAATGAAGGATTTGCTTCTACTTGTAAAAAACAACTTGGGAGAAATATCGCGGCACTTTTCAAAGAAATTTCCGGAAATATGAAGGAAAATACATTTTTATGAATGAGCACGAGAGTCCAATGTTTTCCCGTGCCACAAGGGTTAAATGTTATTCCGTGCATAAACACAAGGGCCAAATGTTTTTCCGTAGAAATAAACGGAAAAAATTGAAATGGCTGCATGTAAGCCAAGCGTCTTTTAGGTGCAATTAAATTCATAAAAAATATATTTCAATGGCATCTAATATTAAACCTTTGAGTGTTTTTTCAGTGGTCGAATGTAAAATTTGTGAGTACCTTTGTATATCATATTTGATGCAGGCTGCCCTGTAAACGGGGATGAATGAGGGAATGGAAGAAATGGGGATGAATTACAACAAATGATCAAGGACTTTACTAAGAAAGTGTAAGAATGGGGTTGAAGATTATTATGCAGAAAACAAAGGTAATGGTCATTAGCCTGGCAAGGAACAAGAATTCAGGATCGCCAGTCAGCCTCTAGAATTTGTAAAGGAGTACGTTTATGTAGATAAATGACTCACAGGGGACCCTGATTATCAAAATGAATTTTACAGAACAATAAAATTGGGTTGGAGTGCGTACGGCAGGCATCGCTAAATCCTGACTCGGAGATTAGCACTGTCGTTGAAGAGAAAAGTGTACATTCATCGCATTCTAAAGGTGCTAACATAAGGGGCAGAAACATGAAGGTTAACAAAGCAGCTAGAGAACAAGTTAAGGACCGCACAAATGACAGGAACGCACAAATAAATGACAGGAACAGATCAGTGTGGATCAGAGTGTAAACGAGGATAGGCGATAATATCATTTGACATTATGAGAAAAAATGGAGCTGGGCAGGCTATGTAATGTGTAGGATGGATACCCGGTTGACTATTATAGTTACAGAATGGATGCTAAGAAAAGGGAAGCGCAGTAGAGGATGGCAGAAAACTAGGTGGGGTGATGAAGTTAGCAAATTCGCTGGTGAAAATTGTAATCAGCTAGCACGACACAGGGGTAATTCGGGATCGCAGGGAGAGGCCTTTTCCTGCAGTGTATATAAGTATAGGCTGATGATGATGACCCTATAAAAACATACTGTTAGAGCTCACCCTATAAAAACATACTGTTTGCGTCATTGAAAGCCCAAACCTGTCTTCCCAGCCACAAACACTCAAGGAATGCATTTCTAAGATACTTCGATGTACGAATTTCTTGAGAAACCTAAACAAGGAATATATAAGACAACTTGTGCTATGTTAAGCAACTATCATTCAGTTCAGGTCGCTCAGTGATGTGCACTTCGAACTGGCTGCCTCTCCTGTAGGGATGCCATGCCAAATGATGCTTTATATTTCAAGCATTATTAGTTGTAGCTGCCGGCCTAAACAAGCCTCTCATGAAGTAATAAAATATATATTTGTTTTCTATTTAAATGCAGATCATAAAATTACATTTGCAGCAGTCTTGTGCAAATGCGGCGTACCACTGTGATGCAAGAATCGAGACGTTGCTCGTGCCACCGTCACAACTGAAAAACGTGACATTCTCTGTTCAGCTTCAATTGTTGTGTTGAAATAACTTTGTTAACGGAGTATTTGTGACGTGCGGTGACATGCACACGCATATACAGTAGTAAGCCGCGTCCACGTCTGTGTAGAGCACGCGAGTAGATGGCCTTGCTCTGCGGGCGACACCGTGCGGCAGTTGCGGGATCTGACGCATTGTGCCCAGGAGCATGCGCGGCATAGTATATATGCGGTCATGCATTGCACGAGTGGCAACATTGAAAAGGGCCGTTGTTTCACCGAATATGTACGCTTCCTCAGGGTGCTCTCGGTATCCCCATGCCAAAAGATAACGCGTTTCAGCTGGTAACACGTGCCCGACTCTCAAAACAAACTATGCGCGCTTTCTGGCAGTTCCGGTTAGGCGGTGATACGAAAAAATGATAACGCCCACAATGGCGTAAAAAGAAAATCGAGGCGTTAAGAGAAGCTTCTGCCTACGGAGAACGTTTCCACAAGGGGCCTTGTGCTTGAAACTTTGCCTTATTCCTGAGGTTCCCCTTGTTATAGCCGCTGCGGACTACTTAGTATCCCCGTCTGCATTTTGCTCCCTTGTCGTTTTTTGGTGGAAATTGCATTATGATCAATACCATAGCTATTATAGCAGCAAGGAACGCTTGGTTTGATCAGTAGGGTGACACGACGGCTTGTACTTTTTAAAAATAAACATGGAAACACTGAGAAAAAGAACAACTTTTATTTATGCGAAAATAAGGAACGAGAAATAGCGCCTATTTTCTAATAGAAAAACGGTCCCCCGCAATTCTGTTTCACAGTATCGATCCTCTTGGGAAGCGAGCTGTACAGCTGATTCAAAAGGTATGGCAGATGTCAGACACGGTCTCACTTCTCTTTAATAGCTAACCAAAGCTCTTCAGCGGTGACTGCGGCTGCACCTGCTTTTTTTGGCCAGATTTTACTTCATCATTCCCATTACATTTTCATGATATTTAAATCGGGGCTTCTCGCAGACCATTTTAGCCTTGTCACACCTAAATTGTCCAGCGTCTGCTCCACTGCCATTGATGTGTGGGTTGGTGCGTTGTCCTGTTGTAGCCAGTAAAGTTCATCCAGGAAGGGGCCGTCGAGAACATGCGGAATGAGCACTGTCTCCAAAAGCCCATGAATGTTTAAGAGGTCATCTTGCCTAAAAATCGATGCAGTGGTCCCAAACCTGTGTGGCTGACACCGCCCCACACGTGCACAGTGGTACGCCCGCTTGAACGAGTACCCAAGACATAGCGGTAGTCGTACCTGCGGGAGATGTGTCATCGACATATGCATTAAACTGACAGCTATTGCCTTGACATTTTGACAGAGGTTAAATTTTGGTAAATCAGCATGGACCATGTTACAAGAAAAGGAAGTGCTTGATGTCAATTAAAACTTCGCGGAGTAAGGCGAACTCCGAGACCAAGCAAGAAGAAGAAAAAAGTATTAGTTGCAATGCTGAAGTGAAATAATATTGGATTACATGTGGTAACTGCTTAGAAGCTTGAGCGATTACACAAAAGACGCTTTCATTTTCAAGCAATGCTGTTCCTGAAAGAAGGAGGGAACTACCCAGCGTTTGCAGCCAGTAACAACGGTAGGAATACAATACATACAGGCAGTTGCGCGGACGCCACACCCCCTCCTCTGCTGTCCCCAGTGGGTGCAGAACGAGGGCACATCCGTGAACGCAACCGTGCCAGTTGTTGGGGCACAAAGACTCCACCGCAGACGTAAATTCAAGTCCCTCCTTGCGATGCCTTTCATCCAGCATAACTTTTTGCGCTGATACTCTGCTCCTTATACCGGCTTCGTGAAACTGTCTCTTTGTTGTCGTAAGGCTGATATCTCCGACTTCGTCCCTTATTTTTCTGGCGCTGAGGTAAGGACCGGTCACAGCTGCTTCCACGATTAAGCGGTATTTATGTTATGATGTCATCCGCTGTCCACTTGCACGGGGAGCATCACTAATTCGTCCTTCATTATCAGCAGCCTGAAGGACCCTGTTAAATGTGCGCATAGGGCACCGGGTAGCTGCGCAAACAGCTCTTTGGGACATTGTGCGCCCCATAATAGCAATTACCCGTCGCTCATCCGCTGTGTGTAGGGGAGCCACTGCGAATAGATTCTGTGAAAAGGTTAGATATTTCTATGTCTAATATAGGCAGCACGCATGCAATGTTGTCATTTAATTGGCCGATAACATTATCTGGGATGGGTGAAGACATAGTTTTTCATATCAGGTGCCGTGACAAAATTGCACGCGTCATCACTAACGCGCGCAATTCCCTTGCTATCGCGCGTAGAAAGACGGCGCCCTCGGGTAATGCGCACAACCGGCAAAGCACGTGCGCTTACCAAAATAATTTCTGGTTTAAAGCTACGTGCGCTGATGTGCATGTCTATTAGGCCGCGCATGCTCCTTGGCACACCTCGTCAGAACCCGCAACTGCCGCAAGGCGTTGCCCCGCAGAACAAGGACGGCTGCTCGCGCGCTCTGCACAGACGTGGTCACGGCTGTACATGGAACGCTCTTCTAGCGAGTCCTATGCAACTGATGCTTTTTGCGTCACAAGTTATTTAACAAAATTTTTTCGTGTTGTTTAGTTAAATGACGCTTACGCAAAATAGAACGGACATAAGATTAACTATTGAACATGTATCGATGTTTTTTTAGAGAGGGGGGGGGGGAGGGGGCAGTGTTCAGTTTTTGCCATGAGCCACAAATATTTGACAAACACCCCAATGCGAGCGATCACTTTTGAAGACATCTTTAGTCTCACCTGTCATCACTGTCAAATGGTGAAGCCAGAATGCACGTTTTAAACTTTGTGAGTGCGAGGAAGGCTCAAAGTTTTCAGGTGAGGGCGGGAGAAGAGGTGGAGTGAAAGAAGTGGTGCTCTATGCGGGAATGGCATTTCGCGCCGCTACTTATCTCTTTATTATTTATTATCAGAGTTTTTGTCATCAACAAGTATGAGCATGTCGTAGGTTTAAACTATAGTAGATAAAAAGCACCCTTTTTGCTTGAGCTTTGGTACTTACAAAAATGCATAACCGTTTTTGCGACGAAACGCAATACATTGAGTTGGTTTTATGTCATTAAATGCCACATGGGTCCTCTATCAACTAAAATCTATATTTTAGAGCAAAACGAATTCACAAAGCTTGGATGCAGGTGTTATGTGCCTAAAAAATTTACCATAAACATTTTTTGAAAGAATTACATATGTGAGACGTAACAACTGGTACTACATAAAGCGTATATCTGCTGTTATAACTTCATGCTCCTTGTGTTGGCATGATAAAGCCCATTTAATTTTTTAGCCACCTTGCAGCAACTAAAATCTGTGAGAGCTGAAACTACCGGGAGTTTTCACGTTTAAATGTATTGTTTAGTTAATTTTATTTGCCACTTTGGTACGTCAACTCCACTAAATTTACACCGCACAATCCCTTGAACTGATACAGGCGCTCTTTTTCGAGAAGAGTACGGAATCTGTGAACCAAAACGAAATAGGCAGATGTTGAAAACTACCAAGTTAATGTGTTAAAAATGCTTTACAGCTGAGAGCAATGCGTATAATCTTGTTTACTTTCATCCTGTGCTACGTATAACCCCATGGAATGTTTATATTTATCGACCAGCAAGGTTACCACTTTCTCATTCAATTTTTATGCTTGTGCATTTCATATTTCACATGCTATGTCGGCATGAAAACGCTAAATATGGGGGATGCAGTGTGAGACGTACAAGAAGCGATGTTAGAAGCAACAATATGTGATGGTTTTCGAGGTAAAAATGGTGCTGACAGGTGCATGCATGGAAAAGTACTATCCCTGTCCAACAGTATTTAGGGCTTCTGTACCTTTTGTGTCGCATACCAATTGTACGACATACCAGTGGGATATATCAGTTGTGGTTGATTTACCAAGAGTAGGTAGACCACAGTAGCACATACCGAATAGCTAATGAAAAAACATTCGTGGGCCCGCAGCATTCATATTACCACGGATTACCAGCCAAGCTGTTTAGGCTGCATGTAAGGGCTGCATACATTGTGAAACCATACATTTTTTTATACGACACCACACTATGCCTACACAAGCGCCGGCGCGGTCACCGCACCTCTCATACATCGGCCGTTACCTTTGTTGCAGCGGCACCGGCACCTCCGACGTGCCTGACGTTATAACCACAGCAGCGCAGGCCACGTGCATGCACAGGTGCCGTCGCCACACTCACCCCTTCCACCCCCGTCTTCAAACCTGCTGCGCTGTCGCCAGATTCTTTCCCCCTCTCATCTACGTCTTCACTGCTGCAGTACCGTCGCCACACTATTTCCCCCTTTCCCCTGCCCGTCTCCATTCCTGTCCGCGCGTCGGGTCCCCGATACGGATGTAAGCCGACCAGGGTTTCCCGCTGGTAACGCAAGCGGGGGATACATACGGGGGCTAAAGGTTAACCACTTCTCTGTAAAATACAGAATAAAAAAATAAGTTCGTCAAATATAAATCGCCAGTCTATTAGCAGATCGGCGTGCTTTCAACATACGTGTAAAACGACATTAAATGTCAGTGTTTTATTAAATGGCAAGAATCAATCCGCTTTTATCTTACCAAAATACATATAGTTCCCGTAGGGCAAACATTTTCAGCAGAAATCCCAGGTAGACCTATAGTGTCTAATAACAACACACCTACCGAGTCAATATGTAAATTCCTAAATCACCACCTGTAAAACATCCCGACCTCCCTCCCATCAATTGTTCGAGACACGCCCCACTTCCTTCGAATTATCGACTGCTATTAAAGGCAACCAACTCCTCTCCTACCGCGCTATTCTAGTCTCTCTATGTGTTTCTGCCCTTTACACTAACATACCCATTTTGAAGGAATTGAAGCCGTATCGAAGTCCCTCGCACTCAATCCTCAAGTACATGCTCTTGAAGTTTACGTGCCCTTCCTTGAGTTAGTTCTCACGCTCACCTATTTCGAATTCGATCCTTTCACTACCTGCAAGCTTTCAACACAGCAACGGGAACACAATTCGCTGCTACGCCAGCCACAAGTTTCATGGGAGAGCTTGAAGCAAACATTATAAAATCATACGCTTTAAAACCAACACCTATCTGCGCTACATTGAGGAAATACTAATAATATAGGAAACACGGCGCAAGCGCCATAATCCAATACATTAGCCATTTAAATCGCTTTCACCCGAGTATAAAATTCACTGCTCACTACTCTGATAGTAAAATCAACTTCCTCGACAAGACTGTCTACATAGAAAATGAGAAACTGAGAACGACACGTTAGCGGAAGCCTACGGATAGCCAGCAATATTTAGACCACGCCACCCGCGACACTGAAAGCGAAGAATATTTGTCGGACAAGCGAAACAAGTAAGAAGTATCTGTGGGGAAGGCAACGATTATATCCATCGTTAAATGAGTCCAAAACAACGCTAGCAGACTGAAACCATTCACAAATTTCTCTCAACAATGCTAATGGCGTCGCGTCAAGATTGAAGAGGCAGTCGGAATTACCTAAGAAACAGCCTCCACCTGAATATGAGAGACAACCTGCCTATATAACAAAATATTCTAATGCCTTACAAGCATAAACAATATTCTACTAAAATACCACCTAATACGATCAAGTAACGAGTGTCTGAGAAAAGCGGTCCCGGTGGTACCAAGGGTGACCTATCGCCGCAACAGAAACAATAAAGACATGTTAGTGTACGCATAATTCAGCCAACAACATTTCCCCGTAATAAAAGGATGTTCTCGCCCCTGGTGAAAACATGCAGGCTCTTTCAAAGGGAACCTAAAATTAAAAGCACCGCTCATCGCTATGCACACGAAGGGAAAACTAGCTTCCCAACGACGGAAAAAGCTTCCCAGAGACGTCGTCGAGCATTTCAACTTACCGGGTCATAACTTCGATGAATTTAAATTATAAATCCTACATTCAAATTTCCGTTCTGCACGAGACAGTAAATACAGACAATCCTAACTCATCGATAAATTCAAGACATTGGAACCAATAGGCAGAAAAGTTTCAATGGGACCTTCAGAATCTATTCGGTATGCTAAATTTCAAACTATTGTTTGCTTGTATCACCAGTACTCCTTGATTACGCAATGTCTCTATGACTGCTGGTATCTCTACTGAATAAAATGCATTTCCATAATCTATGAAAGCTATATAAAGAGGTTGATTGTACTCTGCAAATTTCTCGATTACCTGATTGATGACATGGATATGATCCATCGTCCAATACTGCTTATATCGTCCTTTAAAGTGCGGTTTGAAAGACTACCGCTTGGTTTTTTTTTTGTACAGGTTATCCGTTTTCCTTAAAGAACGTAACAGACAATTTGATAGCCATGACCAAAAAGGAGCATGTTCCGCCGCTATGAGGACAAGACGGTATTGCACAATGTAACAGTTGCAATAATAATGCGGGTAAGTTTGGTTAATGAAATTTTAGGATATAGAGCATCAAGAGTGGGCCACAAGTCTGTATCTTCAGTAACATTATTGTATTTATTGTTATCAAATTTGGTTCTGAAGTGCAATGTATTTACATTGCGAGCAGCTTTGACAGTGCACAAATATATGCGTTATGTTGGCTCGGTGCGCTCTCCAATTGCAAGATTACGCTTTTAAAAGTTTTCATCGCAGTCGTTATCAGCGCCAATGGCCGATCTACCTCTCCTGCCATCCCGCTCCTCTCAACTTTCTATAGCAGCTCTCGGCCTTCTTGACCCCATGCAGCTAAGCGGGCCGACATGAACATTAACGATATCACAAGCCGTATCTCCGGCGCACTGCCTACTAGCGCACTTCGTCAAAAAAGATAAAAGCGGCTTACGCTCCCCGTGGTGTTCATTGTCACCAGACTACGAGAAGCTCTGTCTGTATTTGTGTCTCGCCGAAAACCATGCGGCAGTTTAGTTCCTTCGTGTGCCATGACGCGCTCACAAGCGGCCACCTTGGCCAAACAAAAATAATGGCTCCGTCTCTTTAGCCAAGCTTCTGGTGGCGAGGGATTTCAGCGGACACACCTCACTATGTGAACTTCTACTCCATATGCAAAGTCCGCAAAAATCCATCGCATCCGATGACGGTATCCTTGCAACACATACCACCACTGGAATCACGATGCGGTGTGGTTAGTATTGGCCATCTGGGGCTGCTACCACAAACTTGGGAGGATAATGAGTGGCAACAAGCCGTCCGCTACTCATCAGCAGATTATTTCCTTTCTGAATGAACGCATAGTCTCCCGCCATGGCACAACGCGATTGTTGATCACAGATGCCGGCCAGCTGTTAATGTCGCAATGATATTATGAATTACTGCGCCCGTATAGAAGCCGCCACGCTGCGTCCTCCCCAGAACACCCGCAAACGAATGGCTTCGTCGAACCTACTAACAAAACACTTACCGACAGAACTGCTTCCTACGTAGGCCCGAGCACGATGACTGGGAACAATTCATTGCATTTGCTGCCTTCGCTTTGAGCACATGAAAGCAATAACCACTAGAGAAACATGCTTCAAACTTGTATATCGAAGGATACCGAGCTTCCTTAGGAGGCCCTTCTGGACATTGAGCCATCTCCTCTGGAGGGCGGTGAGGCCGAAGCAAAATCGGTCACTCTCCGTCAACAAGCGCGTCACCGAGTTCGTTTACCATCTTGTACTACCAAGCTGCTCAATACCACTTTGCAAACAGCACAAACCTAAGCTGTTTCTCCTTGGACTCCGCGTCTTAGTACGCCTCTACCAGCGTGTACCGCAGCGCTTTCAGGCGTTTTTGCCTCTAGTCTCTGGGCCCAAAATTGTGTAGAAACAGTTAGGACCCGTTATACTTCGCCGCACGAAGAGCGATGGTATGAAATATGTTAGGTCCAACGTTAAGAGACTGGAAGATGACAGTTTGGATTAGAGAGCACATGGGGATAGCCGATATTGTAATTTACATTAAGAGAAAGAAATGGAGCTGGGCAAGCCATGCATTGTCTAAGATGAATAACCGGTGGACCATCAGAGTTACAGAATGGGTACCAAGAGAGGCGAAGCGCAGTCGAGGGCGACAGAAAACTAAGTCAGGGGATGAAGTTAGGAAATTTGCAGGTGCTAGTTGGAGTTAGCTAAAGACAGGAGTAACTGTAGATCGCAGGGAGAGGCCATCGTCCTGCAGTGAACATAAATAGAGGCTAATGATGCTGATGATGATGATATTTTGCCGTAGTGCTACCGCGCAATTAGGAGGCAAGCGCTAAAAGCTGAGACGTTATGCGCCACGAGATTCGCACCCGAATTTCGTCCTACGAGCCATTCATCTTAATTGGGGCGAAGGGGTAGGAAGTAAAGCGACCGATTGATATATATATATACCTACATAGATAGATAGATATATAGATATCTAAATCACTCACTTAGGATGCCGCACAGTTGCAACGAACCGTAGGAAGCAGGAACCCTCTTATCTACAGTGGCCTGTGTGACCCGCTATTTATTTGAAACATCATTATTGCTGCGCACTAAAAAATAATTTACACGATAGAAAAGGAAGATGCGTGACATATATCATTAAGATACCGCTTAAAATTGTGCAAGACCGTCTGAACCAGTGCCATTTATAAAAGCAATATCAGAATCACCTCATCTAGTGCCTAATTAGTGATTGATGACATTCGTTGTCGCCATGAATTGTCTAGTAAACAGATATAATCGGTGGAATATCTAAAGTATCAAGAAAAAAATAAGCAGCTTAGGCTTTGATCTATGACATATAGCCGTCATATAGCCGTGACATATAGCCGGTCCCGAGGTAGCCAACGTCATATACATAACTGCCTACCGTTAGCTGCCGCGCTGCGTCTAGTGCAAACAAGCCCATGAAATTATATTTGCCCTGGGCGTTTTTTTCCAAGTAAGAAAACTTCCTAAACCGCATAATATTAAAACCACAAACTGAAGTGCCCGCGGCGACGTCCGATGTTCTTGATCTAAGCATGAAGGTACCGTATAGGACCGAAAATTCTTTCCTCAGTATTTTTCACGCAGGTCATGAAATATTGTTTAATAAAGTTCAAGCATTCCATTATTTTTTGAAAAGCGTCTTGCAACATCTATTCAATAAACGAATCGACGCCGTTTCTTAACATTTTCTCCATTGTCCGCAAGCTTCTGGGAATTCCGCCAAAGCGTAAAGAGTACAGCCGGAAAGTTTTCGCTTACATTATATTGTTGTTGACATTTCACGTGAGGAACTAGTATCCTGAGGCCCTGAGAATGCTGCGCTTCGTAATAGTCGTACATTACAGTGAGTTACATCCCGAAATTACAGACATTTGTACTTTCCGTCCCACAAAATTAGGGGCACCGTAGTTCATGAATAAGTGTATGAGACACATGGAACATGAAATATTGAAGGAAAGTTGAAAAAGTCGCAGTTTCGCCCGAAAGGCGAAGCATCGATTGTGATAGCAAATAAGTAGAGAGATACACGAATCAAGGATAGTAGTTTAATGGGCCGTGTAAAGTCGTAAACATTCGCTTACTAATTAAACAGACAAGCATGCTGTCACGCGCACACATGTAAACATGAACAAACCTCGCTCGATAACAGCGGGAACTCGCAGTGAAAACGGTGGAATGAGAAAGCGCGCCAGCAGCAGCGGGAAAATTTGTCTTCGAGCTGACTCTCGTCGCGCATCAACGCGAACTAAACGTCGAAAGCACAGTGCATATGAAGCTACCGGCACTCGGCACAAGCACTTTGTCCCCATCGCAGATCACTTTGAAGATGAGGCCCGCACAGTCGCTCCGTGAGCAGCAGCCGACGGAGTAGAGCGTATCCCCCCGTCCCTCTCCGTCGCCGCGCCCCAGTGCCTCGCGCGCGAAAGACCGCGTGCTTCCGGCCTGTGCTTGGAGTGTCCATATAATTGATTTCCCAATCAAATGTTTTAAGGCACTGTCGACGTCATTACCCTCGAAGGAAATCGCATTTCTTCCACGGGTACAATTATTGTCCCGGTTCTTCTTTTATAATGGGACCCCACTAACATAATAAACGGGTTTTGTCATGTCTGGCCATCTGTCTGTTCATTTTGCTAGCTGACGATGTGGTCATTGCCAGGCCGCCCAGTCATCCAGCTTCACCATCGTCATAGGGCAAAGAACTGTTACCCTGCTTACATGAGCCAAAACCCACATACCTTCCAGAACGTTCATTTCTAAATAGAGCACCCTAACCACTGTGTTATCGCGCTAAAATAGCGCTCGGCAATTATGGTGCACAATGCACAGGCGCGGTTCCGTGAGCGCATGTATTTCAAAGGCTAGATCAAGCAATACTACAGTGGAGGACGATGACATTATGTGCACCGCATACAGACTATTTTTGACAAATAAGGTTGCGTTGGCATGCAATTATTCTGTCTCATACTCCTAAATATAGTGCCAGTGCTACGGAAGCAGCGTACATTGTGATCAGCGATGGCCTCGCTGAACGCCAGATACGTGAGCAAAGGCTTTTAGGATAGCTCCGGTCCGAGCTTGGCGCCAGGCCCTGTTACATTCAGGCTGCAAGTTTCTAGGGATATGACCTTTGTGGATCCAGCTATGGATGCCAGTCAAGATCGACTGTTTGGGGCCTGTTGCTGATGGTAACTGAAGCCAATAGTGGAGTGAATAAAGCGTCCCGTTTCAGTAAGGGTGAGCCGTTCAAGCTGAGAGCCTTGTTGGGCTTCAGTGAGTTTGGCAAGGCTGTTATGAACTCCCAGTTGGTTGAAGAGTTCAGTGCTGGTGTAATGCGGGAGGCCAAGTGCTTGCTTGTAGACCCCTCGTATGAGGGTGTCAAGCTTGTGTTGTTCATCCTGGTACCAGTTGAGGTACGCAGCAACGTAGTTAATGTGACATATGGCAAAGTACTGCACGAGTCGGAGAAGGCTTTCTTCTTTGACTCCTCCTCGTCGGTTGGAGATACGTTTAAGAAGGCGTCGGGTTTTGGGAGATTGGGCAGACACCTTGTCGAGAGCCAAGGCTTTGGAGCCGTTGGTTCAGATGGCGAGACGATTACCCGGATACTGGGGACGTGTGGGATAGGACTGCGATCATGAAGGTGTAAGGTGATGGCGTCTCAGGGTTGGTGATCAGATTAGTGTTTGGGAGGGCGTCCCCGCTGAATGGGCTTGTAGAGAAGAAGCTCCGATTTGGCCGGCGAACAGCGCAGTCCGTTTCCTTGGAGATATTCTTCAACCGTGTCAATCACCGTTCGGAGGGCTGACTCCACTTGACCATCACTACCTCGGTACGCCCAGATGGTGATGTCGTCGGTGTAGATGGTATGGTTGATATTGTCGACTCGTTGTAGTTGCTGGCCAAGGCCAATCGTGGCTAAGTCAACGAGCATGGGAGAAATAACTGAGCCTTGCGGGGTGCCTTTGCTGCCAAGGGGACGCTGGTCTGATCGTAAATGATCGGCCTAGAGAGTGGCCGTGCGATTGCAGAAGAAGTCAGAAACGTAATTGTAGGCTCACTCTCCCAGGTGGAGGTGGAAGACCTGGTGAAGGATAGCTGCATGTGAAATGCTGTGAAATGCTCGAGTGAGGTCGAGTCCGAGGATTGCTTTCGCGTTACGGGAACGGTCGTTTAGTACTTGATGTTTCAGCTGCAACATAGCGTCTTGAGTAGAAAGGGGAAAGCGAAATCCAATTATGGTGTTGGGATCGATTGAGTTGTCTTCGAGTGTTGATGCGCGCTAAGAAGTCGTGTTCCATCACCTTGGCTACGCATGAAGTGAGGGCGATGGGCCTTAGGTTGTGCAGGCTAGATGGTTTTCCAGGCTTTGTGATTAGGATAACGTTGGCAGTCTTTCAGGCAGGTGAGAGGTTGTCATTGCGCCAGCAATCCTTGATGTAGACAGTCAGATGGCACACAGACTCGTCATCGAGATTGCGAAGGGTTTTTGTGACCCCATCTGGGCCTGGAGCAAAACAACCGTTAAGTTTGCAAAGAACAGCATTTCGTTCAGATACGCTGAAATCGGCGTCTAGTGTAGGGTTGGGATTAGCAGTGTAATTTCTCTGTGGACATACTTGTCCCCTGGAGCTATATCTGGTGCAGAGGTAGTCAAGCACCTGCTGCTTGCTTAAGGGTCTCCGCATAAAGGAGTTTCTGCAACCGATCATGTTGGGCGTTGCGGGTGGTAGTGCTGTTAAGCAGATGTTTTAGGAGTTTGCACGAGCATGGGCTATGAAGTTGTCCATCCACCGTGTTACAAAGCTCAGTTTGTTGTTGCCGGCTTAGAATTTGACAATGCTCCTCGATGGCTGTATTGAGTTTAGAGGCCTTGCTTCTGAGGCGACGGTTTAGGAGCTGTCCCCTCCATCGAGCTAGGATGTAGGCCTTAGCCTCCAGAAGATGAACGAGGCGGCTATCCATGCGTTCAACTGGGGCATCTGTAGTTACCATCCGAGTGGCCATTTGAACGTCAGTGCGCAGCGCTTGCATCCAGGTGTTAATGTCGGCAATGCCTTCTGCTAAGGTAGCACAAATGCGTATCTTACGAAAGGCATCCCAGTCGCTAATGGTGAATTATTTAGTGGGGGCAGGGGTGGCAGCGAGTTGAGGTAAAGAGATACAAAGGATATAATGGTCGCTGCCCAGGTCTTGCTAGAGATTGGTCCAGTGTGCATTGTTGATATGTTTGGTGAAGCTGAGGTCGGGGGTAGAGTCTCGGGTAGTGGTGGTACCGAGGCGTGTGGGAAAGGAGGGGTCCGTGAGAAGGGTGAGGCCGAATTTGTGATAATCTTGCCAGAGATTGCCAGCTGCAGCTTCAGTGCGAACGTAGCCCCAGCCTGTTAGGGCGAGGTTGAAATCACCGCCAATGAGGATGGGGTGGGTTCCAGGTACGTGAAGAGCCTTCTTAAAGAGGTTGACGAAGCGACACTTTGCTTTGTCCTTGAGACTATTGTAAATGTTCAGAAGGAAGATGCATTCTGTCCGTTTACTATTGGGAATTAACTCGAGGTTCGATGTGAGGACTATGGAGATCATGTTGGATAACAGGAATACGACGTCTTACTAGGGTGGAGACCCGGTGAAGAGGACAGTTGGTATGGAAGGTTTGATAACCGGGGAGCGTAGTAGGGGTGTTATTGGCTGCTTGAAGTACGATAGCATCCGGGTGGCGGTTATGTTGGTGTAGGTGTTGATAGAGTACCGGGTGTTTTTGGTGAAAGCCTCGGCAGTTCCAATTCCAAATGCGGGTGTCGCGATTAGTGTGAGCCGTGATGGGAGATGGTGGATATCGCCATCGGCATCCCGGAAGAGTTGCAGTGGGGGTGGCATGGCTAGAAGGCGTGGGAATATGATTTTCCAGGTTGATCACTCGTTGGACAATACCAATGAGGGCGTGCTGGATGGAGTCGAGTGCATGTTGGAAAGTGCTCATAGTTGTTTGAAGTGAGATGAGCATGTCTTTCACTTCAAAGAGGACCTTGCCCATGGCTCCATCTTGCGGGGCTCTCTTCTTGGGGGCAGGAGTCGTGGGGGCCTCCTGACTAGGGGCAGGGGCGTTCTGAGCGTTAAGTGGAGAGGCTTTTGTATTGGGATTGTTTGAGGTCTCTAATCTCCTGCGTGAGTATAGTTAGGAGATCGCGTAGGACCCTTACAAAAATTTCTAGTAACCTTGAAATAATTTTTTTAGAAAAAATGTTACTAGTATCTACCAACGGTCTATTGAAATTTTTGAAACCGTTTTTAAACTTCCTAAATACTTCATACCAACATCCTGTCGACTATTGGTCACTGATATTGAACAAAAATGTTATTTACAAATTTTCTTTACACGATGAACATCCTTCAAACGTTAAAAGCAGCTTTTACTAAACATCCTTGTAACTTTTTCTAACTATCTGTTGCTTGCCCTAGAAACATTCTTGTAACTTTTTTCCAACTTTCTGTTGCTCGCCCTAGAAACATGCTGGTGACATTTACCCACTTTGTAGTATTTTAAAAATTTTTCTGGTAGTGTTCTGATGTAACCTTGTGCACGAGGGGGATATAAAATTATGTACCTGTTAGTGAAACACACCAATCTTTACATACGCTGATTTTTATTTTCCAACCATTACAAACGTGCCCTCAGAAGCCACAAGCAAACAGTGACTATATTGTGGTCTTGATATCTCCCGTGTTCTTGATATCCCCCTCGCTGCAAGCCTAAAGGAGGAAAAATGCAATTATAGTTAGAAATTTGTCTAGGCACTTCTAATATAAAATTCAACTACCGCCTCAGTGCAACGTACGAGCCCTCGCTCACAGCCGACGTGGTCCATACATTACAGAAACTTGGAGTGTATTGGATTTATTGGCAACAAAAGATTGCAGCAGCGCCACACTGCGGTTAACGAAGGGGAACTTGCCTCTCCGATTCGGATTGATTCAGGAGCATGGCCTTCGAGATTTGCATTTGTCACTCAGGGGAAGTCGTAGCTGAAGCATGAGCCAATCCACGCGCCGCCCATGCGGCTCCGTCTGCTTGCAATGTCAGACGGCCTACGGGCTAATATTACACTTACCGAGCACACATTCGTGATCACCGCCCGTATACACGTTAATTATGGCGCCAAGTGTAGTGTTTTTGAAAATATGTGCCCTCATCTTGAATTGGTGAAACCACATTTCCGCTTAGCATAAGAAATAACGTTGACAAAACGTGGCGATGGCTGGCGTGCAACAGCAGCTGGAGCTTCGGCTTAAGTGCAACAGGCGTACTGCTTGCACGCACGCCTAAACAAAGAGATCCGGCCATGCCAGGTACCCAACTGACTACTCAGCCAACTGACCATCGTAAATTATACGCTTGTGTGCCGAAGCAAGCATTTATGCAATCCGTGCTGCCTTAAGAATTCCTCCAATATATCGACCGCCAATATATCAGCACAGTGATCACCCGCAGTTTTGAAAAGAAAGAAAAGAACAGCAACCGCAGGGTACGCTATTTGCGAGAAAGCCAAGTTTTGTGTTTAGTTTGCGTAAAATAGTAAATGAAAAGTTTCTTAAGAAGCCAAATTCCGAAAGAAGGTAAGCGTCGTGAAGAAAAATAAAAGGCCTTATGACATGTGGGAAAGTATACTCAATGCATTGGTCCTGCAAAAGCTAATGTAATAAGTAGAGCGGTGGTATCGTTCCTGCCTCACAGGCAGAAGTCCCGGGTTTGAGTACCAACGTGTAACAATGTTGTTTTTTAAGTGGAAAAAACGTAATATACAATTTCACAGGGGCAGGCAAATATATCTTACCTTAGCTACTGCTGATTATATATGCAGGCGTAATAGCAAAAATTATTCTTTCTCCTCACTCTCACTTAAACTGCAGGAAACAATTGTGAGTATGACACTCAGGTTAATAGTACTAAATATTTCATTACCGATATTGCATAGTATGCTTCTTTATTGCAGTGTTTAATGACCAAATGAATGAAACTAATATAAGTGTTATAATTTTCTTTACACAAAAGTAAAGACAGAGCCTACCAACTTTCATTAAACTTTCTTTAAACCTTCTTCAAACGAAAATAAAAACAGAGCCTACCAACTTTTTAAAAACTTTCCTTGAACAAACTTCCTAGAAACGAAAGTTAAAACAGAGCCTACCAACTTTCTTTAAATATTCTGTAAACAAGCTTTCTTCAAATCAAAGGAAAAACAGAGCCTACACACTTTATTGTAACAAGTATTAAGAGAAAGTAAAAGTACCTAGGATGTTACTAAAGTTGATAGAAAGTTGATAAGAGTTCTAAGGAAATAAGGAAGTATTTTTGAGTGGGGATGGCGTTCTCGCGCTTAAGGTGGCAGTCCCACTTCAGCGGCACGAGCCCCCCCTCCGTTTTCAGTACTTTTAGAGTAACCGTGGCGGCTCTTCTACTTCGCATATAAAACGTTGGTATATACCATAAAAAAGCCTAATTCTTGTAGATTCCAAGTATGTATTATATAAAGAAATTTATTCATTTGAATTAGAAATAAATGTTCAAGAACAAGCATAAGGTACATGGGTTTTGTGAACTGTGTCTCAGTTGTGACCATATGTCGAAGGAACTACCACATTTGCTGCATTGCGGCTTTGCTGCGTAGCTTTAGGAGATATTTATCTATTTCCTAGACACGGCAAAATCATTTTTACTTTTTACTTTTTGCATAATTTGCTTTTAAAGATTGCCAAATATCACAAACTTCTCTTGTACACAGCCCGGCAAATACACGCCCAAGGAAGCAAAATTTTGGAAACGTTCAAGGAATTTCCATCTAGTATGCAAAATTTCATTCATGTACCCTTATTAGTTTTCCTAATAATGCGCCCGAAATTAGGCAATATTTAAAATTCTGGTTTTACTTTTGCCCATTGTTGCAGGAAGGTACTAAAGCTATGAAGCTGCGGTTTAAAACTAATAAAGGTATATAAATGAAATTTTCGTCCTAAATGGAAATTCCCTGAACTCTAGTTTATTCAAATTTACCTTCCTTGAGCGTGTATTTGCCCGGCTGTGTACCACAGAAGTTTGCGATATTTGGCAATCTTCAAAAGCAAATTATCCAAGAATTAAAAATTCTAAGTTATTTTGCTGCATCTAGGAAACAGATAAATATGTCCTAAAGCTACAGAGCAAGCTGCAATGCAGGAGATGCGGTAGTTCCTTCTAATTATGGTCACAACTGAGGCACAGTTTGTAAAAACCATGTATCTCATGCTTGTTCTTGAACATTTATGTCTAAATTACATTTATCAATTTCTTTATCTGGCTACGAAACAGTATTTTCCATGAAGAGACCAGCATTGTTAAGACGACGACGACGACGATTAGAGGCTAGTGCGGGCTGTTGCCTCTTGGCCGAGTGCGGCGTATATGTTTGTAAATATACCGGTGTATAGCTTCTCGTCTGCGTCTTCCTACGTAACATATCTGGTGGAGGTGGACGTTTCCTGTACCTCGTCACGGAGCTTCGTACAGGACGGTAGGTCGAGTCTTCCGTCATGGCTCCCGGTGATGACAGCACAAGTCAGCCGGCTCCGACACTTGTTGCCACTTCGACAACCTACATCGCTCTCCCCGCTCCCCGTGATCCTGGCGTATTCTCGGGCAAAGATGGGGAAGACGTCGAGGACTGGATCAGCCTGTACGAACACGTCAGCCGCAATAACCGGTGAGACCCTACAATCATGCTCGCCAACTAGTCTTTTACCTCGGTGGCACATCTCGAGTTTGGTTTCGGACACACGAAGACGAGCTCACGAGTTGGGATTCGCTTAAGCAAAAGCTCCGAGACTTGTTCGGCAACCCCTACGGTCACCAACTTGCCGCGCAGAGGGCGTTATCCGGCCGTGTGCAGACGTCAACAGAGCCCTACGTCACGTACATTCAGGACTTCTTGGCTCTGTGCCGCAAAGTTGACGCACACTTGACTGAGCCAGACAAGGTTTCCCCACATCCTCAAGGCGTTGCCGACAACGCCTTCAACTTGCTCGTTTTCAACAACGTGGATGCAGTTATAAAAGAGTGCCGCCGCCTGGAACTCGCAACAGTTTGCCCGTCTGCCCAACACCCCAGTGACACCTTCCTGGGCCGACGCTCCTCGTCCCAACAACACTGGTGATGTTACCAGGATCGTCCGGCGTGAGATTGAGGCCGCCTATCCGGCTGCCTTCGACTCCAGCTCCTCCAACGCACCTGCAGTCACGGTTTCCCTGATCCAGGCAGTTGTCCACCAGGAGTTCGCAAATATGGGTCTTCACACCATCTGCTCGGCCCATCGCCCTGATACCCGCCCGGCTTCTTCGATTCCGCCCCGTCCCACATCTTCTCACGCACCACGTTTTCGCAACTCATATTAATGGCGCACTGCTGACGACAAGCCCATTTGTTTTCACTGCCATCGAATCGGGCACATTTCTCGCCACTCTCGCAGCCGCTGGAGTTCCCCGACACGGTCGACTTATACTGCCTACTCTCGCCCAGGTGGCCCTTCTCGCCCCTATTCTGCACGTTCCGATAATGCCGCCACTGATTCTCCTGCGCCGAACCGCCCCTATTCTCGTTCGCCATCGCCGCAACGACGAGAATCTCGCTCTCCCCAGCCCCGTCGCTCCCATTCGCCGACTCCCTTCGGACGCCGCTCCCAGCCGGAAACCTAGACGATGCAGCGCCTCGAGGTGAGGCTGCATTGCTCCCCACGCCGCCAAATCCTCTACTGACGTTACCCACTCATCTGAACCTTCTTGACGTGTAAGTCGACGGTGTTTCTGTATCTGCTCTTATAGACAGTGGGGCGCATATATCAATAATGACCGCTGACCTTCGTAACCGGCTGAAGAAAATAATCACACCCGCCACGACACCTGTTGTCCGTGTCGCCGATGGCGGAACAGCCCCCGTAATTGGTATGTGTGCCGCCCACGTCTCCTTCGCTGATCGCTCTACTATCGTGCTATTCCCAGTTATCGCCCACTGTCCTTACGACATCATCCTCGGCTTGGACTTCCTCTCCGCGCATTCTGCTCTCATCGACTGTTCCGCCAGTACTCTCTGCCTTGACTTACCTGTTAGGGATCCCGCTGAACCACACCCCAGTCGCCTCAGCTCCGTCGACTTCGTTCGCTTGCCACCTTCGGCACTGACTTACGTTGACTTAGTGTCATTCCCACCAGTGCCCCACGGTCACTACATCGCGGCTCTCATACAAGACGTCCTCCGTACACACGGGAACACAGTACCTCATACAGGTTGAGCTATTACGGCGAATTAGGTCTGCCTGCCGGTGGTCAATTTTGGCTTGACGACACAAGTGCTGCAGTGCGGGATGTCTCTGGCCCCGCTTTGCTCATTCGAGGATCACTCAGTAGCATCTATTGCAGTAGGCGACAATTCAGCCGATCCTCCTGTACCATTGCAGTCGGCACCTTGTACCATCGCCGACTTACAGAAAATGATTGCGCCCGACATGCCGTCCGAGCACGCTCGTGAGCTCTACCGCGTTCTGTTTTCGTACCACGATATTTTTTACTTTAACGATCGTCCCTTGGCCCAAACTACAGCTGCTAAACATCGAAATAATACCGGCGATGGCCATCCTATTCATCGCCGCACGTATCGAGTGTCACCGGCTAAGCGTCAAGTTATTCTCGCAGAAGTTCGCAAAATGCTTGCCAAGAACATTATTGAACCGTCGTGTAATGCATGGGCGTCACCTGTTGTACTGGTAAAAAATAAGGATGGCTCATGGCGCTTTTGCGTGGATTATCAGCACCTTAGTTGGGTTACCAAAAAGGACGTGTATCCCCTATCTCGGATTAATGACGCCCTTGACTGCCTCCACGGTGCTCGCTATTTGTCCTCTATTGATCTTCGCTCCGGCTACTGGCAGATTGCCGTGGACGATCTAGACCGCGAGAAGACTGCTTTTGTAACACCCGACGGTCTTTATCAATTTAAAGTAATGCCGTTGGGTCTATGTAACGCTCCTACCACTTTTGAACGCATGATAGACTCCCTCCTTCACGGTTCCAAATGGTCCACGTGCCTGTGCTACTTGGACGACGTTATAGTATTCTCCCCAATGTTCGCTACGCACCTAGAGCGCCTCGCAGCAGTCCTGGGCGTTTTTCGTCGAGCCGGCCTGCAACTCAATGCATCGAAGTGCCAATTCGGCCGTCGCCAGATTACCGTCCTTGGACATCTCGTTGCCGCGAACGGAGTGCAGTGGACCCAGGCAAGATCAATGCTGTTACGCACTTCCCTGTTCTAAAGTGTGTCAAAGATGTGCGTAGCTTCATCGGCCTTTGTTTCTACTTCCGACGTTACGTGAAATAGCACGAGCACTAACCGAGCTTTTGAAAAAAGACGTCCATTTCCAGTGGGGCGATAACGAGGCCTCTGCGTTGTCGCATCTAATCGACCTGCTCACAACGCCTCCCGTTCGGGCCCATTTCGATCCTTCTGCGCCTACCGAGGTACGTACTGATGCCAGCGGCCACGGAATTGGCGCAGTACTGGCACAACGCCAGCGTGGCAACGACCGTGTTATCGCTTACGCCAGCAGGCTCCTTTCACCCTCGGAGCGCCGCTATTCCATCACTGAGCGTGAGTGTCTGGCCCTAGTTCGGGCGGTTGTGAAGTTCCGCCCATACTTATATGGCCGAGCATTTTTCCGTTGTCACAGACCATCATGCGCTTTGATGGTTATGCTCACTGAAATATCCTACAGGAAGACTTGGTCGCTGGGCCTTACGCCTCCAAGAATATTTGTATTCTGTCACATACAAATCTGGCCGACTACACAAGGACGTTAATTGCCTGTCTCGCTACCCGGTAGACGAGCCTGACGACGCCGACAGTAGTTCCGCCAACGGTATTTTCTCTGTGTCTGCGTTCGCTAATATCGCCGATGAGCAGTACGGGGATCTATCGCTGCGAGTACTCATCGAGCGTCTGCGCTCTACACCTACCGACGCCTCCGTTTGCCGATATGTCTTCTAAGGCGGCATTCTGTACCGAAGGAACTTCCTCCCTGACGGATCTGATCTTCTTCTTGTCGTGCCAAAACATCTACGACGGACTGTACTCTTTGAGATGCATGACGCACCCACTGCAGGACATCTTGGGGTAACCCGCACGTACGACCGCGTCCGGCGCCGCTTCTATTGGCCTGGTCTCGCTGGCTCCGTCCGACGCTATGCGGCTGCCTGTGATCCCTGCCAGCGTCGGAAAATACCTCAGGTGATACCTCCCAGTCATCTCCAGCGTATCACCGTCCCTGTGGAACCGTTCTTTCGTGTTGGATTAGTCCTCCTCGGCTCCTTTGCTACGTCATCCTGGGGGAACAAATGGGTACCCGTCGCAACTGATTACGCCGCGCGATACGCTATCACGCGGGCTCTCCCTACAAGTTCCGCCGCTGACGTCGTGGACTTTCTCTTGCGTGACATTATCTTGGTTCATGGCGCCCCGCAACAGCTGCTTACTGACCGTGGTTGCAACTACCTTTCGAAAGTTATCGCCGACATTGTGCGTTCCTGCTCCACTCAACACAATCTGACTACCTCATACCATCCTCAAACCAATGGCCTGATGGAGCGGTTAAACCGTACCCTTAGCGATAAGCTGTCCAAGTACGTTTCCAAGGACCACCACGACTGGGACATTGCCCTTCCGTACGTCACATTTGCCTATAATTCTTCCCGGCACGACACCGCCGGATTTTCTCCATTTTACCTATTGTACGGTCGCGAACCGACCTTGCCCCTTGATACGGCACTTCTTCCTGGTGCGATCTCAACAAGTGAGTGTGCGCGCGACGCCATCGCCCTCGCCGATCATGCACGCCAGCTTGCCTGTACTCGACTGACGGCCTCGCCAACCACTCAGCAGTGTCAGTACAACGCCCGCCACCGTGACGTACAGTTTTCGCCTGGTGCGCTCGTGCTCCTGTGGTCGCCCTCTCGTCACGTCGGACTTTCAGAGAAGCTCCTTTCGCGATACACGGGGCCCTACCGCGTGCTGCGTCAGGTGACACCTGTTACGTACGAAATTGAACCTGTCAGTTCGACCTCACCATCTACTCTGGCATCTAGTGATGTCGTGCACGTCAGTAGGCTCAAGGCCTACTACACTGCTTCCGAGTCCTGCCTTTAGTCTCTCCGGGACGGCGCTTTTGCCGCCTGGAGTTGTGCTACGGAACAGTATTTGCCTAAATAGGCGAGCAGTGTGAAGACAACGACGACGATTGGAGGCTAGTGCGGGCTGTTGCCTCTTGGTCGAGTGTGGCGTATTTGTTTGTAAATATACCTGTATATAGCTTCTCGTCTGCGTCTTCCTACGTAACAATATTATATATAGTTGGAATCTACAAGAATTAAGCTTTATATGATATATACGACAACTTCATGTCCTAAGTAGAAGAGCCTACAGGGTTGCTACAAAAGTACTGAAAACGGGGGGCTCGTGCCGCGGGAGATGGACCACCACCTTAAGCTGAGATATTTCTGGGTTATCGGGTGAGGGACGAGGGGAGGTGTCTTGTGTCTTGGTGATGTTATGACCCTCTCACGAAGTGTCCTTGAGGGCTTCTGCGAAGGTCACCTTCTTGTGGTTGGTAGAATTGCTTTCGTGGTGCCGATGCAGACCGGGTTCCTGAGCGTTATTGCCTAGATCGAGATGGAGTTCGGGAGCGGGGAACCGCTCCCCCTTGCCGGTGTGTGGAGGCGTGACCTCGTTCTGATTCATGTTGAGGGTGGAGGGGCCGGCTTGTTGATAGGTGGCTTGGCTGGTTGCCCGTCGTTCCCCGATACGCTTACGGATGAAGTACGGGGTATTATAACCAGTGGCACAAATTTTGCCCGCGGTGAGATGCGGACAACACCACAGAGCGAGCACTTAGGGTTACAGTTGTGACCGGTGTGGGGAGGGGGGGGGTTGCGGGCACCGTAGCCCCGGCATAGCTTGTTATATGGGTAGGAACAAACGTCCAAATGGTGCGGGAGGCGGCCACACTGGTAACAATTGTCAATTAGCTTCCGATATAGCGAACATGGGATGGGAACATGGTACATGGGACGTGGAGCCGTAGCGGACCTGGTAAGGCACATCCGGTCCGTCAAAAGCGATGATCACCATTGTAGTAGAGGCGATGCGCTTGGCTGCCAAGGCTGTCGGGTTTCCGGCAGTGACAATTTTGATGTGGATCTGCGAATCCGTGAGTGGGATCCCACGGATGACCCCCGTCGTCGTGTGCTCAGCTGCGGTTTCGCAGGCATTCACCTCGTGGGGGACGCCATTAACTTGGATAGAGCGGAAGTGGGCGTACCTATCTGCATCGTCCGGGTGACGTGTGCTGACGACAAGGATGTTTGTTGCGGATTCGGGCAGACGGTGCCTTCTAAGTTTTCTTCGACCGTGAGTTTGGCTGCTTGGAAAATGGCTGCGGTCGCCACGGGACTGCCGATCTTAGCTATATGACGGGCGCCCTTGGGGCGGATGACAATCTTGATATCTTCCGTCGAAAGCGGTAACATGTGGCCCGCCTTCAAAACTTGAGCTTTAACAGGTTGCTTCGCCCACGAGCGGGGCCGGTTACTTGGGGTTGAGCTGATTCATTGGTCGGGGTCGAATTGTCCCTGCCGTATGTTCAGTGGCGAGATCGGGCAGTGAGCCAGCCGTACTGGGCGGTCCCTTCATCCCGCGAAATATCCTCGCCGGCGACGTGGATATCCATAGTGAAGACGGAGGTGCGGGCTCACACTGGTGGAAGATGTACACGGCGCGCGCCGAAGTCCGATACGCCGCCGAGACGCAGCCGGCGCAGTCGGAGGCCTAAGGACCGGCGAGCTAGGCTTAGCCAGGTGGATGGACAAAAGGTGCGGTTCCCAGCAAAACGGTAAGTCCCACTTGGAAACGAGGTGTCTACAGAGTTCGCAGAACGTCAAGGATCGTTCAGTGAAAAGTTTAGGTAGCTAATCACAGTAAACAAACCTCCATGAACATTTGAGGAAGGCGGAGCCGACATGAACACGTCCGCACTCCTCGGCCTCTTCTTCCCGTCTAATGACAGAAAACTGAAACTTTTGTTAAAATTGTTCTACAGAAACAGCTTTACTGGAAATTTGGTTGTAATTCTCCAAGGTCGCATACATATGCTGTCTTGTGAATATTGCAAGTCATTTATGTCGACTGCACTTCGTTGTATATAACCTCGACAATACTATTACATTAACTAGCGATACACTTCTGCCATAGAATTAAACACGTAGTACAAATGCTTGTTTAATTAGTAAAATTGTTGGTAACAAAGGTGCATTTCTTTATGCATTTCTTTTCGAAAGAGCGGGATCAGGGGCCTCTAGGCCCTCAATGTCCTTTGTCTCAGCATCATACATATAATTTTATATAGTGTCAGGAAATAAATGCAAATTCAAATAATTTGTCGGGCCCCCATGGTTCACCTTGTGCGAGCGTTAACTAGGTCAAAGTCTGTAAGATACAAAAATAACTGCAAAACGCATTGGTAGGCTTGTTCTCTTATTGTAACTGTATATTGTCACCTGTAGTAGTGGGAATAGGGGAAGCGCAGAGGCTGAAGGAGAAAGAAGTGCGCGTGCTAACCGCCCCGCTTGATAGTTAGCGCTCGCCGCCGTTTTCTCCAGAGCCCAGCCGCTCTCAATAAACGTCGTCAGCCCCCTTTTGAACACGCGTGGCAAAGTGGTGGAGGTGCTGGGTATTTCTCACTCATGCCACAGACTTCTCCTGGGAGCAGAAGCAACAGCCCTGTGTTAGTTCATACACCCGTCCATCGGACCAGCCGCAGGATCCGGGGACTGCCCCCTGAAGACACCGTAGTGCTTCAGACTACCCCAACCGGTATGGAACGTACAATGACGAACCGGTATACAATTCAGAGCCCGCTGGTGCCGAAGTCGTTCCATGGCGACGTCTTCAAAGACGTCGAAGACTGGATGACCGACTTCGAGCGCGTCGCCGAATGCAACGAATGGGACGACGTGGCTAAACGTAGGAATGCCTACTTTTGCCTCGAGAACGGCGCGCGTACATGGTTTCGAAACCGTGAGGAGCAACTGACGTCGTAGCTCGAGTTCCGCCGTCATCTACTGGACACTTAAGCCAGTCCTGATCGCCGCGAACGAGCCGAACGAGCAATTCAGGTCCGCGTCCAGCTTCCCAACGAAAGCGTTACCGCGTTCGTCGAAGATATGACGCGCCTCTTCAGACGAGCAGACCTTGGAATGACCGAGGACAAGAAGTTGCGCCACCTGATGCGAGGGGTGAAGGAGCAGCTCTTCGCTGGTCTGATCCGCAATCCTCCGAAGACTGTCGCCAAATTTCTATCCGAGGCGGTCAGTTTGGAGAAGATGCTTCAGCAGCGTCTAACATTTACGAGTGGCAAGTTAACGTGACTACGGACATGTCGCTGCCATCGGAAGCCACAATGATAACGTTCGAGACCTCATCCGCACCGTTGTGCGCGAAGAGATACTGAACGTTTACGGCACCCCACAAGCCATGGCGAGCTCCATTGCGAGTGTTATAAGAGATGATGTGCACCAAGCGCTCCGGTCCACCGTTCATTTTCCTAACACCGCGCCTGCACCTTCTGTACACCACCGTGCGACCTACGCAGAAGTATTGCGACAGCCAGCTTAGTCCCCGCCGCGGTTTGTTCAGGCCGCTCATCCGGTTGCACTCCCACTAGGCCAACCGGTGCCATACATCGAGGAACGACGCATGCCTCCACCGTTTCGCCATGCTGCTTCTACGGTTGTCCTTCCGCAAGAGCAACCGGTGCATTACGCCGATGATCGATGTATGTACCCTCGGAAGTCAGACGTTTGGCGCTCTCCGGATCGCCGTCCTCTGTGTTTCCACTGTGGTGAGGCAGATCATTTGTACCGCCAGTGCCTATACCGACGCCTCGGGTTGCGGGGCTTTTCCGCCTCTTCGCCGCCACCTAGACTGGGCCAACGACCTCGGGACATTAAGGATTATCTGGTTCAGCAACGCATGCCACCGTATACCGGGCGGCAGTCACGCTCGCCGTCGCCAAGGCGATTTTCACCATCGCCCCAGCGGTATTCGAGCGGACGGTCGCCAAGTACCCGCCGGGAAAACTAACTACAGCGACCTTTGGGGGCGAGGCCACTGGCAGTCGACGCGCTGAAGACCTCCGATCGATGCGAATAAAGAAAGGTACCGGTCCGACATTAACTGCAGCTGAACGGAATGACCGGCTTTCACTCGACATACCGGTGGTGATCGACGGTTACGCGGTTAGCGCTTTAGTGGATACCGGAGCGGACTATTCTATATTAAGCGGGAAG
Organism: Dermacentor silvarum; assembly: GCF_013339745.2. Classification (NCBI taxonomy): domain Eukaryota; kingdom Metazoa; phylum Arthropoda; class Arachnida; order Ixodida; family Ixodidae; genus Dermacentor; species Dermacentor silvarum. Next base: position 56,512,155 of record NC_051158.1, on the reverse strand, counting down.
ATTGCGACGTTTCTGAAGAAAGTAATTACCCCTTGGCATGGCTCGCAGATTCGTACGGCTGGCGGTCACGTCGTTACTCCACTAGGATCCTGCACGACAAGAGTTCGAATTCGAGGATCGACATTCGTTGCGAGTTGCCTTGTCCTACGCCAATGCTCCCGCGACGTCATTCTCTGAGTTGACTTCCTGGAGCAATACGGTGCTGTTATTGACTTATGGGGAGGTGTACCTTCTCAGCCGACCAAGCAATCGACACAAACGACGACAAACGACGTCACGACGCGCTTCATGTTTCGCCGAAAGTGTTACGCTTCCTCCACGAGCCAGTGTTCTAGTCGAAGTGATGTGCAGTGGAATGCGCGAAGGTGGAGTGGTCGCAGAAAGTAACTTAGCGCATCTACTGACGCAAGGTGTTTGTGCGGCCAGGAGTGTGCAACAACTTCATGATGGCCGATCTAAGTTGCTAGTCACCAACTTTAGTAACGAGCATGGACACCTCTTCCGCGGTACTTCGATAGCGTTTGCCGAAGAAATAGAACACGTTGCTGAATGTTTTGCCCCTGAACCAGTGAGGCTGGCTGACAAGTCACTGGACACCGTCGGCATTAATTCCGAGTTATATAACGACCAACTGGCAGCACTGCACGAGCTCTTGCTTGAATTCAGGGCATGCTTCGCAAGCTCGTCCAAGGTACGCCAGACTTCGGTTACAAGGCACAGGATCATCACATGCGACGACGCAGCAGCCTTACCGCGTGTCGGCAAAGGAACGCGCAGCGATTCGTACGCAAGTACACGAGCTGCTTAAAGACGGAGTGATCGAACCTTCCAACAGCCCATGGTCGTCTCCGGTCCTTCTTGTCAAAAAGAAAGACGGAACGCTATGCTTTTGCGTCGACTACCGGAAGCTCAACAACGTAACTAAAAAGGAAGTGTGCCCACTGCCACGTATCGACGACTCGTTAGATAGACTGTACCGTGCCCAGTACTTTTCGTCACTCGATTTGAAAAATGGATACTGGCAGATCGAGTTGGACGAACGAGACCGCGAGAAAACTGCCTTTGTGACTCCCGACGGCCTTTACGAATTTCGAGTGCTCCCTTTCGGTTTGTGTTCAGCCCCAGCTACTTTCCAGCGAATGATGGATACTGTCCTCGCTGGGTTGAAGTGGCAGACTTGCCTTGTGTATCTTGACGACGTAGTTATCTTTTCTGAAACAATTGAGCAACATCTTCATCGCCTGCGGCATGTGCTAGAAGCGCTCTGATCGGCTGATCTCACGCTTAAACCAGAAAAGTGCCACTTCGGTTATGAAGAGCTCAAGTTTCTTGGACACGTCGTCAGCGCCAAAGGAGTTCGACCCGATCCCGAAAAACTTGCCGCTGTAGCAGCTTTTCCTCCTCCTGCCGACAAGAAGGCCGTCCGACGCTTCCTGGGCTTGTGTGCGTATTATCGCCGCTTCATTGACAACTTCTCGAAGATTGCGGAACCCCTGACTCGCCTTACCAGGGATGACACGCCATTTACCTGGACGCATGAGCAACAGACGGCCTTCGCTGAACTACGCCAACGCATGGAGTCAGCACCCGTCCTGGCACATTTCGACGAACAGGCTGACACCGAGGTGCATACTGACGCCAGCATCATCGCCGTTGGCGCAGTACTCGTCCAACGTCAAGACGGCATTGAACGATTAATAGCATATGCTAGCCGCTCGCTGTACCGTGCCGAGGCGAACTACTCTACTACAGAAAAAGAGTGTCTCGCGGTCGTCTGGGCGATCACCAAGTTTCGCCGTTATCTCTACGGCCATCCCTTGAAAGTGGTGACAGACCACCATGCTCTATGTTGGTTGGAGAACATACGCGATCCTTCAGGACGGCTGGCACAGTGGAGCTTGCGGCTACATAAATTTGACGTCACTATAGTTTATAAGTCTGGCCGCAAGCACGAAGACGCCGATACGTTGTCGCTTGCTCCCGCCGAATCTGTCAGTAGACAGTCAGAGGACGACGACGGCTTCCTGGGCGCCCTTTCTACTTCAGACTTGGTCAAATCGCAGCGTGACGACGCTGTAATTCTATCTCTCATTGACCACTTAGATGGCCGTCAAACAACCATACCACGCCATCTACGTCGCGTGTTGACGTCCTGTCTACGAGACAATGTGCGGTACAAGAAGAACGCCCGGCCGAATGACCGAGCCTACCTCCTAGTAGTTCCCAAAGACTTGCGGGACAATATTCTTCTCGCTTGCCACGACGAGCCTACATCTGGCCACCTCGGCTCCTCACGAACGCTTGCTAGAGTGCGCGAGATGTATTACTGGCCCGGACTTTCGGCAAGCGTCAAGCAGTATGTTAAAGGCTGCCGTGAGACGAATAAACGATAGTACTGCCCGAAGCGAGTGCCTTCCGCCTCGAACCTATGAAGTCGTCATCGTTCTCTGTGTCGCCCGTAAGTTCCAAACTGGCGCTTGTATTTGCTTCAAATTTGTGTCCAGACGCTTCAACAGCAATGGTTTTGCAACTATATTGCACTATTTCCAAGAAACATTACCAAATTATAAGCGCATTAGGCTTAGCGGGCGTGGCAAAAGAAATACCTGATCTCTCAAATAACGACAAAGCGTACCTGATGATTTGTCCTCAGCTAGAGATGAAACAAACCGATGGCTGGTTTTACGATTTATTTATTGCTGTTGGAGCAGCGCACGAGTAGCAAGCGCAAGTTGGGGTCGAAGCGAGCGGTTCGTTCTGCGTCGGTGCTGCAATATTGATTTATAACGAGAGTTGCTGGCGTTTATCGATACAACGATTAAAGGCATACGACGCGCATGCGAAGTGGAATAAACGTATTATCTATCTTTGTGACGTGACATGTGCCAAAATGCACGGATGTCTCATCCCTGCCAATTACAAGGTCGTTACATATGCAACTATGTTTTGCTGCGCAAGCATGCTGCTTGCTTACACACCATAGCTTTGGTAGTGCTGAACGGTAGTGATGAGATGGACTATAGGAACTCAAGGACGTTCGAGTGTCGTTTCGTGAACACGTCCATGCGCCCAATCAGTTTCCATGTCAGCTGAAAATGTTAACCCGTTTCACCAACAGTCGCATTGATGTCAATATCGCGCCACGCGCAGATGCAGAAAGACTTCAGTAAAAACTACTGAACTCGATTTCCGATTCTAAAAGTCGGTAGCAGGGAGAGCCATAAATCTCCTAGGTTGAGGGGTGTTATCGGAATGCATGCTTAACGCGAAGCTGCGTTTCGCAATGAAATTTATCTACCTACAGGCACTAAAGCTTCGTCATTTTCCATAGCTTCCCCTTTAGGTACGCACTATTTGCTGATGCATGTAGCACTGATGCTCTAAATGCATCACTGCTAATCGCAACAACGTTGATAGTTATCAGTTGACAGATTCGACCGGATTTCTTCAAAATTTCACTCGAGGAGGGAGGCTCTATCATGAATTTTGAAGACGTTTGCCGCACACCTGACATGCTACTTAAGATGGGTGGGACGCAAAAATTAAATTATCTGTCCAGACCGCGACATAGATATATAACATAATCTAAACACAAACCAACACTCAACATACTACGCTATCTTACTGTGTTCAGTGCCTCTGGGTAAGTTTTGAAGTGGCTTTGTAACTAGAGATGTAGAGGCAAGGCATTCCATGTACCAAGAACGCATCTTCGCTCACCGTCTAACAGTCATTTGAAAGCACAATGCGGCCAATAATGCTCCTGTTGGTAGTTCGCTATGTCGTCCCGTACATTGTGCCCAGGGCACAGCGGCGACCTTATCTGCCAGATAATAAATACGAAGCATTTAGGATTTACGGTACTTAGCCCAATTTTGGATTTTGTGGGTTCTTGGTGTCTCACGGGAGACCAACCAGTGTGGGTTCCAGCTTAGCGAGCCAAGAGCCACGTCAGCTGTCGCCTCCAGAACCGCTCGCGCGCGAGCTCAGAGGCCTCAAGGGGCTACCGAGCGACGCAGGCAAAAACACAGTAAAGCCCCTTGTTGGAAACCGCTTATTGCATCCGTCGGCACCAGCAGTGCACAAACGTCAGCGCGGCGGGGAACAAAAGGGGTCCCGCATTTTGTTCCTAGGGCGAAAATACAGAAACAGGCGCCTATAGCACGTCGCTGCGAGAACACAGGCTCAAGCTGGGACACGCCGCTAGGAAAAGTACCGGCGGCTGTGCTTCTTGCTCTGGCGATAACCAATGGGTCAACTCGCGAGAGCTCGGGCAATCTCCTTCGGCATTGGCTTTCGGCAAGTGCGGCTCGGCGTGGTACGACCTCGCGCTAGCACTAGGCACCGCTCATCTGCTTAGCGTCGGGAAAGGATCAGCACAACGTACGCGCTCGATGCACGGGCAAAGGCACCGTGCGCGAGCTCCAGTCCTAGTCACAACGGTGTCGGACGAGAGGAAAGCATGTACGTACCCTGCGTCGGTCCCGGAGATAAGAGAGACACGCTCAGTAACTAGCAGCCGACGCGGCCAAGTAGTGACGTCAGCGCCACTCACCGCAAACCACATAAAGCTCTTGATAATTCTAAAGTACCGCCACTCTTTGTACTCTGCCACCGGCGCGAGACCTCCTCGGCTCCTCCCCGTCCCTCGCGAGTCCCCTCCGCGGCAGACCGTCTTGCGCCTGTTTTCCTCCAAGATAATTGGTCTCCCTGCCGTTGCCCTTGGGAACAAGCGGAACTAGCGCTTTGCTTGTGTTTTGCTTTTTCGTTCGCGCCATTTTGCGCCTTAGCTCGGTTGGGTCGGCGTATAGAGAACGGCGCACTATCATTGCACGCTGTTTCGTGCACTGTCTGCTAGCGCTATGCCGTGCTGCTGCGCATATAACTGAAGCAAGAAGCGTGAAGATGGTTATGCAGTTTTTACGATACCGCAAGGAAAGCGTGATGGCTTGCGCAAGAAGCAGTGGCTGCGCCACATTGGCCGAAGGAACTTTGTTCCGATAAGGAACAGTATTGTTTGCGAGGTAAGGCGCCTTTCCTATTGCTCATATCAAAGTATCCCCTAATGCTGCACTTTTTCAATTCTTCCGGCCTGCTCATTAGCGTTTTTGTGGTGGCAATTTGTAGTTTGCATAAAAATGGGGTTCTCCTCATAATGCTGAATATTCTGTTGGGACTCCATCACCTCGCACGTGGTCAACTGTTATTCAATCGGAAATGCAGCATTATAGATTCTGCTTTCCACTGAACAAATATACCCGAAGATACAGCCTCTCGATCGCACTTTTCGTGATTGTTACGATCCGTTGCCTGTTTTACTGAATATCGGAATAGCAGCTTGTCGAGGAGCTATTTACAGCTTCGATGTGTATGTCAGTCAGTTAAATACAATGAATGCAGGGGCTGAAAAAAATTAGTGGGATGTATACCCGTGGTATCGCAGGTGACGAGCATCAGCTAGACCACATTTTGAGGCGAGACCCTTAGTTGGGTATGTTTCGAGGTGAGAGTTTGAGGTACAGAAAGTAACGTGACTTAAAGAAAGCCAGAAGCGAGCCAAATCATGTCCAGCCGTGTATAATAGATTAATAATGATTAGCAAAGTAAATTCATGACTGATTCGTGATTGAATTAAGGTGGTTTAAGGTCGATTAAGGTGGGTTAAGGTTAAATAAGGAGGGCTAGGGTCGATTCAGGAGGATTAAGTTGGATTAGGGTGGTTTAGGGTGGATCAAGATGTAATAAGGAGCATTATGGTGGATTAACGTCGAATATCGTGCATGAAGGAGGTGTGTGTGTGTGTCGGGTTTTTTGGCACAAAAGCAACTGTGGCTATCCTGCGCCAAACACCAGGTGCCGGTTAGCGCAAACTTCGGATGTTATTAAGTATGTTTATGTTATTTTTGTGGGGTATTAAAGCACACGTGTCTTATAGTTTCTGTAGTATTTGTGCAACTTTTAGAAATGTGATGACATGTTTTAGTTCTACTTCGGGTTCGTCCCCAAATAATAGTGCAGGGTGAAAAGGTATGTTTTTTTCGTATATGTGATGAAAGATCTGCTTCCGTTCTCGTTCTAGTTTCGGACAAGAGATGAGAAAATTATTTACGGATGAAATTTCTCCACAGTTCTCACAAGTTGGTTGTTGTTGTTCTTTATGTAGAAGGAAGTTGTGGGTCAGGTGTGTATGTCCGATTCGAAGTCGGCATAAAACTACTTCCATGAAGCGTTCTTGGTGTATACAAGATTGCCATTCACCAAGTGTTGGTTTGATGACATGGAGTTTGTTATTTATGCTTTCGTTCCACCTTAATTGCCATTTTTGATTCAGTGCTCGCAGAAATTCTGCTATCCAGTCGGTTGACGGTATTTCTAAGTGTTCGACGGGATTATTTTTTGCTATAGCTGCACACTTATCTGCCTTTTCATTTCCGCTTATCCCGACATGGCTTGGTACCCAGCAGAATATTATACGTTTCCTATATTTATATGCTTCTACTATAGTTTTTAGTATTTCTCCTATAATTGGTAAACTGTGTTTTTTGGATGCTAAAGATTGAAGTGCGCTCAGAGAGTCGCTGTAAATAACTGTGTTATGGTTGTTGTCTTCTATTGTTTTGGTTACCGCTAGGTAGAGTGCGAAAAGTTCGGCAGTGAAGATTGAGGCATGACTTGGTATACGTACACTTTTTTCCCACCCTATTCCAATAACTCCGCAGCCAACGCGTTCGTGTGTTTTGGATCCATCCGTGTAAAACTGTGAAGTCCCGGTATTTTTCTCGAATGGCGTAGAACTCTTGGATCAGGTGCTCTCGTGGTACTTCGCGCTTCTTGAAGCTTGTTAACGAAAAATCGCAGGTGGTACGCAGGTTATTCCATGGAGGTAGTGCTTGGGGTCTTTTTAAAACATGCAAATATTCCTGTGGGATATTTAATTTTCTGCATATTCCTTCAAATCTAAGGCAAAGCGGTCTTATAGTAGAGGGTCTGTTGGTACAAAGGGTTCTAGTTTGGCACTGCGTAATAATGTTAAAACACGGGTGTGAAGGTAATGTGCGGATTTTAAGTGAATATGCAACCAAAAGAAAAGAGCGTCTGCCATCTAGAGATGGTTCATTAGCTTCTACGTTTAGGCTAGCAACGGGGGATGTTCTACCTTTTATTCCCATATTCGCCAAGTCGCGTAGGATTCCGAACTTCCAGATAGTGTCGTAGGCCTTTTCTAGATCGAAGAAGACTGCTAGACACTGTTGTTTATGTATAAATGCTTCTCGTATTGTGTTTTCTAGCCGGACTAAATGGTCTAGTGTTGATCGTGTCTTTCGAAAGCCACACTGGTTAGTATCTAGTAGGTTACGCTGCTCTAGGGTGAACATGAGTCTGACGTTTACTATACTTTCAAATGATTTGGCCAGACAGCTTGTCAGGGCTATTGGAAGATAGCTATTAGGTAGAGTATGTAGTTTTCCTGTTTTCAAGAAAGGGATGATTACAGCTTTCTTCCATGCTTGCGGTATTGGGCCCGTAACCCACACTTTGTTAAAGAACTTGAGTAAAGCAGTTGTTGCGTCTTCAGATAAGTGTTCAAGCTTTGCGTAATGAATGTTATTTAGGCCTGGTGCTGTTTGCTTGCGTGTAGCAAGTGCGTTACGTAGTTCGTCTGTACTAAATAGACTATTATACTCTTCCTTCGTACCACCTCTGGTAGGTAGCTTCTGTTTTTCTGTTGTGTTTTTGTAAGAAAGGAAAGTACTATTGTAGTTTGATGAGCTTGACACTTGGGCAAAATGTTCCCCTAAAATGTCTGCCTGCTCTTGGAGTGGTGTTTGAATACCAGTAGGAGTTAACAGAGGGATTGTGTAGGCTGTGTAATCGCCGTTCATTTTCCGTACACCCTCCTAGACTTTTTTTGGTTGGTGTAGAGCTATTGATAGATAATGCAAAGTTTTGCCAGGAGGTTTTTTCTGCCCTTCTACGGATGTAACGTGCTTGAGCTCGGGCTTGTTTGAAGTTTATTAGGTTGGCATATGTTGGGTACCTCCTGAAGGTGCCCCAAGCCTTATTTTGCTTCTTTTTTGCAGTACGACACTCTTGTGTCCACCACGGTTTTCGGTTTTTTCGTGCCAAACCTGATGTTTGGGCTATTGACACAGATGCCGCTTGAAGAAGGCAGACAGTAAATCTTTCATTTATTTCCTCTACGCTAAAGCTTTCGTCGCATTCTTTTTATAGTGCGGCATGTGTCGTGTAGAGTGTCCAGTTTGCTAGGTGTAGTTTCCACCACCATGGTTTAG
>NC_051158.1:56478945-56503761 GCF_013339745.2 Dermacentor silvarum | reverse complement strand
ACGGGCTCATATCCCACCTGAATTTTTCACTTCCACTCACGGCCAGACGCTTTAGTCCAAAGACTGCCTTAGCTGCGGACAATGTAGTACTTTGGAACACATGCTCTGGAGATGCCCGTCGTTACAGAGGGGCCCACATCGATGCACTGCAGAGGAGTGGAGCTCTGCTTTTCGGAGCCCCGACCAGTCACGCCAATTTTGGGCTGTCCAGAGAGCCCAGGATGCGGCGCTGGAGCTTGGTCTTCCCGTCCCGACGTGGGTGCGGCCCGCTGCTTCGTCGCCTCCCTGAGAGGGGGCAACAGAGCTTCTCAGGACCTTCATTAAAGTTCTTTGTCTGTCTGTCTGTTGTGTCACGCCATCTCCGGACATCAATTTTTCGGCAGTTGCATTACCCACCTACTGCAGGCCACTTCGAAGTTTCTCGCGCTTACGACCGCGTACGGCATCGCTTCAACTGACCAGGCCTGTACCATTCCGTGCGCCGATACGTTGCAGCCTCAGCGCCGCAAAAAAACCTGTTGTGCTGCCCGCTGGATGCGTTCACCCATTGATGTGCCGTCGAAACCCTTATTTTGTGTTGATCTCGATCTTCTCGGCCCTTTTCCTACGTGGAAATCTGGCAGTAGGTGGGTCGTTGTCGCGACTGATAGCGCGAACACGTACGCGATCACGCGAGCTTTGCCCAAAAACTGTGCAACTGAGGTGGCGTATTTCCTTTTACACGGCGTCATCCTCCATCACGGCGAACCCGGCAGCTCCTCACTGATCGTGGCCGCACCTTTTTGGGCCGAGTTGTTAAAGACGTACTTAGCTCTTGTTCTGCCGAGCACAAGCTTTCCACCGCGTACCACCCGCAGAGAAGCGGACTCACGGAGCCGTTTAAACTCACGTCGACAGAAATGCTGTGTATGTACGTTTCTGATGGCCATAATGATTGGGACAACGCGTCACCCTTCGTGGCCTTCGCTTACAAATCGTCCTGTCGCGAGACCACTGGCTTTTCCCCCTTTTATTTTCTGTTGGGCTGCCACCACATTGTGCTATCTGACAAACTTCTTCCTTGCGCGACGCATACTCCTACTACATATACTCTAGAGGTCTTTGCCGGGCCCACACGGTACGCCAGATTGCCGCCTTCCGGCTCACCTAGTCTCAGGCTACGCAGAAGATCCGGCACGACAGAGAATGGGACACTCGTCGAGCGGAGAATGCAGGGCAGCCGACGCGTACGGACGCACCTCCGCCGGCTCCGTCCTCTTCGAATGATTGCGATCGGTAGATTTGCTTCAATCCTCAAGATTTTAACACGAAAGTGTTTTATGCCGGGGTCCACCAAGACTTCACTGACGTATTTCCGTCACGGAAATACGTCATAGAACATAATACAAAGAAAGAAACCAGAAGAAAAAGTTCCACAAACATGCAAAATTTTGAAATCGAACCCACGACCTCTCGGTCCGCGACGATAGATCGCCGAGCGTTTAACCCATTGCGCCACAAACGCATTTGCAGAGAGGTACACAGACGCGCCTTATATATCTAACACTCCTCCGTGTACCCGCGCTCTTGCTCGGGGCGGTGCCGCCGCCTACGAGCAGAAAAGAGAAGTACTGCATTATGACACTAACGCGCACCGACAGTGAACGCTTCGGTGGTCTCAGCACTACGACGCCTCGATGCCAGCATTCGAAGGGACGCTGGCATCAAGAAGCACTACCAACGCCACCTAGGTGGCGTTGGTAGTGGCGTTCACCGTACTCAGCACAGCGGAGCGTGGCCTCCGCAATTAGCTCTGAAAATGTTTCTGAAGTTGATCGCGGAGGCTGCAATTACGACGCGCTGTACGCGCTGATTTGACTCGGTGACGATTCAGTTACGTGCTTTGTCTTGCGCGTTGTATTAGTGTGTCAGTTACGTGCTTCGTCTTTCGCGTTGTGCTAGCGTGTGCAGCGTAGTGCAGCTTCCATATGCACGACGGTTGCTCATGGTCATCGACGTTGGTAGTCGTGATGGAGGAGACGTGCCACCAGGCGTCAGCGTGGGTGCATCAACGCCTAAGGGCGCTTTAGCCACAAAACACCAATAGACATTATATATCAATGTGCAATAAACATTACACTACTTCTGTGAAGACACGTTTCACTTTCGTGTTCTATACCGATTCCTATATAAGAGGGATCAACCACATTTTTTTCACCATTCTAAAGATCTCGTCGAGAGGATTTCACCGAGCCTGTTTTTGACCCGGTACGCCCATTTTTCGCCATTTTTGAGACTTAAGTTTCCTCCCACCGATACCCAGGCTAACCCTAGATTTGGGATTAGCGGCGTCGAGGAGTACGGCCGGGCGCCCGCCCGCGCCGTCGGAACGGCATCATGCCGGAGGTGGAGATGGTCGAAGGGGAAACTCTTTCCCGCGAAGAAGCTGACGTGCCTGGGTGGCGGACTGCTTTAAGCAAGAATAAGCGTTCTTCCCGGCTGCAAGAGAGCGTTTCTACTCAATGTGACGGCACAGCTGGCCGCCGCACGGCCAACGCGCAGGGCGTCGTCCGGCGCATTGCGACCGCATGGAGGCTCCCCCGCTTGCCGCGGAGCCACATTCGAGTCATTGTCCGACCCAAGGGAATCCTGGATCTCAAGAAGGTTAGCCAGATTCGTTTGGGCCAAGCCCTGGCGACGGCAGCGAAACTACCCCCGGAGGAATCAAAGGAGGATATCATCTGCCCGAACTTAACTCAGAATATTCTTGTGGTCTCTACCCCAGAGCCCAAGAATGCGGGCGCCTCCGCGGCGCTGCGTCTCATCAGGCTCGGCTCGATTGAGTATCAAGTTTCTGCCTACACCGCGGCCTCCGACGATACCTGCAAAGGCATCCTCCGAGGTGTCGACGTGGACATTGGCGAGCAGCAGTTGGCGGCCATGATCGTCAACCAGCGTAACCCTAAAGCCATGGAGGTGCGTCGCATCAAGGAAACGACTACGGTCGTTGTTCTCTTCAGTAGACTAAAGTTACCTAACTATGTTATGCGCGGTACGAGCATGCTTAGGTGTACGTTGTACATGAGACAGACTGATGTTTGTTATGGGTGTGGGGCTCTCGGCCATCGGGCCGATGTTTTCCCCACCCCGACGAAGAAAGTGTGCCGCGGGTGTAGTGTGAGCGACCCCGCGGAGGATCACCAATGCCAGGCGAAATGTGCCTTGTGCGGGGGGAGGGGGGACACATCTAACGGCAGACAAGGCCTGCAAACATCGTTACCAAGTCCCCTTCGTGGTGAGACAAAGAAGACGGCGTAGGACGCGCGCCAAGAAACGTCAGCAGGCCCAGGAGGGTCTGACATCACGGGATTCCAGCGTGGCACCATCTGCGAGAACGCACTCTCTCTCGCCAGCTCCTGGGAGACGCCGTAGCCGCTCCAGGAGGCGCTCTCGCTCCCGAGAACGATCTCGCTCCAGGGGGCGCTCCCGCTCCAAGGTGCGCATCCAAGAGGCTCCCACCACCTGGGCGGATCGAGTCAAGCCAAGGCCGGCGCAGCAGCCAGCACAGGTAACGTACGTGGCACTGCCAGAGCAAAAGTAAGACCCTAGGGTCGCTTTTCTAATTCAGGAGAACGCTACCTTGAAAGCTCAGCTTCAGCAGATGAGGGTTGAGTTCGAAGCTCTCAGCAATTCAGCACAGCCCCCGGCGCGGCCTTCGTTAGTGGAGCGGCGGCCGGCTAAGCGGAGGATAGGTCTGGAAGGAGAGGTTGCGGCGGCGTCCGACGCGGCCGTCCTTGAAGCAATCAAGGAATTGCAGAAGTCGATGATGCGACAAGCAGAATGTTTTGACCTCGTAGCACGTAAAGTCGCAGTGATCGAAAGCACGCTTGATCTCGGCGAGAATTCGTTGGTCGTCCCGGTGACGCGCGTCTCACTGGTTCCCCAGGCGGGCCCTGGTATGCGGATGGTTCTGGCCCCCGTACATAAGGACGTGCCGAGAAGTCTGCAAAACAGTGGTAGTAATCATGTCTCCCAGCGGAAATGAGTTTGCCATTTGGCAGTGGAACTGCGCGGGGTTTAGGAAGCGTAAGGCCTCCCTCCAGCAGTATATTTCTCAATTGGCGGTGAGGCCGCATGTGATTGCCTTACAGGAAACCATTGACGCGGCGGTTGCCTTGTCCGGCTATCGATCTGTATCAGTTAGGGGGCAGGGGCAACGCGTTCTGGCTATCTTGGTTGCGAGGAAATATGCGTTTGTAGAACACAAGCTTCAGCTAGGCAACTCTACTTTGGAGGCCCAGCTGGTCGAAATCATCCCGAATAATTGGCTTAAGTGTAGCATCTTCATACTGAATGTCTACAGTAGCCCTCGGAATCACAAGCAGGCGTTTTGCTCGGTGATCGCAAAGGCGACTGCCCTAGCGGGCAAGTCGCCGCTCGTAGCTGTCGGGGACTTTAATGCACACCACCCGGCCTGGGGATATCCAAAGGCCACTGTTAAGGTGAGAAAGCTGGTTCAAGCTATGACGGATTGTTCCTTAGAGCTGGTCACGGACCCTCAGTTCCCAACTAGGGTGGGCACCTCTGTTACGAGAGACACCACTCCGGATCATTTACCAAAAACGCGGCGGGCGTACAATGGGCTAACCTGCAGGAAAGCCTGGGAAGTGATCACTTTATCCTCTCGGTCACGCAGGAAACCCGGGTGCCTCCGCATAGGGAGTTCAAGGTGACGGACTGGGACGAGTTTAGAAAGCACCGCAAGGCTGATCAGACCGAATATGGCACGTTGGAGGACCTCTTCTCGCGATTAGCAGAGGATGCTCTTCTCACAACCAAGACGGTCCAGACTGACTTACAGGTGGATGCAATGGAATCACGTCTTGCGCATCTGTTGGAGGCTAAAAAATCACTGGTCGAGAAATGGCGCACCCAGAAGCTCAATAGGAGGCTGCGGAAGCGCATATCGCTCCTCAATAAAGAAATCGAGGACTATTGTCAGGAACTCTCTAGGCAGCAGTGCAATGAAGCTTGCTCAAAAGTAGACGGGCAGATGCTCACAGGGGGTAAATGGAACCCCTTGAAGGTGCTTCTCGATGAGACTAATTACAAAGATAACCAGAGGTTGGCAATCGACCGATTGGTCCAAGCACAAAGGTGCGGTGGGGTCGATGACACGACTGGCCCCGTAGGGGAATGGGGATTACCCGGACTACCGGGGAGGGCCGCTGGAGGCAGTCGACTCGCCTTTTACGAAACTTGAGATCGAAAAGGTGCTTCATGAACTTAACAGTCGCTCAGCCCCTGGCCCTGATGGAATCACCAATAGGCTGCTGCGTAATCTTGATGATAAGTCCATTGCTAAGTTAACCGAGGAGGTCAATCTTCTATGGGTAGAAGGCCGCGTTCCGGAAGCCTGGAGGACCACCTCGGTGGTACTCATTCCCAAACCGGGCAAGGCACTCGCCAAGGAGAACCTACGTTCCATCTCCCTTACCTCTTGCGTGGGGAAGGTGATGGAGCATGCAGTATATAATAGGGTCACTAGGCATATCGATGATAAAGAGCTCTTTCCACATAACATGGTAGGCTTCCGGCCGGGTCTCTCCACCCAGGATGTGATGTTCTTGATTATTAGGCAAATTATCGACCGGCAAACCCAAGATATTCGGGGAGTATTGGCCCTTGACCTCGCCAAGGCGTTCGATACCATTTCACATAAGTTCGTCCTGGAGGCGGTCGAGAGCACGGGGCTGGGACCAAAGTTCCACGCCTTTGTTCGTGCCTTCCTCCGGGACCGCACAGCAACCATAAAGATTGGCCAATTAAAATCGAGGGCCTTTACCCTGGGTGCGAGGGGCACGCCGCAGGGAGCGCTCATTTCGCCTCTCAAGTTCAACATAGCCATGAAAGGCCTCTCAGAGCGTCTTTCCACTGTAGCGAATACCAACCACGCCCTATATGCGGACGACATTACTGTCTGGTGCATGGGAGGTTCGGATGCTGAGGTGGAGGAGGCGCTTCAGTCGGCACTGTCAATCACCGAAAGTTTTCTGGAGGGTACGGGGCTTCGACTCTCCCCCTCCAAATCGGAGTTGCTTCTCTACAGACCGGCTCGGCCCAGGAGGAGGCCCTCCACGCCGCTTGATCAGGTACAGATTACGCGAACCCAAAGGGACGGGCTGTCGATTCCCAGAGTCAACTGTATAAGAGTGCTCGGCTTGCTTCTTGAGTCCAACGGCAGGAATTCACAGGTTTTGACCCGCATCACCTACAAGACGGAGAACATGCTCAGGCTGATTTTAAGGGTCTCAAATCGCAGGGGAGGGCTCAGGGAGAGCAATCTCCTTCGGCTCTACCACGCGTTCCTCATGAGCCATATTAATTACGTCGCATCGGCACTGAATTGGTCTAAAAGCGAAGAGGATAAACTAGACACTTTAATGCGAAAAAGTATAAAAAGGGTGCTGGGACTCCCCATGAGCACCGGCACGGACACGCTCATGAGCCTGGGCATGTACAACACCCTATCGGAGGTGACTGAGGCACAGAAACTAGCTCAGGTCTCGCGGCTCTCCTCCACCAAGGCTGGGCAGCGTCTCCTACAGTCGCTGGGCTGCCATCATACGGGCAGCACCGAACAGGTGTTTTTAACACGGACAGTGAAAGATACCTATGAGGTGGAACCCTTCCCGCGTAACGTCCATCCGCAGTACAATGTTGGCCGGCGAAAGGCACGGGCCAGGTCTCTGCTTGACTTCGTAGCTAAATCCCCGGGAAAGGTGGCTTTCGTTGATGCGGCGCAGTATGGCCGCTCCGATAGCTTTGCGGCCATGGTTGTTGATCATCGCGGTCACGTACTCAACTCAGCTTCCGTTGGGAAGGTGTCTGCCTCCGTAGCAGAGCAGGTAGCAATAGCTCTAGCGATGAAGGATCCTTCGCGTCCCGAGATATTCACCGACTCCAGGGCTACCGTCCGGGCCTTCGCCTCGGGGGTGGTCTCCAGGGAGGCTGCCACTATCCTCAGTTCGAGGGGTGCGGTAGGCTTTCACACGATTACGTGGTTCCCGGCCCACATGGGCTTAGGGGTTCATTCGTCATTTTCCAACGTCAACGAACTTTTCCATAACCATGCGCGAGAAATCACGTGCCGCGGCTGTCCGGGCAGGTCCGCAGGCGGGTTCGCGGGGAGCTTCAAGGATCCACGAGGCACCTTTTACGAAGTTACGTCTCACTATCAGCTATCAAGGCGGAGGTACCCCCTCCCGCATTCCAAGCTCACTAAACCGCAGTCGTCCGTTCTCCGGATGCTGCAGACAGGTTCGTTCCCGTCTCGTAGCACGTTTAGTCACTTTGCTGAAGGCATAGATCCAGGATGCCCGAGCTGCAGGGAGAATAAGTGCACACTCACTCATATACTCTGGCAGTGCCCGGCGTCATGTGGCGCCAAGTTCAGCACACAGCAGGACTGGGAGAGGACCCTTAAAAGCGGCGAACTCTCAGTCCAACTCTCGGCAGTCCAGGAGGCCTGCGAACGGGTGGAGGGCCACGGTCTTCCAGTACCGACGTGGGCGCGGCCAGCAACTGTGGCGGACCCCCCTTCGGGGGGTGTCTGATCGGGGTTCTTCAGGACCAAATGAAGTTCATTTCACCTCACCGGCACGACAGCCAAAATGGAGACATTCTGTTTCTCCCTGGCTCCATTGTCCTCCTATGGAGGCCAGGTCGCCTCATCAGCTTGTCTGAAAAGCTGCTTTCGTGCAACACAGGGTCCTACACAATATTGAAGCAGCTTGGCGATTTTAACTACGAGGTCGCTCCGCGGGACTGGCGCGTCCGTCCCCACTGACGTTGTGCATGTTCTCGGCTTAAAAGTTATCTTGCCGCAAGTTCACCTCCATTAGAGCGTGCGCCGAGACGGTGCCTTTACAAGCGTAGGTATGTTACGGCGCAGCCAAGAGTGGTGCCAAAGTAAGAAGACGATGTGACGTGTCCAGGTGAAATCGGTCTCGACAGCTATCTTGTTTGTACATCGTTGACTTTCTTGTATATATTGTAAATATACATCTTTACATGTGGCTTCCGCAAAGTAAAAATATACTGAAGGGTAGAGAAAGAAATTGAGCCCATGTTCACAAGGAGACTCGAGCTGCTACCTTGTGTGCAAAAAGCATGGCACAACCTAAAAGATTATCTGGATCCCACGCTCTGTTGTAATCTATGTAGGCGAAGCTATCTGTGCTGTTCGGGTATATTTACTGTAATTGGCGGTGGTGTTTACGGCGAATACTTACCTTAGACAGCGTTTAGTGCAATACCAGAGTGGTTAGTTGGTGTTCACGTAACCTTGCGTACACCGCTTGCGTTTGTCTGCGCAGTACACATAACACACAGCAAGATGTGTTTGCTTAAGGCGTTGTTGTGCGCCATTGTATAGAGCCTAAGAGATAAGCAGTGATTTGCATCGCACGAAACGTCACAATGTGGCAGTAGTCTTAAATTTTAAATTGAGAAGCTTAGGAGCCAAACGTCCAATCTCACTGTGACGCACGTGATAGTGAGGACACGGAATTAATTTAAACCACCTGTGATTCTTAAAGTGTACCTAAATCAAAGTACAAGAGCATTTTGTAGCAAGAGCTACATTGGCCGCGATTTCACCGTTTCGCTGTGGCAGGTGACCGCACCGCGAGCTGAACCGTTGCCTAGCAACCACCGCAGCTGGCAGCGCCGCTCGCCACGGAATCTGGCCTCGTCTGCTTGAGTTAGGACGGCGGGGCGACGCGCCGCCGCCGCCGCCGCCACAGTTGTGTTGCAAGCGTTCGCCGCTTTCATCTGGCATGAAGTCAGTGGAGGAGCCGGTGAAACCGCGTCGCAACAGAGGAGGAGCCGGCGTTGCATCGTATATATTGTCACGGGGAGATTATCTATACAACGAATATATTTACAAGGTAAGGCACACAACGCGACAGCAATGGTAAGGCCAGCGCGTGCACACCAGATAGCCACACCGTCGTCGTCGTCATCGTCCAAGCACCGATCACAGGATTGCCGCTCGTGAATTTACCCGCCGGCGGCAGAAGCACCGTCTCAGTGCAATTGAGGCCCGGTCAGAGTGGTACGGCTTAAGGCGCGAGACATGGCCTACGTCACTCGCGATTGTTGCAGAGGGTGAGGATTTAGCGGAACGATCTCACATTAGTGACTGCGTATGACGCGCCAGCATAATGCGAGAGGAGTTTTTCGCATAGGCCAACATGACGTGACGGGAACAACAGCAAGACGAGCGATCCTGGAGGGAAGTTCACCTCCCGGTGTCGGCGGTCATAGAGGCATTGTTGATTGACCTGTAAAACCGATAAGCGATCGCGGGCAACCTGGCGGGCGATGTCAGCACGGGCAAGAGCATCACTAGCATAGGCAGAGGATGTGTGTGCATGAGGACGAAGTATGGTGACCATGGGCAATGGTGGGCCATAGCCAAACAGTAGAAAACAAGGTGAGCTGTGTCCTGACGAGAAGAGTTGTAGGCGAAGGTCACAAAAGGAAAGTTGATGTCCCAGTCTCAGTGGTCCCCAGACACGTACATAGCAAGCACATAAATGAAAGTGCGGTTCAGGCGTTGAGTAAGGCCGTTTGTCTGTGGACGGTACGCAGTGGTGAACTTGTGATTGGTCGATAAGGATCGAAGAATGTTGCAGACTAACTGACGAGGAGCACCGTGGCGCGTGATGACGTTGTGAACAATGAAATCGGCTACATCAGTAGCACAACTGGTGGAAAGTGCTCGTGTAACAGCGTACCGTGTTGCGTAGTCAGTAGCCACTGCAACCCATCTATTGCCAGTGGTTGACATGGGGAAAGGCTCTAGAAGATCGAGTCCCACCCGGAAAGAGGGTTCATCGAGGATATCAAGGGGCTGAAGACTGCCAGCAGGCAGTAGGGCATGAGTCTTGCGTCTCTGCAGAGGTCACAAGCCGCAACGTACTGTCACCCAAAACGGTAGAGAGCCGGCGAAAAGAAGCGCCTACGGATGCGATCATACGTGCGTGACACGCCTAGGTGTCCGACGGTCGGTGCATCGTGAAGCTGGCGCAACACAGCAGATCGAAGATGTGCGGCAGCAATAAGCAAGAGCTCAGCGCCGTCCGGCCGGGCGTTGTAGCGGTGTAAGGTGCCCTTGTGCAGCACAAACATCCGTAGGGAAGGGTCAGCGTGTGGTGAGTTGAGACGGTCTATAATAGGCCGCAAAGATGAGTAGCGGTGCTGTTCGTCAGCTATGTGAACGAAGTCTGCAACCACGCAGAACCACGCAGGCCCTCCGTGTGGCGCATAGGCATTACTAACCCAACAGAGTTTCTCACAGTAAAATGCGTTAGAAAATTTGTAAAGTACGATAAAAACACAACCTATACACAAGATAGCGTCAGACGGTAATTTGAATATACGCAGAGACACAATTCTGTTATGCGGAAACTCACACCGGAAAGTAGACCGGAAAGTAGGGCCAGTTGGTACATACTGAATAGTAAAAACCAGTCAAAAGACGAAGTACAGAGAAGAGACGTGGCACACACAACGGCTGGACTAACAACTGTGCTTTATTGAAAAACCCCGTCTCCCAGAAAAGACCACGCGAGCATGCGCAGCTCAAAAGCCGACACCCACACACAAACTAATGTTGATCGCAAAAGGCCACGTTGCTAACGCCAGTGCGATAGGAAACTTAGTTCCTTCTGCATCAGTGAGATAGAGGTAGAACTGATGCAATTATCCCCTTGCATGTTGATATGGTAAGTTTCGAGAATTTCACGCTCCGTCTTGTCCTTGCCCATACCAAGGATTTTAACATTGGAGAAAAGCGGGACCCAGCCGCATTCCCGACAATGGCGAGGGAAATTTGCTCCATCAGAGGTGTTCCAAGAATTGTAGTGCTCTCGCAACCTCTCAATAATACACCGGCGTGTCTGACCGATGTAAACTTTTTCACAATTCAGCGGACGCTCGTACACCACACGTGTCGTACAAGAAATGTAGTCGCTGTAATGACACGCGGGGGTCTATTTCTGCCACGCGCAACACGAGTACAAAGGCCTGAAAGTTTGCATAGAGCAAAAAAAAAAAAACACTTTAACGCCCTGCCTCGCAGCAACTTTCTTGCAGTTGTGGGAAACCCTATGTACATAGGGCATCACTTCAAGTCGTTTCCGTTAAGCTGCTGTATGGTCAGCCCTGTTTCTCTCTCGGCTCCGAATCTTTTGCAGCAACGTTTCTGCCACTGCGTTCAAAAGCGCGTTTGGGAAACCAGCAGCAACCAAACGCTCGAACTGGCTGTCAAAACTTGATTTTATGCTGTGGTGGCAACTCTTTTGCAAGGCATTACGAAAACAATTCATAGCAATCCCTCTCATAACGACTTTTGAGTGTGCGGACGAGTACTGTAACAACGCCTTCTTACTCCAAGACAAGAAGCACCAGCACACATGGCCATCGTCAAGAAAAGTTAGTTAAATTTCTAAAAATCTAATTGAGTGGTAAGTAGGCAGTTCATGTGTAACGCAAAGTGCACTCGAGCAAGCTTTAAAAACCGGTAATACCGTGTCTACTACGACAGTCAAGGAGTCATTCGGCGAAAAATCTAAAAGAATCATGAAATCATCAACATATCTGAAAACTTGGCACACACGTTTATCAAGAAGAGAGCCTTGAAGCATGTTAAACTTCGCTAAAAATATCTGGCATAGGACTGGCACAACGCTAGCCCCTATACAGATTCCTTTCTTGTGTATAACCAGGGAGTCCTTGAAAACTACTACGGTGGAGGAAAGGTAGACAGTTAACAGTTCCAAGAACGCATCAAAAGAGACTCCACGGGCATTTTGGAAGGCCACTAGGCCATTCTGGTCAATCAGTTCACGCACCGCAGCAAACATGTAGTTCACCATTAGGTATGCTGTAAAACAAGTCCTTTGTGTGCACAGAAAAGGCACTATTGGCACTAGGAATGCCGTTGCGGAGCACTTCAACTACTGCCGCAGTGTTAACTACGCTGTAAGGGTCCTGCACGGTAAGAGACTGCAAATGAAGCTGCAAATACTGACCCACCAACTTCTGCCACGTGTGCGCCTCTGTAACAATAGCTCTTAACGGGCATTCAACCTTGTGGGTTCTTGCAGCGAAGAACACGTGGAGATGATTGCCTTTGCATTTCTTCACCTTTTGAGGCGGGGTTAACAAATTGCTGGCCTTTAAGAAACTAACAGCTGAATATTCAATTTTGAGGGCTTCCGTTGCGTAGGCTGGAAGTTCTTGGTCATTGCAGCCAAAGCATTCTCGCCGAAGGTGCAATCATAGCAGGTACTTTGACATTTCTCCAATGATGGTAGTTGTAATTTTTGTGCCCGCCTTCCTGCTTTTATTCAATTTTGTGTGAACGTGCAAATGGTAATAGGTTTACATTGTGACCGAGTAATCACACAAAGGCAAGACATCGCTGGAGGACACAAGACACAAAAGCCTCCTTTGTTTTTGTCTCGATGTTGTGCAGTTTCTGTCCTTATTTACAAAATGTTCTAATTTCTCATACACTCCGCCTAATTACAATTGCATTTACACAACAATAAAATAACAGATGTACATAGGAAGGCGGAGACTAGAAATGATGAAGAGTGGTAGAACAACGAACATTGCCGGAGCGAAAGTTTCGACAAGGAGAAGGAGACAAATGCTTTGGTTGAAAAGCTGGCCCCAGCGATATTCCTTGTTCTACTAATATTTATTTATAAAAGGAAGCGTTATTGCTATTGCTAAAGTATTATGCATTATAGAATAAACATTATCAGGGTGAAATGTCATAAATAGAAAGCTTGTCAGTACTCTTCTGCTAGAGCAAGAAACTGGCAGAAAAACCAAACTAATATGTAGAGACGCACATTACGGCATCGACTACAGTTCACCCATATTTAGCGAATAGTCAGAACCATGATGCATATTCGAACTCAGAGAATTATTTATTTATTTATCTAAATAGCCTAAAAGTCTGTTTGGCCATGCATTGCAACAAATGGTGATTTCGTGCTACTTGAAAGTCCTGACGAAATGGTAGTAAATATAAAATCGTACAGCGAGATTTAGTGCGCAGCCCTTAGGCGCCCGTTCCGTGGTTGAGCGTCGGTGTCCCTCGACGTAACCGCGCGAACGTGGTCGTACCCTGCTCGCGCTTTCATCGTCGTCTTCTCCCACAGATGACTCGTCAGCGTCCGTCGGTGTAACCGCGCGAACGCGCTCATGCCACTGCTCATGAGCTTGTCGTCTCGTTCCACAGCTGGCTAGTCGCCATACCTCGGCGTAACCACGCAAACTCGCTCACCATTGTTCACCCCTTTGTCGCCGTGTTCTTTCCCAGCTGCCTCCGATACCGCATCGCGTTCCCATACTGCCCATCTCTCTGCGAAGACGCTCATGGCACTGGCGCACAGCCATTCGGTGCGGTGATTTCGGTCTCAAATTCTTTGCCTCAATATATCGCCAAATGAAAACATCTCTACAGCTGCGCAGAAATTTTGAATTTAGGAGTATGGTAATCGTCGGGCGTTTCTTCGACCGAAAACTAGATTTGGATGTCCATCAAAGGTCCTAAAATGTACAGTAGCAGTAGCGTATGACGACGTACAAAAATGTAATTCAAATATCCAGTTTCAGTGGTGAATATTCCTCAACTTTCTTCCCGGCAATCACATTCTTTGCATAAAATATAAATTTTGGTTTTGGTGTGCAATACTTACAGCCATCTGCTGTTGTCAAGGCGATTAGGTGGACGAGTGCGGGCACGACGATATTCATTTTTTTCTTTCTGGAAACTCCGTGGCTTTCTCCGTTGATCTGTGTGTAATAAAATGAGCCGTGGCTTCATATTGGCTTTTTTATGGATGCAGCTTAAATTCATGCCTGTTTCTGTGCACAAAATAATATTATTTCAGAACTAATGAATTTAATGCCTTTATTTTGAGCAGCAGCGCATGTTTCCAAAAAATGTTGTTAGCTTTGGAACATTTATTGCATTAAAAAAAATCTTAACATAGGGATCATGCATGTGACAGCTAAATGTGTTTATAACGCTTCTTATCTTCTACCTTGTAAGTTATGATCATAGATACCATTCAAGACAACTTCTGCCCTTTCGTAAAAGTACTGAAACAAGGAAATATTGTTTTAGTGGCAATACAGCAGAAATCTGCAGAAATTTATACTGCAGCAATAATAACACGAAAAATTTGAAAAAAGATGCGTGATTTTCTTCAGCAAGACATATTATGAGCAGGAAGGTAGGTGGTCCCATTATCGTAAAAAGAATACATAAAGCCCAAGATTACAGACGTCAACCCCTACTACGAGCTTGTAGTTGTGGGTAGGAGAAGGCACGGTTTGTAAACAAACACGCACATTTTTAAAAGTAATAAATTGCACAAAATGTCAACATTTAAGAGGGTGCGAAGGAGCTTTTTTCTACACGCGTTGCCCGGTACTTTTAATCAGCTACGCTATTTTTGGAGGAGACAGGGTGCCGCTGACGACGTCACTCCAAGCTGCCTAGCTCTTTAGGAGGCACCGACAATAATAGTGGTGCACGACTACTGAAGCTGAAAGGAAAGAGGCGAATACGACTATGAGGATGGCGTCGCTCTGCGTGCGAGCTGTCCAAAATTATATTTTGTAAGCATTGTACGGCTACTTCCCTCGGAAATTAGTCCGTCCGTCTGCAACACATGACACGGTGCACCGCATTGGGTCCATTGGAGGTATATATGAGAATGCCTTATGACTACTAAAACTTACGATTATGACTTAATGTATATACATATCTGTCTATACATACGTACATATCGGCCCGTAACAATATTTTCCTCGCATTAAGAAAAAAATGAATGACATGGGAGTCCAAATTCTGCCGTTGAGCACAGCATCCGGGGCCCCTAACCATTAAGCCAGGATCAAATGCCTGCTGCCCTCGTTCCAATGCCAGCCAGTTCTATGAAACACACAGCGCGTGTCCCACATATGCATCTTTGTGGTCTACTTTCATTGTCAAAGCTTGTGTGTTCAGGAGCCGATATGTATATGTACATATATTTGTATATAAATAGACAGAACATATAGACAGATAAGTGTATACATAAAGTCATATATATATATATATAAAAATATATATATATATTGTTACGAGGAGATTATATATATAATGGATATATATACAAGGCAAGGCGCAGAACGCTACAGCAATGGTAATGCGAGCAGATGCACACAAGAAAGCCACACCGTGGTCGTCGTTATCGTCCAAGCACCGACCACATTATCGCCGCTCGTGACATTACCTGCCGGCGGCAGAAGCACCGTCCCGGTTCAATTAGGGCCCAGGCCGAGAGTGGTACGGTTTAAGGCGCGAGACATGGACAATGTCACTCGCGATTGTTGCAGAGGCTCACATAGGATTTAGCGGAGCGATTTCATCGATCAAATTAGTGACTTTGCGGACGACGCGGTAAGGGCCAGCATAACGGGAGAGGAGTTTTTCGCATAGGCCAACGCGGCATGACAGTAACCACACCAAGACGAGCGATCCTGGAGGGAAGTTCACCTCCCGGTGTCGGTGGTCATAGAGATATTTTTGATTGACCTGTGAAGCCGACAAGCGATCGTGGGCAACCTGGCGGGCGATGTCAGCATGGGCAAGAGCATCACGAGCATAGGCAGAGGATGTGTCTGCGTGAGGATGAAGTATGGTGTGCATGGGCAATGGCGGATCGTAGCAAACAGTAGATAAAAAGGTGAGCTGTGTCGTGACGAGAAGAGTTGTAGGCGAAGGTCACAAAAGGAAAGTTGATGTCCGAGTCTCAGTGGTCCTCAGACACGTACATAGCAAGCCTATAAATCAGAGTACGGTTCAGGCGTTCAGTAACGCCGTTTGTCTGTGGATGGTACGCAGTGGTGAACTTGTGATTGGTCGAGCAGTAACGAAGAATGTCGTCGACTACTTTAGATATGAAGCAGCGGCCGCGGTCCTTCATTAACTGACGAGGAGCACCGTGACGCCGGATGCACCGGATGACGCCGTGAAGAATGAAATCGGCTACATCAATAGCACAGCTGGTGGGAAGTGCTCGTGTAACAGAGTACCGCGTAGCGTAGTCAGTAGCGACTCCAACCCATCTATTGCCAGTGGTTGACATGGGGAAAGACCCTAGAAGATCGAGTCCCACCCTGAAAAATGGTTCATCAGGGATATCAAGGGGACATCAGGGATATCACCAGCCAGTAGGGCAGGAGTCTTGCGCCTCTGGCAGAGGTCACAAGCCGCAACGTACTGCAGCACAGAACGGTAGAGACTAGACCAAAAGAAGCGCCCACGGATGCGATCATACGTGCATGACACTCCTAGGTGGCCGGCGGTCGGTGCATCGTGAAGCTGGCGCAAAACAGCAGAGCCAAGATGCACGGGAGCAACAAGCGAAAGCTCACCGCCGTCAGGCCGGGTGTTGTAGCGGTGTAAGATGTCGTTGGGCAGCACAAACATCCGTAGGGAAGGGTCAGGGTGTGGTGAGCTGAGACCGTCTATAATAGGCCGCCAAGATGAGTAGCGGCGCGGTTCGTCAGCTATGTGAACGAAGTCTGTTATGGCCAGAACGAAGGTCTGAGGTTCATTTTCCAGTGCATCAGATGGATCGACCGGGTATCGCGACAAGCAGTCGGCGTGAAGCCATAGATTTGTAGAACACAGAAAATGAGTACTCTTGCAAGCAGAGTGCCCTATAGCCAAGGCGACTAGTGGGGTCCTCGAGCGACGAAAGCCAGCAAAGAGCATCCCGTAGTCGGTGCTTGGACGACAACGACGGTGCTGCTTTCTGGTGTGCACCCGCTCGCCTTACCGTTGCTGTAGCTTCACCTTGTAAATACAGCCATTTTATACATAATCTCACCGCAACATCTTTGGTGGACGGGCGGGGTAAGCTCGCTACAACACCGGGAACTGGATCTTCGCAGCGGACGGCGCGTTGCTGCCACCACAATGACCAACCGAGCGACCCAGCGTGAGCAAGGCCCATCACCGGTTATTCTCTTGCACCCTGGTGATCCCAGGACATTCAACGGCACAAGCGGCGTGGACGTCGATGAATAGCTGGCAATGTATGAGCGCTCAGCCGCACTAACAAGTTGGACTCGACGATAATGCTTGCGAATGTCATCTTCTATTTGCGGGACACTGCGCGACTCTGGTTCGAGCAGTATGAGGCAGATCTCACAAGTTGGGATGTCTGTAAGCAGAAATTACGCGATATATTTGGGAGACATATCGGACGACAACTGAAGGCCAAGCAGGAATGACGCTCCGACGAAGCATGTCATCGACCTGTTCTGCAATGACGCGACGTTCCGTAGGGGACACGCGATATGGTCTTTGTCGCAGCGGTGAGTGAGAGCCAGTGTCGATGTGATGCTCGACTGTCGATGCACGGCCAAGAGATGTTTGCGCAACGTCGAAAGAACGGTGGAAGTGCTGAAGGATTGCGAGAAGTTGAGATCGCTGCGAATGTGTCAGATCGTCGGCGATGAATGGGCTGAACACATCTGTCCATGCTGAGTCGGCTACGGAGAGGGCACTCAGTTCATGAACGACAGTAGAAGGCATTTCGTCGAGGACGGGGACAATTCTTTTTGAATCAACCGACTCGACGTAACCAAGGCATTCGCGGTGGAGCAGTGATAGCGGCGACGAAAGATGATTGTAAATGGGCATCGTGCTGACACCGGCGGCGAGGCCAAGAGCTGCAAAGGGCAAAGGCAGCGCTTTTCGGGTAACAAAGTGATGAGAGGGCATGAATAAGACCGTCCCGTCGGATATAGCACTACACAAGACTGGTACGAATGCTGAAGAGCACGGGGGAATATATATATATATATATATATATATATATATATATATATGAGCGACACGGCCCACTGGTGAGTTTCCGCCGTATATTTGTCGAGAACCCTGCAATTCAGTGTTATTACACCCTGTAAATAGTGAGACCTTGTGTTTTATTTATGTTACATTTTTTGGGTGGAGGTACGCGCTTATCCCCGCACCACTACGTAGCTCAGCAGCGGCCGCTTCATAGCAGTGAAGACCATTTTTTCTGGTGAAGGACCATCGTTTTATCCAGTAAGTCGACCGGATCCTCGGCTATACTCAACGGCTGTGGCTTGTCGTACCGAAACCCTTCCTTTGACTCTTCACAATGATTTTGTCACCACGTTAGTTTCAGTTGAATGCCGCTTACGCTCCGTTCCACTCATATTCACACGGTGAGGCATAGCAGCGAATTATGTAGATTTCACTTTTGAGAAACGCATTGCTGAGACATGATCAGCACGTTATCATCTCAGCTGGAAGCCGACCAAGAAGCGAAGTAGACCGGCAATCAGGCGTCGTTCCATCGGCTTTGTAAGCCCAGAGAGGAGTGTGATCTTCGTTTCGATACCGGCACGTGCATTGTTCGCAAGCGTACTAGCGCTCCCGCTGAGTCGTTGGGTGAGCATTGGTAGCGTATGCCGGTCTTAGCAGAAAAGAAAGCAAATGTTCAAATAAAACAGCATATTTCCCGCTATTGCCGTCGCCATTGTAGCTAGATCCTCACCCTGCCTATCTTCCCTGCCTACCTTCCCTGCCTACCTGCGCCCTACCAGTTCTCAGTTTGTCCGCTCCTACTTACCATTCATCGGCCTCCGACGAGCCCCTCGCCGCGAGCCTCTCAACGTCGTCCAGCATGCTCTCCTTAGCAACACCCCACTTCCTACCCGACATTGTCTGGATGCTCACAACAGAAAAACTAGATAGGACGTCTTACGGAGGTGAAGCAGTAGTGAAGTCATCATTCACTAAACCCGTACTGACGCTACCCACCAACCATAAATATTCTTGTCAACGCAGTCAGTGGTTTTGGTTTCGCCGCTCTCCTTGACACTGGAGCACAACTATCTGCAATTTGGGCCACCTTATGCACCGCCTAAAGAAGATCTTAACTCCGTCTGCGACGCCGACCACATGTGCTGCAGATGATGGTACTATTTACATATTAGGGATGTGCACTGCCCATGTCGGCTTCACCGGTCATGACACCGTTGTCCTTTTCGTCGTCCTTACACGCTGCCCCCGTCACCTTTTATTCGGCCTTGATTTTCTTTCGGCGCACTCTGCCCTAATTTGTTGTTCAGCTGCCACACGACGTATCGACCTTCCTCATTTATCTGACCCTTCGGAAACTCCCGTTAGTGGCCTGAGTGAGCCCCACCACTTTCGTTCGCATACCACCTCAAGCCGTCAAGTATGTTTTTCTGTCATACGTGATTGTGTCATAGGTGATTGTTATTCGTTTCTGTGTACTTGATGGCGCCTGCATGGCCACCCCATATCTGAAGATGAGTTCACTCACAATGTCACCGTCATACATGCCGTTGTCACAATTGCGAATAACTTCATGTTTCTTCCGCTTCAAATTTTTGGGTTGACCCTATAAGTCCATCGCCAACAAATGTCGCTTGCCCAGCTCACTGCTATAGAAGACCAGGACGTACAAGTGATTTCTCGAACATCTCCAGATACAACTGAAGTTTTAAGGTCACTAGCTTCCGACGGCCCATTTTTTCGGAAAAAAGTTTGACCCTATCTTTTGGCAGAGCAAGCTTATGCCTTAATTTGCGTTTGGCTTCCTATACCAATATTTGACATCCATGGTCGCCCCTTAAGCTAGATTTCAATTCTCACTCACTGAATGTTCAACAACGAATCACAGGTGATTGTGATACATGTCTGTGTACGTTGACGGAGACCTTGTATGGCCACTCACCGACAACCTTAAAGTGTGTGCACGTCAGAGCACGAAGATATTTAAATTGAGGGAACAAGAAGTTAGCTAAGGGCTCCATCGAGCCTTGCCTAGTGCTTGGGCGTCCCCCGTCGCAATAGGCAAAAAGAAAGACGACACGTGACTGTTTGGCATCCGTTATCGCCAACTCTAAAATGTCCTAAAGAACGTTGCGATGAAGTTTGTTTAATAAAGAATGGCTGCTGCAGCAGAGCCCCAGCGCCTCCTAGAGCATATTTTGTTATTGACTGCAGAACATTACAGGGTAAATAATTCAACAACGCCGAAACATAGTACTCTAGCATTGTCTTACTTTATTTTGTTGCATGTCATGATATTTTAAAACGCTATTTCGGTCTAAGAAAACGGGGAGCTACTTAAGGCACTTAAAAAATTGGAGGACGCCTAAGCTTTGCCTTCAAGAGTGGAACGCGATAGCGTTTTCGGACCCCGTTCGCATCGCATTTTTCTTTATGAGTAGGCTTCCCTGAAACACACAACGTGGGAAAGCCAGCTTACTAAGACCAAACTTACACCGATCCCCTTAAAGTCGGAATCACTTTTAAACATACATGCATTGCTGGGAAGCCATTGTTACAGGGGCAATATAAGCCATCCTTTATCAAAATGTGAAGGCCCTAGGACCTTTTTCATTGTTTTATATTTGATGTTGCCCCGAGGAGAAACGTGCAGGACGCTTTAGCATTCCAAGATCCCTGAATGCTTGTCAGGCTTCTCCACCTTCGCCTCTGCGCGCCGTTACCGTGTTACGCTGCCGAGGAGGCGAGCGCCATCTGGATGGGGTTGATCGCAAGTGACCTACCCGAGCACGCCGCTTTTATACTAGAAATGCTGGACAAGGGGTTTCTGTGTGAGTTTTCTCGTAACAGAATTATATTTTCTCGTACATTCATATTACAATCCGACGCTATCATGTTTGTAGGCCGTAGTTAGGTTGTATTTGACGATTTTTCTGACGCATTTTATATTGAGGAGTTCTATTTTTGTTCACTAACGCCTTGTGCCATGCGGGGGCCTGTATGGTCGGGGTGGTTCCAGGTGAATTTCCCCGCCACGGAGCCGATGCCTATGCCAACGCCAACTTCGGATTTTTCTGCAGCACGGTGCCCTTAACGCTATCGCCTTAAAACGATTGTGCCGGAACTGCATCATGGCTATTGTATGCAGCAATCCAGAAGGGAAGTGGGGCACTGACGATGCTTCAAAGAATATCGGTGTTGCCTTGGAGACACAAGTCAAAACCTATACCCTTTAGGAGGGAGCGAATTAGTGAACTGATCCTTATTTTTTCAACGAAGAGCGCAATGACCGTAATCAGCAATCCCGTATCGGAGTACGCTTTACGGTAATGCATGCGCTCTGGTTTTCCTAGTGATAGCGACATGACGTGACAGATTTTGTAAAGTAAGCACATCACTGAGCGAAGCCTCTGACAAACATAAGAAACGTGCAAATTCCGTGAAAGATAGCTGTCAAAACGCAAACCGACATATATTACGGATGGTGTGTAGACGATAGGATCGCAAGAACATGGCTTATAATGCGACCTATGTAATCATAATGCCCTTGTCAGGTGAACGGGGCTTCGAAAGCAAAGAAGTTGTATTTTTAATTCGTTTATATAGGTTAAATTTGGTGGCTAAATTTGGGAAAAGCTGCTGGAGAAGATGACATAACAGTAGATTTATTCAAAAATACAGTAGATATCATGCTTGAAAAGCTTGCGGCTCTTTATACGCAATGCCTCACAACTTCAAGGGTACCAGAGAGCTGAACGAACGACAACATTATACTAATCCACAAGAAGGGAGACGTTAAATAATTGATTTCTTGCTTATCTCGCTTTCAGTATTGTATAAAATATTCACCAAGATAATTTCGAATCGAATCAGGGCAACACTTGACTTCAGCCAACCAAGAGAACGGGCTAGCTTCAGGAAGGGATATTCTACGATGGATCATATCGATGTCATCAATCAGATAATAGAGGAATCTGCAGAGAACAATCAACCTCTCTATATGGCTTTCATAGAATATGAAAACGCATTTAATTCAGTAGAGATACGAGCAGTCATGGGGTCATTGCGTAATCAAGGAGTACAGGAGGCATACGTGAATATCTTGGCAAATATCTACAAGGATTGCAAAGCAACCTTGGTTCTCCACTACCTATCAAGAAATGGGTCAGGCATGGAGACAAAATCTCTCTAACGCTATTCACTGCATGCTTACAAGAAGTATTCAAGCTCTTAGACTGGGAAGGCTTAGGAGTGAGGATCAACGGCGAATATCTCAGCAACCTTCGGTTTGCAGATGGCATTGTTCTATTCAGCAACAATAGAGAAGAATTACAGCAAATGATTGAGTAACTTAATATTGAGGACCTTAATCGAGAAACTGTAAGAATTGGGTTGAATATGAATATGCAGAAGACAAAGATGATGTTCAATAGCCTGGCAAGGGAACAAGAATTCAGGATTGCCAGTCAGCCTCTAGAGTCTGTAAAGGAGTAAGTTTATCTAGGTCAATTACTCACAGGAGACCCTGATCACGAGAAAGAAATTGATAGAAGAATAAAATTGGGTTGGAGAGCATACGGCAGGCACTGCCAAATCCACTGTCTCACAACTGTCTTTGAAAAGAAAATGTACAATCATTGCATTCTACCGGTGCTAACATATGGGGCAGAAACTTGGAGGTCAACAATGAAGCTTGAGAACAAGTTGAGGACCGCACAAAGAGCGATGGAATGAAAAATCTTAGGACTAATGTTAAGAGACAGGAAGAGAGCGGGAATAGCCGATATTCTAGTTGACATTAAGCGGAAGAAATGGAGCTGGGCAGGCCATGTAATGCGTAGGATGGATAACCGGTGGACCATTAGGGTTACAGAATGGATACCAAGAGAAGGGAAGCGCAGTCGAGGTCGGCAGAAAACCAGATGGGATGATGGAGTTAGGAAATTTGCTGGCGCAAGTTGGAATATGCTAGCGCAAGACAGGGGTAATTGGAGATCACAGGGGCCTTCGTCCTGCAATGGACATAAAATATAGGCTGATGATGGTGATGATGATGACGATCATGAACTTTGGTGCAAACAAGTCCAATGCCTTCATTGCTGCTGCTTGTAAATGAGAAGCTGCTTGAGAACATTTATTTGCACGAGTACTTAACACTGAAAATTGAAATTTGTAATAGGGAGTACAATAGACAGATCGTTAACGCAAATGATAAATAGGAGGTGGTTTAATATTGTACCTTGTGGCACGCCGGCTTTTATGGGTGAAACGCTGCTGTTAACGTTTTGAACTAAGTCGTGCAGAATACTGTCCCGAAGAAAATTATCGAGAAGTGAAAGAAACAAAACCACCGAATTCCATCACTGAAAGCTTTGTTAACAAGTCATGACAGACACTATCAAATGCCTTGCTTACGTCAAGAACAATGCGCATGCTACCCGGTAACTTTATAAACTGAAATTAAGCTCGGAAATATCATACAAATGTGCCTGAGTGCCGTTGCCCTTTATAAAGGCGTATTGCTGTGGTAACAGTATGTTGTTAGTATAAAGGAAGCTATGCATGGTCAGGAGCATATGCTTCTCTGTATGTTGTGTCAAGCAAGGTAAAATTAATGTAGGCCGAAAATTTTCAACTTTGACTCGATCCCTTCTTATAGAGTGGTATAATGATTGCGTTTTTCATTCTAACTGGAATATCGCCCCATGACAAGATGTGAATAATTATTGCTAGCAAAAGGGCCTTGGTGTAGCTATATTTTGTTCAAGCTCAATGACGTATATGCCATCGATACCTATGAACTTATTTAGTTTGAGGCTAAAAAGAATTTTTTGTGTCACAATCATTCAGAAGCGGCAGATAAGCCGATTGCAGGTTGCTGGATTTTAATGTTCCTGAATCTGGTTCTAGTTTGGTTAAACCTGATATTAAAAAAACAATTAAAATGATTTGCTATACTCTGACCACTAGATGAAAAGTGGAAAAGTAGTTATCGTTACGGAGTTTTTTAACAACACCTCTCAGGTAATTTATTGAGGACCAGGTTTTACGGCTATTAAACCGGGCAATCATAAATTTGTTGTGAAAGTGATTACATTTAGCGACGCGAATAGCTGCATTAATTTTGTTTCGGTGCATAAGGTGGCGTAAGTTAGATGCTGGCGACACGGACTACAAAGCACATCTTTTCTTTTATAAAGGATTTCCGCTAACATCCAACCATAATTAGTGCTGCTCTGTTTAACTGTTAAAATTGGAGTAGATTCTCGCCTTAATTCATCGAAAAGAGCAACACATTTTTCATAAATTCTAGGCTGGGGAACGGTTCAGAGAAAACTGTGCCAATAATACTATTGGACTAGCTGATCAAACAACCTTGAATCAGTTATTGAAATTTCTTTCTTGGAAGTGCCAGAAGCAGTCGCAACAAATGACTGCGTTACCTTGAATCAGTTATTGAAATTTCTTTCTTGGAAGTGCCAGAAGCAGTCGCGACAAATGACTGCGTTAGAGAAGTTGAAACGAAGTAGTGAGATCAAATAGCTTTGTTTGTACTACTGCGGAGTTAATGACTCCATTACGTGACCACACGTTTATGTGACCGATGAATGAAACCGTAATCAGCCATGAATGCTTCACGCGTGGCACATCGGATTGTTGTTTCTAGACCACATTTGAAATGGTGTCATGATTTTGGTATGTGTTCCACGAGACCTAGAAGAACAATGTTGAATAGCCTGGGTCTAGAAGCCACTTTTGGGAACTCCGTGGTGTGTGTAGTATTGAGAGGTCGGCACCGTCATCGATCGACACAAAAAAGGTCTCACGTGTAAGTAGCTGTGGGACCAGCGGTACACTCGTCAAGCTCAAGCTGGTTAGCAGCTTGAGTCACTGGG
>NC_051158.1:56439103-56478845 GCF_013339745.2 Dermacentor silvarum | reverse complement strand
TTGATGAGACCGCTCCTACATTGCTCCACACGGATGCCAGCAATGTTGGCTTGGGAGCTGTTCTTGTACAGCGGCAGGAGGACATGGAAAGAGTGATTGCCTACGCAAGCCGAACACTCTCACGCACAGAGGCTAATTATTCCACAACTGAGAAAGAATGCCTCGCGGTGGTATGGGCGGTTATGAAATTTCGCCCATATTTGTACGGCCGCCCTTTCAAAGTTATCAGCGACCACCATTCACTGTGTTGGTTGACGAACCTTAAAGATCCGTCCGGACGATTGGCACGTTGGAGCCTAAGGCTGCATGAGTTTGACATGACGGTCATGTACAAGTCGGGGAAGCGACATACGGATGCTGACTGCCTGTCTCGATCGCTGATAGAGTCGGCTTCTCCACTCGAAGAAGACGATACAGCATTTCTTTGTGTTCTGGACACAGCCGCCATCGCTCAACAACAACGGGACGACCCTGAGTTGCTTGCACTCATCAACTACTTAGAAGGAAGGTCTGCGAAAGCACCTAGAGTTTTCGCCAGAGGACTGTCGGCGTTTTGTTTACGGGCCAAAGTCCTTTACAAAAGAAACTTTTCTTCTACCGGGTCCCCCTACCTGCTCGTCATTCCTGCAGCTCTTCGTTCGGAAGTACTTCAAGCCTGTCACAACGAGATGACTTCTGGTCACTTAGGCTACACGCGAACATTGGGCAGAGTGCGGCAAAGCTACTACTGGCCGAGACTTACCACGGCCGTGAAACATCACGTTCGCTCTTGTCTTGACTGCCAGAGGCGCAAGTCACCTCCGACGAAACCAGCCGGCCTCCTACAACCTGTCCAGGTTCCTCGAACACCATTTGATCAAATTGGAATGGATATCTTGGGCCCACTTCCTACTTCCACTGCAGGGAATCGCTTTGTTCTCGTCGCAACCGACTATCTGACACGTTACGCTGAAACAAAGGCCATCCAGAAAGGCACAGCGGCCGAGGTGGCGCGCTTTTTCATTGAAAATGTTGTGTTGCGACACGGAGCCCCAAGCGTCGTAATTACCGACAGAGGAACCGCATTCACGGCTGCACTTTTAGATCACGTCTTGCTGCTAAGTGGAACAGCTCATCGGAAGTCGACCGCCTACCATCCACAAACCAACGGACTGACAGAGCGCCTTAACAAAACAATTGAAGACATGCTTTCAATGTACGTGGATGTCGAACATAAAAATTGGGATGAAATCCTCCCTTATATCACGTTTGCGTACAACACGGCGAAACAAGAGACGACGCGCATGACTCCGTTCACCCTTGTTCATGGCCGAGATGTACGAACGATGTTGGATGCAATGCTTCCACACGAATTTGACGACACCGAAACGGACGCCGATGTCTTCACGCAACGTGCCGAAGAGGCTCGGCAGCTCGCGCGTGTGCGGATCTGCCAGCAGCAAGACTACGACGCAGGCCGCTATGATGCCCACCGTAAAACCGTAAGCTATGAAGTCGGCCACAGAGTGTGGGTTTGGACACCCATACGGAAACGAGGCCTCTCCGAAAAGCTGTTAAGGCGATACTTCGGCCCATATCGGGTATTGCGGCGACTCAGTGATGTCACCTACGAGGTCGTCCCCGACAGCCCCAACTGTACGAGGCGCCGCCCGCACCGTCCTGAACTTGTGCATGTTGTACGCATGAAGCCGTATGTGAGCGAGTGACTTTGCGAGAGACCCTCACTTCCGCAAGTGGCATTTCTGGTATAGCATCGGGACGATGCTCTTCTAAGGAGGGACAAATGACGCGTGTGCTCTAGGTAGACGACAACGACGATGGGAGCATTAACGGACTCCGTCGAGTGGGTCAGTGGGATTTTGGCTAACGACGAAGAAGGTGTGTCTCTGTCCCGTTTTGCTTGAACAGGTCGTCCTGCTGTTCTTGAAGAACGTCTCCCTGTCCTCTCTCGGCGTTCTACCGTGACAATATCAATGAATTACATGGAAGAGCGGCACACGTGTAGGGCACACGTGAACGTGTCCAACCCTGTTTCCTGCGCTCAGTAACCCAATGAGTTACCCATTCGACCACTGACTACCCAGTCACCCAGGTAGGCTGGATAACGGTTAGACACAGACAGATATAAATATACACAAACATACATAGAAATATGCAAACATATACATAGATATAAATATAGATTGCCGAAAGAATTCTAACGCATTCAAAATCTTAGTGGAGGCGCAGACATGTTTAAAGCAAACTGCCAAACTTATTGAGTAGCAGTGTAGTGTTTGCGGGTTAACCCGCATATATTTGTTCGCATTTTTACGTCTGAGACAGCATTTCTACAACCAGCACCGGCGTTTAGAAATACAAACTACCCTAAGAATTTTCATTACATTCCTCTGTGCTCGCCATTCGTAAAAGAGAGCGTCAGCTGCCTATAAAATATTCAGCTTTTCTTTATTGCGATAGCAGTTATAAGGGCACTCCAAGCGCATTCCTTTCGTCGCCGTGAGGTTCCGTATAAAGTCAAACGGCGATAAACTCGCCGCGGCCCGCCGTATGCTACATGTGCGAGTGAAACCGCGCGAGGGACGCGCGCTTTCACGGAGACGAACGCACGGCGGAGAGCAAACACGACGTCTCCGGTAGTGCGAAAGGCCATGGGGGATGGGAGGGAGGGACGGAAGGTGACGTTTATCTGCGGCTCTAAATGCGTATCTTGCGACCGGGCGCAAGGGCAACTGGCGACTCAATTTCCCACGCAAAAGGAGGAAAGAGGGAATGCAGCGCGGGAGGGAGGGTGCGCGGCTTCTTCTTTGCCAGGAACTGCCTATTTGGCGCGGCTGAGGGCTGTCGCGCGCACTGTATCTTGAAAGCGATCTCCGCACGGCTCTGACCTTGGTATGCGCTGTGATTTCGCCGCTCAGTTTCCATTGAAGCGATAGACCACACGAACATTCGGTCACTGCTCCTGCCGCTCTTGCTGACGCCAGCGTTTTGACAGTGCTTGTCTGCGGTGGTCTAGTGTGATCTATTCATCTTTGTTTGAGCGCGCTGACACCATGTTTGTTAATTCAGTTAGTGAGCGAATGTGTCCAAGTTTATGAAGCCCATCAACCTACCGTAAAAACCGGACTATAGGTCGAACCGGAATATAGGTCGACCCCCAACTAACCAATTCTAAAAATAAATAAAAAAAATCTTTTTCAATGGCAAAAGTAGCGAAAGCCACCCTTACCTTTAAACAAATGCGACTCAGCCGGTTGCACAATGGTGGCAGCATTTATTTAAATACTGCTCCGTGCCGTGATGATAAGGTGCTGACAAACACGCGGGTCGATGGTCGCACGATACGAAGCCCGCGGCAACCCGGCGGCTTCCCCGTACTCAATCGCCTTTTGCTTGAAGGCGACGGTGAATTGCCGTCAGCTTCCGCTCATTTTGAAACAAAATGTGAAAAAGCAGCCTGAATGCGATGGCGAAGGCGGCTGTTTACTTCATCTGCCCATTGTTGCAAGACTTCCGCAGTTTTTCCGCCAATGTCCGGTATATAAGGCGAGGGTCGACTTTTCGCAATGGCTTGTTGAAAAAAAGTTCGACCTATATTCCGGTTTTTACGGTACTATCCTTACTCTGTACACTCGTCTAGTAAATTTGCTATCGCAATTGATGCTTCGCCTTTCGGAAGAAACTGCGACTTTTTTTTGTTACCTTGCACCCTATGAATAAAACTGACATCAACGCCTTTATATACATATAGAGTGCCAACATAAACACTTCTTACTGTGCCACTCGTTGACTTGCATTGCAGCCGTGTTATTATACATCATCAATCTTGCGTGTAGCATAATACCACGTCTGGAATGAAAGGAATAAAGTTATATTGCGTGTTACATCTTCATAGTGTGCTAGGGAAGCACAACAGCATTATTACGTTTTAGGGCACTGCAACGTGATGAGCCTGCGGTGCTGTTTTCCTGAAAACTGCGCGATTATTGTGACCGTCTGCCTGTTTGGCTAGGCGGTAAAAAACTTGACGTTTAAGTAAAGCCATCGCACTAACACCGCGTTAATACTTCGTTGTGGGCCCCTAGGATTATTCGCAATTTTCTGCACTTTTCTTACCGTAAGCTCTCGCCCACTTCTGATTAAAGCTCGTTTGGTTCATTTAGTTCTGCGTGTTTTGTGTTATATGCACGTCACTTGTCGTCTCTGAGACACTGCGCCCCCTAGAGACGGTGTTTTGGTAGGGGATAACCAAGCTAGCACACAAACCGATCGTGCTTGAGAACATTGGCGTCCTAATTAAATTAATAATTTGTGCATCTTTGTTGGCTGTTCGAAAGTATTATCACGTAACCATGACAATAATACATATTTCTCTCTCTCTCTCTCTCTCTCTCTATATATATATATATATATATATATATATATATTATATAGCTCTCAAGTATTGGCCTTCGGCAAGAGAGCGCAAGAATAATTAATATCGTTTTAAAGGGCAGCTCACCAGGCGTGGAAATTTTGAGCTCACAAGCGCAGTGCATAAAATGCGCGCTAAGGATCGTGTCTGCTAAGTAGTACATCCGCGCTCCCAGCCGTAGAGTCGATGTATATCGCGTAAGTGCGCCTAAGTACATGGCTTTGATGTGACGTCACTCATAGTGATATGTGACGTCGAGAATTATTCAAGGCAGCATTCGTTACTTCTTTAAACTGTTGCTTCAATACAAGCATGAAAATTTAAGGATGGACAAATTACTTCGTTTCATAGCAAGAGAAACGTACTTCCGTTTCGTCTGTTTGTTATGTAGTCGCGCCAGCAGAGAACGAAACAGTCTAAATTTCTACCGTGTTCCAGCGCCGCAATCACACTCTTTCATCCTCTCTCGCCTGCCTCGTTGCCCATGATTGTGGCACTGATTAGGTGTTCTCGTGCAGAGCGCGGAAGATCGTCCGCAACGCGAGACGAATGCTACAGCTCGCGCCTGAGACTCACCGAAAGTGCACGTGCCACTCAGCAAAAACGCGAGAGCGATAAAAAAAAATCACAGCATATCCACGAAGTGAATGATGATGAGTGGGCGAAGCACTGGGGGATCATTCGGGTAGACCACAGCTACGGACGAGAGATAAAGAGAGCGCGCGTCGGGAACGAGAGAGAAAATTACACCATCTTCACCATTGGCGAAGCCAACTACGAGCTTAATGCTTACTTCGCCGCCCCCGAGAACTCATGCAAGGGGGTCATCCACGGCGTCGATCCCGCCATAGAGCACGAAGAATGACAGCGCCTCATCATCCAGCCCAAGAACCCTAGCGCTCTCGAGGTGCGGCGAATTAAGAACAGAAGCACCGTCATCATTCTCTTCGAAGGCCTTAAAGTGCCCGATTACATCAAATGCTGCCTAAGCCGGATAAAATGCTCACTCTACCACCGACAAACCGACATCTGTTACGTCTGTGGTAGACTTGGTCATCAAGCCGATGTCTGTCCGGCACCGGAAAATGTCATCTGCAGGGGGTGCGGTATGAACAACCCCGAAGATAATCACGTATGTTCTCCCAAATGCACCCTCCGTGGAGGGCCTCACACCACGACAGACAAGTCCTGCAAGCAACGCTACCAGATGCCCTACGTAATCCGTCGACGCCGTAGAAGACGACGACAAAACAAGCAAACAGTCCGGCTGACGAATTCGCCGGCTCCCTTGAAGTCAGCGCTAAGCGGAGGTTCCACGTCACGGAGTCGTTCACGTGATCGCGTCTGCACCTGCGGCGGATCCCGCGGGCGCTCGGCGGAGCGCTCGACTTCCCGGAGACGCACGGCTTCGCGAACCAGATCCGGCTCCAGAGGGCGCTCTCGCTCTCGCGTCCGGGCGCACACCAGCAGCAGCAACGGCGGCGGCAGTCCGAGATCTAGCTGGGCCGACCGAGTCAGGAACCCGCCGCCCCCACCGAAAAAGGTAACGGGGGGGTCCATCTCCAGAGCATAATAGAATAGCACAACTAGAAAAGGAAAACAGATTACTAAAGCAGGCACTTGACCAGCTCCGGTCTGAAGTAGCCGCACTCAAAAAAGACGATCGGAAGACGGGAGAGGAGTGCACCAGTCAATCTGCGCTGCCGCCTACCCCTGTGGTCGAGGATCCCATAGAAGTTCAAGTACCAGAACCGGTGATTCCAGTAGAAGTTCCAGTAGCAGAACCTGTGGTTAATGGTGGAACCAAAAAGAGAAAACTATCTCTGGCGGGCGGACAGCCGAAAAGCGCCCTCTCCAGCCGATTTGACAAATTCGAAAACGCAACCAGCAGTCGTTTAGACAAGCTTGAGGCTGTATTAGGCAAGGTTCTAGAAGCAATACATA
The DNA here is from genome assembly GCF_013339745.2 of Dermacentor silvarum. Lineage (NCBI taxonomy): Eukaryota > Metazoa > Arthropoda > Arachnida > Ixodida > Ixodidae > Dermacentor > Dermacentor silvarum. The sequence continues at coordinate 56,472,487 of NC_051158.1, read as the reverse complement.
CCCTAGTGGCCAGGTGCGACAAGCTAGAGACGGCAGTCTCGAACATGTGCCTGATGCGAGAACACCAGACAGATGTCAACACTAACACACAACATGGCGGTACACCAAAATAATATGGAAATATGGCAATGGAACTGCAGAGGCTTCCAACGAAAAAGGAATGTCCTCCAACAGTTCATTCGGTCCACAGTAAAAAAGCCACATGTCATTCTACTACAGGAAACCCTCATAAACACGGTGTCAATACCCGGCTATACCACACACATGTCAGGAGGTAGGAAAACGAGGATTCAGTACCCTGGTAGCCAATCAATTCACTTTTATCGTACACGACATTGGCTGTAACTCTAACAAGGTCGAGCATTTGCTCATTGAAATTATTCTTGGGAGGTACCTCAAAGAGAGCATCTTGATCCTCAACATGTACAGCTCGCCCAAAGATCATAAACAGAGATTTACCAACATCATCAATAAGGCAGTGAGCCGGGCCAAGGCGTGTTCGTTACTGGTGGCAGGGGACTGAAACGCCCCGCACCAAGCGTCGGGCTATCCCCAGTCCCGTCTCAAAGGGATAGACTTGTGGCAGGTCATAACCAACCACAACCTCCTCCTTCTCACAGATCCGGCGTTCCCCACAAGAACCGGAAACTCCTGTACGCGCGACACTACTCCCGACCTGTGCTTCGTCAGGGGCTTCAAATCGGCCTCCTGGATTAATCTCAACGAGAATCTAGGAAGTGATCATAACATTCTGGTCACAACCCTAGAGGTTGGATGCAAACCTCTACATGAATTTGTGTTTACTGACTGGGAAGCCTTTAGAAAAATCCGGAAAACACGCTGCCAGCAAGAGCAACAGAGCACGATAGTTAACCTGGATCAATGGACCGAACAGCTGAGGGCAGATATTAAAGCGGCGGCTAGGAAGATACAGACCGACCTCGAAGTCGACCGGGTGGATAGTCGGCTGGCACACCTACTCAAAGCAAAAACATGGCTACTGAACAGGTGGAAAGGGCAAAGGCTCAATCGGCGGCTTAGAAAAAAGATCGCAGAGCGTAACAAATCCATTGAGGAGCACTGTCGGGTACTAAGCCAACAGCAGTGGGATGAAATATGCAATTCGGTTGACGGACAAATGAGAGTGGGCGCCAAGTGGAATCTCATCAACCACCTACTCGACGCAACCAATGCTAGATCCAACCAAAGTAAAGTACTAGAGAGAATCGTACATGAGACCACTCGCCAAGAAGACGTGTCGAAAGCCCTGGATAACCTCGCTTGTCGGTATCTCCCCCTGGGCTTGGCCAACCCAGACGACTACCCAACGTATAGGGGCGGTTCGTGCCCCAAGTTGGATGCCCCCTTCAAAGTCTACGAGGTCAGGGAGGCCCTATACTGCCTCAATGCCAGGTCCGCGCCAGGGCCTGATCAAATCACCAATAAGGCTCTTAGAAACCTTGACGACGACTCCATAGTGTGGCTTACAGAAGAAATCAATAAGGCCTGGCAAACAGGTGAAGTCCCACGAGGTTGGAAAGAGGCTCTGGTAATCCTCATTCCGAAGCCCGGCAAAGCTACAAACCTATCCAACCTCAGACGGATTTCCCTTACATCCTACGTAGGAAAGGTAGCGGAACGCGTAAATCACAATCCGATATCTAAGCATGTCGAACGGAGCGGTCTCCTTCCTTACAGCATGATGGGCTTCCGACCAGGCCTCTCGACACAAGATGCAATGAAATTAATCAAGACTCAAATCATAGACCAAGATACGAGAGACGTGCTTGGAATTCTCGGGCTTGACCTAGAGAAGGCCTTCGACAACATATCACGCCGACATATTCTGGAATCCATTTCGGATCTTAACTTAGGACAAGCCTTTCACGGTTACGTAAGATCATTCCTGGAGAACCGCAAATCCACGTCAAAGCTTGGACACCACAAATCAGAAGGGTATTCACTCGGACCCAAAGGCACGCCTCAAGGAGCAGTGATATCGCCCTTGTTGTTCAACCTAGCCCTCAGCAACTGTCGGTATCCCTGTCGGGAATCGAAAGAGTTCACCACACGATATACGCCGATGACATTACTATCTGGTGCACCGGCGGCAGCGAAGGGCAAGTGGAATCGAGCCTACAAGAAGCAGTCGACCGTACTGAAACCTTCCTCGACGGCACAGGCCTACGATGCTCGACAACGAAGTCTGAACTACTACTCTACAGACCGGTCCGCAAAGGTCCTAAACCCAGGGGTTGGAAGCCCCTGGACGAAGTTGTCATAGAACTACACACCAAAAGCGGGGCGAGCATTCCTAGGGTTGACACCCTAAAGGTGCTGGGAATGTTCATCGAGTCTACCGGAGGTAACATCACACCGCTGAGAAAAATCACGACCAAGACGGAGTGCTTGATTGGATTAATCAATAGAATCTCCAACAAGAGGAGCGGTCTAAAGGAGGACAATCTCCTACGGCTATTCCACGCATTCTTAATGAGCCACATAAATTACGTGGCTGCAATGCACAAGTGGTACGCTTCTGAAAGGCACAAGCTGGACACGCTCATCCGTAAAAGCATCAAAAAAGTGATAGGAGTGCCAATAAACGCCAGCACGGACCGCCTTCTTCAACTAGGTTTACATAATACACTCGATGAAATCATCGAAGCTCAGGAAACGGCTCAAGTATCACGACTCTCTAGCACCCCTGCGGAGAGGGAGATTCTCGCGGTCTTAGGAATCGGCTCCACTGTAGCGATGGAACGCGCATGTGAAATGTCAGATTACCTATGGGACAACATTACGGTTGCTCCTTTTCCCAAAAACGTGCATCCACAACACAATGCGAGCAGGCGCAAAGCTAGGGCTGTGGCATTGCTCCGGAGGGTAAAAGCCTCGCCTCACACGGTCACTTTCGTTGACGCGGCCCAGTACGAGCACACATCGGACTTCGTCGCAACGGTAGTCAATCACGATGGACACGTCACTTGTGCGGCCTCCATCAGAGACAGCACCCCGGCTAGGGCAGAGCAGGCTGCGATCGCTCTTGCACTTCTCGACGATGAGAGAGCTGAAATATTTACTGACTCGAGGGTGGCGGTTCGGGCATTTGCCTCTGGTGCCATCGCCGAGGAAGCTCATGGAATTCTCAAAGGCAAAGTCATCCAGCCACATACAATCACGTGGTTCCCGGCCCATCTCGAACCCCAACTCGACTCCCTCCGCAACTTCAATGACATCGCACACGTCCAAGCGCGCGAACTAACCCTCCGCGCTGACGCCACTGCTAGTCGAGGCTCCGTCGATTCTAGGCTCGTCGAGTTCCGTGACACTCTTTCCACCTTCAACGAGGTTACCAAACACTACTACCTTGGTAGAAGACTATACCCTCCCCCACACGGGACACTAACCAGACCTCAAGCTGTCACACTACGCATGCTTCAGACGGGATCATATCCCAACCTGAATTTAGTTCACTACATGAATCCAGACTGCTTTAGTCCAGACTGCCCTAGCTCCGGACAATGTAGTACTTTGGAACACATGCTTTGGGGATGCCCCTCGTTACAGAGGGGTCCGCAACGATGCGCTGCAGAGGAATGGAGCTCTGCTCTTCGGAGCTCCGACCAGTCACGCCAATTTTGGGCTGTCCAGAGAGTCCACGATGCGGCGCTGGAGCTTGGTCTCCCCGTCCCGACGTGGGTGCGGCCCGCGGCTTCGTCGCCTCCCTGAGAGGGGGCAACAGTGCTTCTCAGGACCTTCATTAAAATTCTTTGTCTGTCTGTCGGTATCTTCCCGTAGGGGAACCCTGAGTCGTATGCGAAGCAGCCATGGGGTCGACTCAACGTAGTTTTATCAGCTGTATAAACTTGGACATGCAGGAGCACCAGCAATGCGCAGAACTGTTGTCGACGCCATCGGCGTTTTGCCCGCGTTTGCACCGAACGCGCGCAAAGTAGAACCGGAAGTGGAACCGGAAGTGGAACCGGAAGTGGAAGCGTGACCGGAACGCCATCTAGTGAACACTTCATAAACCTACAGGTGGCTACGGACACACAACGCCATCTATTGAGCAATTCATAAACTAGTGGTGGCTACATACTACTATACTACTACTACAGAGGAGGGAACGACCCACATCCTTAGGAGCTTTGCCCCTAAAAAACGAAGGCAGGACCTGTGAAAAATTCGTCGAGCGATCCTCCAGCTGCGGCATGGGAGGACGCTGGGAAGGAATTTCGCTTGCAGAGGATAGAGAGGGCAAGTGGGGACAGTGTCCATGTTGGCAGCGACGCTCGCCTCCTGAAATCGTGGGTTCAAGCCACTTCAAATATTTCTATCTCTGCTATTATTAAACTAACTTGAAAAATTGTTGCGGTAGAACACTCCTTAAAGGGCACGTAAAAATTCCAGCGTATAACCAAAATTAGCTGTTAGCTTGATGAGGGGAATTTGCGATTATCTTAGCCCAGAAGCTATGCAACTTATCACCATTATCAAAATAACTCGAGGTACCTTGGTGTATAAATTTTCTTTATCAGAAGTATTTATATATGAGCGAGTTGGTCCTCACACGTGCCATAGTGACAGTTGAATTGCCTCCTCTTTACGTGGGTTCCACTTTCGTGATTCAATGTCACCATTTTCGGTGTCTGTCAGCGAAAATGCGGAACCTCATGGCGACGACGACGGCGATGACGACAGCGACGCCGACGGCAGAAATCCGGTTGAAGAGTCCTTATAATTACTATCGCAATAATACGTTCTATTGACATAAGTTTCTTCGAGAAGCATTAAGTTGGAACATCATGGCGCGATTTTTTGCGCGATTGACGCGAGGTGGAGGGGCGCGGCCTCGTTTCGACGCACGCGCCCACGGAAATGCTCTTGGGAGTAGAATAAAAAGCATGCGTTGCGCTGCCGCACGCGCGTCCGCCAATGAGAGCGCGGCACCGTTAGTCACGTGACGCGGAGCTTCCTCAAGCGCCACCAGATGGTGTTGACCTCAGCGGAGCTTCTCGGCGGGCTCTCCGGGCGGCGGCGGGGATGCGCTTCGTGTGAGTGCGACTGTTTTCACAACAAATCCGTGCAGGGGCTGGGCCTCGCTTCGATGACGTGTCACCATTTTCTTTTTTTTTTTCTCTCTGTTTGGCGGCGCGGTCGGTGTGCGGCACCTCAGTTCGGATCAGCTCATTCCACGTGAGCGAAAAGTTGGCGCGCGCATTCCATTCGCGGCGTGCGTCGTTTTGTGTCGGAATGCAACGATGAGCGAGCCTCCTGACCGACAGAAGGTGATCCAAAAGTACCTCCAAGGGTTACATCATCATGAAGACGGCTACTCCCATGGCTACGGGAAGTCAGACGATGAGCTTAAGCTTTCTGAGAGGTCCTTGGCTGCCGTCAAGAGAAGTATTGTTGATATTCGCCTCGATGTCGGTGAGGGAAACTTGGAGGTGTTGTGGGTGTCGCGAAGTCACATTATTTTTTAGTACGCAAGGTGGTGACGCTGATTGCAAGGGGTTAACTGTTTATTAAGATCGAATAGCAAGTGATAGAAAGAAACTATTTACACAGACATCAAGACTACGAGTCAAGAGTTACAATCAGTTTACAATTTTGGCCTTCTTTCTTCGCCGAATATCTACCCAATCCCCATCCAACGGCCCCGCACGTACCTAAAGGTATCCCCAACATCACCCTCACCCATGGTTCGTCCAATCACACTGGCGCGCGCGCAGTGTGCACTAGAGCCCTGCACGGGCCGATTATTTCAGCCCGGGCCCCAACCGCGCCCGTTATTATATACGTTGGGCTGCCCGCCCGAGCCCGATCAAAACTTTTATGGCGAGACCCGGGCCCAGCGCGGGCCTGGAAATAATCCCGGGCCCGAAAATAATCTACGTTACCCGCCCGGCCCCTCCCGCCACCCCTTTTCCTTAGGCCCCGGCCCGGCCCGAGCCCGGCTCGAAACCGGCCCGAACCCGGCCCGAGACCGAAAAAAAAAAACGTTTTTCAGAGGCGAGACGCGCGAGGATAACTCGATGCACGTTACATGCACACCACCAGCAAGTCCGAGCCCGGCCCGGGCCCGCGTCAAAAAACACGAGCCCGGCCCGGGACCGGGTCAAAAAGCACACGCCATGCCCGAGCCCGGCCCGAGCCCGTGAAAAAATTGCTCTACCCGGCCCGGCCCGCCACACGGGCCGGGCCGGGCCGGGTAAGCCCGGCCGGGTAAGCCCGAGCCCTAGCAGTGCTCTAGTGTGCACACAACAAGGCTCCAGGTGACAGTATCCGGAGTTCCATTATGTCAAGGCAGTTGTCACAAATAGTTTGCAGTGCAATGCGTCCGTTGTCTCACAACCTCGCATGACACAGCCTCCTAAAGAAAACACTCCCACGTACATTGGGGCATCTGGTCCGTTCGCGGAATGTCTCGGCATGGGTGTGGTCCAGCGACGAGGGGTCGGCCTCAAAGCCACGGCTCCGCTTCCACGAACCGACCGCCGGATGCCCCGACTCGCAGTGAACCCGTTTACGCGCTCTCTGTAGACCACGGCTCCTCCACCTGCTCCTCCAGTGGAGCAGTCCATTTTTGCTGCTGCTTAAGTGCTGAATGGCTGAGCTTTGGGTACTAGCGAGAAAACAAGCGCCCACAGCCAGTTTCCTTGTCGATAGTTCAGCTCCAGCAGCGGCCGGAATGGACAGTCCAATCGGTGAACACTTACAAAATACCCCCAGCATTCATCATGGACAAGGCTTTACATTCACCAAGGAGCCCACCACTCAAGCCGAAGTGCGCCGTGTCCGTTTGGATGTGCGATCTGAAGCGCGATCAAGCATTGAGTCGGCGGGTCTGCGACCCGTTTGCTTTACATGCGAGTGCCGTCGCGTCAGCGGAGGTGCAGGTGTTCTGCCGCGCGCGCGTTTTCGCTCGTGGAAAACGCGTCATGCGGTTCCAGCTTTTCAGGTTCGCAGAATTTTACCCATATTCATTTTGGTTACGGCTGAGATGTTGATTACGCATTAATTACGCCACCTAATTCTAGGGACCTATCATATCGGTGCAACTTTTCGCACGAAAAGACACAATAGCTACAACAAATGGGGATGGAGGTTGTCTGTAATTCAGTAATTTCTCCGGCTAATTATTTGCTTACTGATATTGCAGTAATATATCACAATGGAATCCGCTACTTTCTCATGAATTTATTTGCGATTCTCCCCCGATAGTCTTCGTCTGCTAAAGAAAATTTATCTGAGGACTTCAACACATACGGACAGGCGCCACCAATCTCCGACTATGTGTGAGGCACATATATCCGGTTAAATTCCTGAGGAACCAGCCGCGGGAGACCATTGGCTATTGCGTAGCGCTACTGAGCTTGTTGTCGCGGGGTAAATCCTGGCCAAAGCGGCTGCATTTCGATGGGTGCGAAATGAAAAAACGCCTGCGTACTTAGAATTGCGTTCATGTGAAAGAAGCCCAGGTAGTAAGGTATTCCAGAGTGCCCCCCTACAGCGTGCTTCATGATCAGATCATCCATGGTGTTGGCACTTAGTACGCAAGAATTCAATTTATTTTATTGCGATAGCAATTATATGGACACTCAAAAGCAGATTTCTGCCGTCGCCGTCGCCGTCGCCGTGAGGTTCCGTATGACGTCAATGGAGATGAAATCGTCGCCGGTGGTAAGTGGTTCTTGAGGGAAAGGGAAAGGTTGGCGCTATCTTCTGCAGCCCTTGAGGGAGCACGGCTCAGCGCCAAATCGAACGCTGTATGTGCGAGTGAAAGGGCGCGAGGGACGCGCGCTTTCACGGGGAGTGAACGCACGGCGGAGAACAAACGCGCGTTCTGCTCTGTGCTCCCTTAAGGGCTGCAGAAGTAGGCGTCTCTTTCCTCCTCTACAATCACCATATATGTAGAGCAAACGTGCCTTCTTCCGATGCGCGAGAGGCCGTGGGGGGGAGGGGGAGGGAAGGGAGGCGACGTTTAGCTGCGGCACCAAGTGCGTATTTATATCAGAGGCTCCGGCAACAGTCACCAACGCCGCACGCATTTTGAGCGAACGCGGGCAAAACACCGACGGCGTCGAGAACAGTTCTGCGTGTTGCCGGTGCTGCTGCATGTCCAAGTTTATACAGCTGATAAAGCTGCTGTCATTACTCCGTATAGCTCTCTTCAAATTTGCTATCGCAATTGATGCTTCACCTTTCAGGTGAAACTGCGACAACTTTTTAAATTTCGTTTTAACAAGAGTTTCAGTCGCGCACGTAGCTTTATGATTCGCTACTTCAGAAGCTGTTCGTACCTTTCGAGGAGGCACCATAACGTGTATCAAAGAGTAAACATAGGTATCGAGAACATGCAGCGCACATGTCACATACGTCGCTGTCGCTGTTTGTTGCTGCCGCTGCTGAAGCTGCTCATGCTGCTACCGCTGCAGCTACCGCTGCTGCTACCACTGCCGCTGCTGCCGCCGCCGCCGCCACCGCTGCTGCTGCTGTGGCTGCTGCTGCAGCTGCTGCGTCACCTGGTACAATAATATGCAACTGCAGTGCAAAGTGTGCATGTATCGAAGCTATGCGACGCGAATCGAATTTCGCGTGACTAGCACGGCGGCTGAGACTCTCATGGGTGGCGTCAATGGAAGACAAACCGTCTATGAGTGGCTACTCAGTGGGAAAAAACGAATAAGGAAACAAACAATTAACGATAACTCAACGGAAATCGCTGTACTTTTCGAAGAGAGATCAGGATGCCTTAGAACGCGTGCTTATAAAGCGAGGTACAATAAAGAAGCTTGTGCTTACTGCGGTAAAGCTAGGGAAGTGATAGAATACGTACTATTAGAATGTGGAGATATCTGCCCAGTGGTCGATTTAGGCCCATCTGAAAGCCCTTGGGCTCAGCGAGAGTAGGCGAAAAGTAAACATGTCCATAATAGAGATTAGTAAGATCCTATAGGAAGATTGGCGGAACAAAAGTAGGGAAACTACAAAAAAAAAAACGTGCAAAAACAAAGTTCCCAATAGGGATTCAGAAAGTTTGTTGATGTATATCCTTAGTTTTTTTTTTTTTTTGATAAGAGCTAGGACATTGGGCAATAGAACAACGAGCTCGGTGGCGCAAGCCACCACCCCGTTCCAATGCGGACGCTCCTAGCATCCAACCATCCATCCGTGACTCCTCGCGCGCTAGTGCACATGTGCAGGCATGTTTTTTCGGCAGCTAGCAAGCGCTGGTGCTTATTCATGTCGACTTTATCAGGACGTACTTAGGCAGGGCCCGTAAAATGTGCGCGCTTCCTTCAGTTAAAACATTTTGCTTTAAATTGAATTCGGAATCACTTGCTGCTAAAACCTGGTTTAACTCGAGGGGCTGAGTCGTACCGTGTTTAACGAGCTGTCGACTCTGTCCACATGCTGAAACGATAGATCACTGTTTCACTGATTGCGCAGATGTTACATTTTTTCAGGACATTCTCCAACATACGCTACGAAAGGACATTGATATCGACTCATACTCAATTAGGTTTGCACCGTTTATGATTACTGCCGGTCCTCCTTGTGGTATGTTCATAGTACTGGGTTTACACAGCCTATGGAGATCTTGACTGTGTGGTCGCCATGCCGATAGCCCACGATCTACGTAATCCTTCTATCGTGAAAATGCAGCTTATGTGATAAGTGTGTACACCTAGCAGGAACCTCCGCCGGACGGGTTGCACTTGTTGGAGGCACGTGTGTCTTTTCCCTAGTTTTGATAGTGTAACTATGTGCCCGGTTTCGATCCCTACAGTAACTGGGTACTTCTTTTTCGCAATCCTGGCGATAGCAGCCACAGACACCGGTGGCGGTGGTGGCGACGGACACCACAGCCAACCGAAACGGCTATTGGAAAGTGACCACAGCAGATTACGCTGTGAAAAACAAAATACCAATTCACTAATTGCATAGATGACGTTGTAGGTCTTTGTAAATGCGTCAGTGCATCTATATGAGAGCATCTGATGATGAAGGGCACAGAAGAAGACGTCTTTCAAATACTTCTGTTCAAGTACCCACGAACCGTCATCTATGTCAATGACATTTGTTAAAGTTAGGAAGAACTCCACTGCCAGTGTTTTCATTTGGGGGTTTATTGAGCACACGGTGCTTAGCTATCAATGTAAGCCAGGGCTACCAACCAGGACCCCTTCCTTTGCGAGATCAAAAAGTGTATTCGTACAAAATGGCTTGACAGCTTTCAGTAGGGTTGAATTATAGTTTAACTGGAGAGCTTGGCAAAAGTTCCAGCTAGTCCAATTTAATTTCACTTATATGCAAAAAGTAAACTGGGTTGCAAATAAATTAAGTATCATTAACCAACAATAAAAAGAGCACTTCGTGTGCGCAGACGATAAAACCTACACTAGCGAGAACAAAACACGAAACATAACAACGACGGCAATTCACTGCAAAACATCGGCCCTGGAATCGTGCGTCCAGGTTCGTAGTTAAAGAAATTAAAGCATTGAAATCTCCATTTTCAAGGCCAGTAACTGGCCGTGGTCCTTGTATTGTCCTGAGGTACAATAGATGATTTCCAAAAGCGCCAAGTTTAAAGCGTATCGGGGACCTTTACTGGGCTCCCGTTAGTCATCGTCGTTCCAAACTCTACACCGTATTTTGATCCAAACGTGCGGCCAATGATCCAGTAGCAAAAGGTGGGTGACTATTCTGTCCCGTCATGAGCCGTCGGAGGTGTCAGCACATCTCGAGGTTGTAGCGCCCATCCCGCCTGCGCTGTCGGCTTCACTGTAATGCACACTTTCTTTAACGCCTATGACCAGGCTCCAGCCAAAACCCTAACATGAGTTTTGGTAGATTCTGTTTGCTAGATAAACTACCAAGCAGAATCCAATTTGTTTGGTAGTTTATGCTAGACCACTACGTTGGCCTGGGCATGGGCCTGATGCCGTAGCACCTGAGGCTTTGGGTCTCGGGCTTCACGCCACAGGTCTGAGCTCAGCACAAGCCCATTCAATGGTGCGCTTAGGGGCGCATGCGGACGCTGTGCATAGATCCGAGGCAATTTGTGCTAAGCTCACGCGACAAGTTGAGATTGAGCTTGAGACAGCCAGTAATAAAAGATTTTAGATGCGAAGCATCTTATGGTCATGGCTATGTCACTCCCTCCCTCCTTCCGTCCCTCCTTCCGTCCCTCCATCCGCCGTGCGGCGTCCACACCCCTACTGCGCATGCGCATCCTCCTCCCCCTCCTCTCCTCCCTTCTACCCTTCCTCTCCTTTCCTTGTCTCATCTATCCTTACGGCATTCCTCCTCTCCTCTCCGACGCTCCTCTCCTCTCCGGATTGCGCAACGAATGGCAACATCTGCGGCTCCGCGCGCCATAATGCGAAGCAGCTTACGTTAGAGGCGAGACGGTAGGCGCCCCAGAGGAACCGGCAACAGTCACCAACGCCGCGTGCGTTCGGTGCGAACGCGGGAAAAACGCCGACGCCGTCTACAACAGTTCAGCGCGTTGCTGGTGCTGCTGCATGTCCAAGTTTACACAGCTGATAAAACTACCTTAAGTCGACCGCATGGCTGCTTCGCATACTACTCAGGATTCCCCTACGGGAAGATGGTGTAATATTTTATTATTTGTTGCTTTTGCTCTACATACAAAGTTCTCTGAATGGCTTCATTTCTACAAAAACAAGCTGTATTATCGCGATCGAAATAAACAAAAATAGTGCAAAGCGCTCTCAATATGGTTTTAGTGTTACTGCTTTTTCATCCGCCGTGGTGGCTTAGAGGGTATGGTGTTGCGCTGAGAATCGCGAGGTCACGGTATCAAATCCCGGCCACGATGGCCGCATTTCGATTGTGGCGAAATGAAAAAAAAACGTCCGCGTCCCGTGCATTGGGGTCTCGTTAAAGATCCCCGGTGGTTAAAAATGTCTCAGTTTCAACCGAAAGGCGAAGCATCAATTGGGATAGCAAATTAGTAGAGAGCTATACGGAGTAAGGATAGTAGTTTATCAGCTGTATAAACTTGGACATGTAGCAGCACCAGCAACGCGCAGAACTGTTGTCGACGCACTTGGCGTTTTGCCCGCGTTCGCACTGTACGCGCGCGGCATTGGTGATTGTTGTCGGTGCCTCTGGGGGCGGCTCGGAGATTTTCGACGAGATCAGAACGGGACACTCGTCGAGCAGAGTCGGAAGTCTTTACCACCTTCTCGCATCGCAAAGTTTTTATATACATACGCATTTAGTGCCGATGCGAAACGTTGCCTCCCCTCCCTCCCTCCCATCCCCCCACGGCCTGTCGCGCGGCGGAAAAAGTCGCGTTCGCTCTTAGCCGTGCGTTCGCTGCCCGTGAAAGCGCGCGTCCCTCGCGCGCTTTCACTCGCACATACAGCATACGGCGCGCGGGGACGATTTCACCACCGTTTGACTCTATACGGAACCTCACGGCGACGGTGACGCCGACGGCACAAATCCGCTTGGAGTGTTCATATAACTGTTATTGCAATAGAATATTTCAAGAGTCCCCCAGTACGGCGTTCTTCATAATCGAGTCGTGGTTTTGGCATGTGAAACCCCGGAATTCATTCTTTCATTACTGCTTTTTTGATTGCGCGGTTTTATTGCTCTCCATACGACTGTTTTATTGTAATTGCGTTATTTTCCATTTTTTAATAATTGCACTATATTGGCGACTGCTTTATAGTCGCTGCGGCACTTATATATATATGACATCCAGCTTAACCATATTTACACCGTTTTTCGTGTGCCTTGAATTTATATATCAGAAGTGCTTCGACATAAGCTGGGCAACGTTTGTGCGCCAGCTCATTTCCCAATTTCATTACTTTCAAAGATGCGGGTTTCATATTTCAGCTGTATCTGCACCTCATATATATTTAAACTTTTTTTCTGACTGTGAGAACTGTTAACAAGATCCTGTGTGCTATGATAGCAATTAGGACGCTAGACGTGCGTTTGCGCCGTCACCATCGTGAAGTCACAGTATCGCAAGCAAACGTGGTCCGAGCGTGTTGGTTTAAAAGGGGTCTAGAGAGATGCGGAGTGCATGTAGCTGCAAAACCGTTCAAGTGAAGTTAAGCCAAGTCACGCTGACGCACGGTATGACACCAGATTAGCTGGTTTTTCATCTTGTTCCGTACTGTGTAACAAGATGGACAACCCTCCCGATCCGGTAAGTCGGTTCTGCCAGATCCGGCAGCGCCCTGCCTTCCAGTTCTGGTATGAGCATTGTGCGCAGAATAATTAGCATTCCAGCAGATCAGCTGTGTTCTTACCACACCATGGTGCGTACACTGGTTTGTGCCGAAATGATAGTAAATGTCAAGCCAGATCTAGTACAGACAAACATATCCAAGTTCTCGGCCGTCTCTTTCTCACGCATCATAAAAGTGCGACGCCTGTAACACGGGAGCCGGAGTTCCTCACGGCGCCAGCTTTGGCACACGCCTTGTGCAGCGCAGCAGTAGTTATCTCGCGCGCTGCATCGCGCCATGATCGCCTCTGCGATTTGTTAGAACAACGTGGGCGGAGCTGAAGCGCAGCGCTAAACCTTGTGATTGCGGCCAGTTTTTCGTTTGCGGAAAAAAAGTCCTCTTTTTACTAATGCGAAGCAATCTTCTCCGAGACAAGCCAGTTTTTCGTATCTCGTAGCTTTTGTATGTAAACGAGCAGACAGCTGCAGCCATCTGCAGTCAGCAATGGGAAGTAGCTAACACATCGGTTGATGGTTATAGTAGGCTGAAGGGGGAGTATAAGAGATGAGTGTGAGTGCTGTGGACGCGCGGTCTTTCATTGCAGCAAGAACTTTAGTTCTTGCAGCATCGTATTCCGGCGTCGAGTGCTATTGCGCTTGAGCTTTGATGCGTCTGAAGATTCTGAGTGGAGTGCTCCGCACGGAACACGTTCCATCGTTCATTTGTTTTATGGCTCGCTCGTTCGTTCTACTTCTTAAAACACTAGGCAATAGACCATTTCGTCGGGCGAGGAGGAAACAGTGCGCCGCAAGCCTTTTCTCCACTGCCACCGAACATGCAGCCACCTGGCATACAACAGAAAGCGCTTGTCGAAGCCAGCGTGTTGACCACAAATAGATGGCGCGGCAGCCTACGCAATATGGCGGTGCCATTAAAAAAGAAAGGTCGCAGTTTCCCCCGAAAGGCGAAGCATCGATTGCGATAGCAAAGTATTAGACAGCTATACGAAGTAAGGATAGTAGTTTTTGGCCGGTAAATTTGTAAACATTCACGTACTAAATAAATTATCGATTGTGTAAGATGTTATCGCCCTTGGCCTTTATGCCTGCAGAACAATAGCGCGAGGCTGACAACGACGGAATCAATGCACCTGACGTGTCCATTTCATTGTTATCGCAATAAAATACATATATCCTTGTAACTTTACATTACCACCAAGGGCCGCTCCAGCAGTTTTATCTGAAGGGAAACTGCGGCAGAGACATAAATTTAGTCGGCGGCGTAGAAACGGGCCGGAAGTGATCGGGTCTGTCTCCAATGCCTTCGCTTCTCCGACAACGGACACCCGACCCGTCCACGCGGTCCGCTGAGCTCGGCACCGTGCCGATCCCACTGCCTCCGACCTTGCCCGCTATCGCCACCGCGGACACGGGTCGCGAGCTTCTGTGACCCCCGACATCGAATGGCCCATACCTCCAGCGGTCAGCGCAGTCCTCAGCGCAATTGTTGCAGGTCAGTCCACATATCCAGCCAATCAGGGTTTTCGCCGGTGCTGCCTCCGCGGGCGTTCGCGCCTCGTCGCTGAGCGCCTCACGGCGTCGTTCCACTACCGGCTTTTGCGATGGACCAATGGAACCGCCAGATGCTCCTGCGGGCCTTGATCCCTCTTTGCCCGGCCAGCCCGTGGCTCACTCGTGATGTACCCCGTCACTAGCTGCGCCTGATCGTGTTCGCCTCCCGACAGGCTGCGCCGCGTCCGGGAATTAGGCAAGCGTCAAGGCCCGTCCAGCGCTTCAACCGAATTACTCTTGTATGCACCCTGCACGCGGTGAAACGGAGTGGTCTGTGATGCGCTAGCGACAACGCTCGTGGGGGCACCGTCGCCGCAACTTTTTCCTCACAGGCCTCCCGGTTCCTCCTTCCTGAAGAGGCATGTGGAGTTCGTCATATCGGGAGCTGGACGCGCTACTCCCAAGAGCGTCCGTTCAGCCAGTGCCTCGCCCGTTGAGGAGCACTCAGTGCCGCCCGCCTGAGTGGTAGTGGCGACCCTATGCCTTCACGTTGATAGCTAGGATTGGCCACGGACAGTTTTCACATGAAAATCAACTGGCTCGCCATTTCAACGTTTCGTCTGGGCGTGGGGTCCTGTAGCGCCTATCGACGCGGGGACGCTATGGTCGGTGGTCACAGCTGGCGCCTTGCTCGAGGCGCAAGCTCGACACGCGCAGTGTCGTTCTGAAAGCCAGCCAGGCTGGTCGTCGCAGCCACCACTCGGCTCGTCGCCTTCGCCCCTCTATGTAGGAATGACGGCACGGCTCGTGCGGCCGCCGTCACGTCCTCCTACAAAGGAAACACCGGTGAGCTGGTGCTGCGGCCGTGGCTGGTCACTACACGCACATATCAGTTCTCAACCAAAGCGACCCTTAACGTCCGAGGCTATGACGTCGTTCGTAATTCAACCACCAGAGGCCTTCAACTTTTCGCCGCCGAACGAGTCGCTGAAGTGCAAACAAAGATTTGAACGTTACCGAACCTCTTCAGGTTTGTGCGTGAAGCCCGAGAAACATCAAGGGCGAACGAGGTTTATAAACCAATGCTTGATCGCGCGACGCAATGCAATATTTCAAGCAGCAGATTCCACACCCGTGTGGAGCAAGACTTCATTACTTAGCTTCACACTTTCGAAAGACTGCGAGTTCGGCACTCTTCGAAAAGAGTTCGCGCGTGATCGCCTGGTAGTTGAGATAAAAAATAAGCAGCTATCCGCCAGGCCACAGCTCGACACGGACCTCGCTCTTCAAAGGCTTTTGAGTCCGTCCGCCAGATTGAGAGCGTCGATCAATAACAAGCCGACCTCCACAAGGAAATGCCATCAGTCAACAAATTTTATTCCGGTCCCGAAACCACTTGGCGTACTTCCAAACAGGACAGAAGCGGAAGTTATTCACGGAAGCAAGCCATCTTTGTCCTCCTCTAAAAACAGTTTACAAAAGCCATGCCGTGGGTGAGGTTAAGAGCGTCACCCTCGCATTCTCTGCCCTGCACCTCCGTATGCATGTCGCGGCACCTCGATTGTGTCGAAACTAAACAAGACACTTTAGAAGCCAGATTCCATGGAGTAATCAACAAGCCGGATGGTGGAACGTCGGAAGCAACAGTCTTCGTTCAAAGCCAGCCAGTGCATTTCATGATTGATATTGGCGGCGACAAAACCGTCCTTCGAAAGCAAATATTCCAGACACTCGAGGACAGACATTTTCTCTCAGCTCGTCCTCGCCAGCTACATGGTCCAGATGGAAAGCTTCTTGCAGCCACAAAATGCTCGAGTTGTGGCACTCTTGGCAGTTTGCTCGAGGTGTTGTCGCGGCTGATATGGATGGCTCAGACTCCATAGCTATCCGTGCTTCTGGCAAGCGCTAGCCAGTGTCACGAGCTCCCGAAGCGTTGAGGCGCGCTCGTGATGTGGCGTCGCAGCCAATGGAAAGTTAGCGCCAAATTTTCGCTGCAACGGACGCCGCCGGTTTTTCGCTGAATGGGCCATTTGACGCTTACGCATGAATACCGGAAAAGTCTTCAACAAACTTCAAAGAGTCCGTGACCTGCCGGAGTTTTTCTACGTAGACGTATGGTTCAATGTCCTCAAGCGCATAGCGACAGTAGAAGTTCAGCCGATAAGCCTCGGTCTATTGGGTTAACATCGACACTGCTGCTGTGGGCAGAAACGCGATCCAGCTAGCTCGCTATCCCCCTGCTAACACCAACGCAGAATATGCCAGTAGCAGGGAAGGTGCTGCAGACGCTCATTCGTGTTGTGAGGCACTTCTCGCATGTATACTAGAAGTGGAATGTGCTTGAAGTCGCCTTGTGCAGCGAACTTCGCTTGCTCTATTGGGGAGATGCTGTAGATGCTGCCATCTAGTGAAAGCGGGGCGAGATAGTGGCCCGTGACGGCGCGTGGTCAGTGATCTGGCAGCGCATTATTTTTCTCTTTTTCTGATAGAACGTCTGGGAGACTGATAAAAATTGGAGGAAGCTGAAGCTTCGCCTTTAGAAGTAGAACGCGATAGCGTTATCGGGACCCGTTCGCATCGTCTGGTAGAAATGCTGGAAAAGCGGTTTGTGTTTGGGTTTCCTCGTAGCAGAATTGGGTTTTCTGGTAGATTCACATTACAATCTGACGCCGATTGGTACACAGTCCGACGGCGAATCCGTCGCCGAATGGTAAAGTCGTACTTTACCATTTTCCTGACGAATTTCATTGTGACAAATTCAATTTTTGTTCACGAAAACCTTGCACCACGTGGAGGGCCTGTGCGGTCGGGGTGGTTTGGAATTTTCTCCGCCACCCGCATCGCACACCGGTTGCTGACGCCGGATTTTCTGCGACATTGGGCCCTTAACGCTATCGCGTTAAAAACTGTGTTTATGCCACTCACTGCTTGTGTGGCCGTCTAGCTCGTTCTTCCTGGCTACAAGAAACATGTTTTAACGCGAGAGCGTTAAGGGCCCCCTGTTGCAGCCAAGTCCGTGTCGGTGTTGGCGCCGGCGTCCGCGGCCGAGAAAATCATCCCCAACCGCGCAGCCCCTCCGAATATATTTAGATTTATGTATATGCCACGCCTTCTTATATGACGAGTGGTATACGCGGGTTAGGCATTGTGTAATCATGGAGTACACGAGACATACATGAATATCGTAGCAAACATCTACAAGGATTCCACAGCTACCTTGGTTCTCCACAAGAAAAGTAGAAAGTTACCTATCAAGAAAGGGGTCGGGCAAGGAGACACAATCTCTCCAACGCTATTCACTGTATGCTTAGAAAAAGTATTCAAGCTCTTAGACTGGGATGGCTTAGGAGTGAGGATCAACGGCGAATATCTCAGCAACCTTCGGTTTTCAGATGACATTGTCCTATTCAGCAACAATGGAGACGAATTACAGCAAATGATTCAGGACCTTAATCAAGAAAGTGTAAGAATTGGGTTGAAGATGAATACGCAGAAGACAAAGATAATGGTCAATAGCCTGGCAAGGGAACAAGAATCGAGGATTGCCAGTCAGCCTCTAGAGTCTGTAAAGGAGTACGTTTATCTAGGTCAATTACTCACAGAGGACCCTGATCACGAGAAAGAAATTCACAGAAGAACAAAATTGGGTTGGAGTGCATACGGAAGGCATTGCCAAATCCTGACTGGGAGCTTACCACTGTCGTTGAAAAGAAAAGTGTGCAATCATTGCATTCTATCGGTGCTAACATATGGGGCAGAAACTTGGAGGTTAACAAAGAAGCTCGAGAACAAGTTAAGGACCGCACAAGGAGCGATGGAACGAAAAATCTTAGGACTAACGTTAAGAGACAGGAAGAGAGCGGTGTGGATCAGAGAACAAACGGGGATAGCCGATATTCTAGTTGACAATAAGTGGAAAAAATGGAGCTGGGCTGGCCATGTAATGCGTAGGATGGATAACCGGCGGACCATTAGGGTTACAGAATGGATACCAAGAGAAGGGAAGCGCAGTCGAGGTCGGCAGAAAACCAGGTGGGATGATGAAGTTAGGAAATTTGCAGGCGCAAGTTGGAATCAGCTAGCGCAAGACAGGGGTAATTGGAGATTGCAGGGGAGGCCTTCGTCCTGCAGCGGACACAAATAGGCTGATGATGATGATGATATGCGGGTTATATTGCCACACCACTCTATCACTAATGTTGCTCATACCTTGTCTCACATTCTTGACAAAGCAATTCCTCGAAATTTTGTGAATTACAATCCACATACAAATGTCATGAAACAAAGCACCCACAGCGCATGCCTTTTATGTTAAATATTCTCTGACTGAAATATTAAAAGTGCGAAACAAATACGGAAACCTGAAAATGATGTAATTTCTTTGGAGCGGTTGTGCACTATCTCCGCGATCGGCCCACGCAAGAGGTCGCGTTTGCATCAGAAAGCTCGCCTACGTCCATAGCGTTCGCCGCCAGTGTTTCTCAGTAACCATTACGGTTGCATAAGCTGCAGTCGTCGGGAACGGTGAGCAACGATGCTATCGCGTTCTACTCTTATATGCGAAGCTTAAGCGTTCTGCGATTTTATCCTTTTTCGATGGACCGCATTTCACCCGCTAGGAAGTTACAGTTACCACTCAGTGACGCACCTGCATGCATCGGAAATTTATGGAAGGTAATTATTGATTATATCTGTGGCCTATTTTGTCGCCAAACGACATGTAATGAATTTCTATGTGCGACGCAAATATTGTTGCACTCGCTTCAAGGTACGCTAGCACTAATGATTACGCTGAAACCTTCGACGATTCACGTAAAAATAGGCAGCGCTTCGGATCTGTATATTAGATTTCGACGGTCGACGAATGTAGTCGTGGCCATCATTGGGCTGAGTGTTATTTGATTTGCTACGCGCAGATTCACCGAACAAACCGTTTCGTGACCTGCGCCGTATCTCTTAGGTTTGTCAGCGTCACTGAAAGTGACAATACCTCATCGCACTTGGGCTTTATGCTGAACCTCACGGCGACAAAAATGATTACGGCGAAAATTCGCCTCGAGCGTTCAAATTATTGCTAGCACAACGCAAGAGTATCGTAACCCACTGTTTAAACAGACATTCGCACAAATAGAATTTTGGAAGCCGGAAGATTGTGGTTTTTCAGGCAAAACTCGCAATTTTCAACAGCAGCGAAAGTTTCGGCATCTCACTGGAACCTCAAGTATGCCCACGTCCCGCATTGAAAAATAATAGCTATAGCATAGCTTTTGGACGCGAATGGAAATGCTTTAGGCACGTTAAGAAATAAAGTTGTTCTCGCTGCGCACTTTCTGTATGCTTTAGGGATTCCGTGGTATAGGGAAAAACATATACACAATGTGAGCAGCTGAAATGACGGTGCTCTCTGCTAGTAATCACCAGTAAATGGTGAACTAAAGTTTCGCTTTTAAAACAAGTGAAACCCGTGAAATGTGTGAGCTTGTTCGGCGATTGTTTCGTCCTTAGGTCAAACAAGACAGGTTCACGTAGAATCAGCAGGATGAACGTCAATGAATTGTCTTCATTTCGACAGCTTTCGCATCAAGCACGAGATGGCACCCTGTCAGCTAACATTTTCTATAGGTTTGGATTCCCGTACGCTAAACTATGTCTACTAGGAGCACACAAGGCAACGTCGCGTAAAGACCCTGCTTCTAAAGTACATAAGATGTCATAACCCCCTTATTTCGCAACCATCTAAGATATAAAAATAAATTCCGTAGCGTGAAGTAAACACAAAAAGAAATACTTACGTGATGGTGTTGGTAACAAATTCATATTCTAAAGTGACACTATCATTAGTCAAATTCCATGTTTTGTAACGGATGCACTCCTCCAGTTGCTTTTGGTACATTTCATTGTGTGCTCTAGAATATATCCAAATCGAATCGGTTGTGTTCAAAAACTAAAAAAAAAACAATGTAATATTTTTTATGAATATTTCCAAATTCAGGACCTAACCGAGCGAGAAATATGCAGGAATAAAATATAATTAACAAATACATTTTAAAAGATTGCATGATAAAAAGTTTTCATAAAAGCCAGTACAAATACTATATATCGGTTATTGTGCTACCTCCCGCTTACTAAATGCTTCTGTGCAACAAGTACAGTGCACCTAAGGTTCCCGTGCTTACAACTTATTCAACTTGTGTGATGGTGTACGCGGAGCAGAGAAGTGCGGTACTGTGTGTGACTAAACTAATGACATTAGCGACGTAGCAAGAAGAGCGCCGACAGCGCATCAGCGCCGTATCACGTGCTGCGAGAAAAAGAAAAAGTAAGCAAGTGTTACACGTTTGTAAAACGTGAAGGCGAAAGCCTACCAGCTGTGAAAGAAAATGACGATGAACGCGTGAGCGCGTCTCCTTTACTACGTGACGTGTGCAACAGGAACGCACTCGGCACACCTATAGTAAGTCACAACCGTGGAGATGCCCTGGCTTCAGTTATTGTTCTGAGGGGCTCAATCCTCGTCAGCCAATCCGGGAGGCATTCTTGATCTTTAATTACGTCAGTGAACTTGAAAACACCCTCCCTGAAAAGTAGTCGTGAGGCCATCGGTCAGACTCACAAGAAACACGAGAAAAACCTGCCATTCGGGACCACCATAAGCATCGGAGGCCCATTAGGAGAACTAGTTCCAAAAGCAGACCGTCCTCATTTTCTACACTTAAATGTCTAATACGGAATGAATTAAAGGCAATTCTTTCTTTAGTGTTCTTTGGAAAACGCAGCCCCCCCCCCCCCCCCCCCCCAAGAAAAAAACCGCTTCCCAACAATGCAAAAGCACGTGGTCGATTGTTTCCAGTTGTCTGCATATAAGGCAGTTTTCTCCCCAAGGTAAATAAAAACCCTCTGTCAAAGCATTTTAAACATTACATTGCCAGCCACAATGTGGCTGACACAACAATAATGATCCATGCAAGTTTGAAAGTATGTTTATATGTACAATTATGTATTGCTTTCTTTGAAAAAAAAAATTGATGCAGTTCGTGTTTGCTAAGTAAAAGTTCCGGCAATAAAGGAGAAAAAAAACAGCCATGGCTTCAGGGAAGCCTGCTAGTCTGGCACTTCGAAGGCCCGGGTTCGATTCCAACCCAGACTGAAATTTAGCAAATCTTCTTTTAAAAGCCACTAACTTAAGTTGTGCACAGAAACCTCCTTGAGAAATGTGACGTCAAACTGAGCATTTCTAGACGTATTTTAGGCGTCGGATATTTTTCGTCACGGCGAAGTTTCGCCAAGGTCACTGCAAGCTGACCACAAGGTAACCACCTAGTGCACCGCCAACATAGACACCTGAGACTTTCGCCTCAAAAAAAGTAGGTTCGAAAAAAAGTTCGGAGGGAGATGGTCAGCGTGGCAGACGTGGAGGCGGACGAAGGAGATGTTACCCAGGGCACAGAAGAATGGTCTGCGGAATTCCTGCCACGAGGCCACTCCAGGCTCGTGGCAGGAATTCCGCAGACTAGGGAAATGCACTACGTTAACTTCCTGCTATAGCCTGCGGTCGGCACTCGTCGTAAGGGTGTCTGTCCCAGGTGGCAGGAGCTTGATGTGGGCGAGTTGGCGTAACATACTTGAAGAAAAAACAGACCAAGAGAGACGAGGACGAACCAGGCGAATCCAGGCGGCTCAACATCTCTGGCGCTGTGCACGAGTTCCAGCTGGGGAACCTCTCAAAGGCACCTAGCCGTCGTCGACTGTCTAAGACTTCTTTTGCATGACTAAGTGAACTTGCTACTTTTGTAAATGTACGGACTTAAAGTTTTCAGACTCTCTACATGGCTTGTCTGCATGATGCGCACTTGCTCCCTAATATTGACTCGCAAAATGTTTTGCTCGCATCCGATAAATGCAGTGCTTTTTTGTTTGTTTACAAATGGCATCGTTTGAAAATACTTCATGAAAACTACGTCATTGTTGTTTCATAATCTTTATCACGAGCCCCGTAGTGTCACGACAATGGCGACCGTGACAGGATGAAGCCGTTTTTAAGTGTGCGTCGGAGAACTACCCAGCATGGTTTGTAAAAAAGTATGCAGAGAAAGGCGGAAGCTTGGGGCTAAAAAAAGCAGTGCTCAGTAGAGCACTGCACGGGCTCGAGCTTACCCGAAAGCCCGGGCCCGGCCCGGCCCGTGGGCCGGGCCGGGCCGGGTAGAGGAGTTTTTTCACGGGCTCGGGCCGGGCTCGGGCACGGCGTGTGCTTTTTGACTCGGGCCCAGGCCGGGCTCGGGTTTTTTGACGCGGGCCCGGGCCGGGCTCGGGCTTTCTGCGAGTTATTCTCGGGCTTCTCAACTCTAAAAAACATGTATTTTTCGGTCTCGGGCCTGGTTCGGGCCGGTTTCGAGTCGGGCTCGGGCCGGGCTCGGGCTTAAGGTAAAGGGGTGGCGGGCCGGGCCGGGCGGGTAACGTAGATTATTTCCGGGCCCGGGCCGGGCCCGGGTCTCGCCATAAATGTTTTGATCGGGCTCGGGCGGGCCGCCCAATGTGAAAACGGGCCCGGGCCGGGCCCGGGCCGCAAAAATCGGCCCGTGCAGTGCTCTAGTGCTCAGGTCATTGGTAAAAGAGCAGTTGGCTCGAGATTGACAGATGCGTTCAACTGAAAGGCTAGCTAAAGATGCCCGCAAGGAAATTGAGTTCAAGAGTGAGAAATCGCGCCATGAGCAACAAATGTGCATTCTGAAGATGCATATTGAGACTCTTGAGATCCTTAACACTTCTCTCATGTTCGAGGGTAATCATCCCTATTATATCTAAATTGAGTGAGGAACCAAAATGTGGATGCGCTTCTAAAAAGATACTTTGAGCTCAGGCGAAGAAAGAGAGGACACTCAGAGTCTTAAGCTGTTAATGCAGCAATTCTGTTGGTTTGTAGCTACACAAGCCACATGAGAGGGACAAACCGCTTCAAGTCTAAACAATTCAACACAGATCAAGAAGTGGGCTGAGGTTGTTGTGGCTGTCCTACGTGGAAGGGTCAGCCCTTATGTCCCGAATTGCTGCCCTAGACAGGTATTTCAAAAGTTTTCATTAAAGTGGACATGGATGAAGTCCAAGAATCCCGGACACCAACTACTGCGGTGAAGCCGACCCTGAGGCGATGCGGTCGAAATAACTCTATGGGAAGCATTTTTTTAATCGATTGCTGAGCAATGCGTCATTTATCGCGAATTGCACTTAAAGCACTTAATCCTCAAAACGGTCTCATGCTATATGTGGCGTCTAGTTTAATTTAAATGGCTGGATTTTTTACCTGGAACACTTTTGTAGACCCGTTTAAAATACATGGGGTGACTTTTTAAATGCTGATTGCAACGCAGCGAGAACTCAGCCGCTAATTGCACTATGGTGGCATATACTCTAGGTTGCCCTCCATTTGTAGGTCAAGTTTAGTTGTATTCCGCTAGCTGAAATTTTTTCCTGGGCCGCTTTTGTTCAGCTACTATACGGCGAAGCAGCACTATGGGGACCCACCGGGGTGGCTCAGTCAGCTAAGGCGTGGCGCTGCTGAGCACGAGATCGCGGGATCGAATCCCGGCCGCGGCGGCCTCATTTCGATGGAGGTGAAATGCAAAAACGCCCGTGTACTTGCGTTGTAGTGCACGTTAAAGAACCCCAGGTGGTGAAAATTAATCCGGAGCCCTCCACTACGGCGTGCCTCATAATCAGAAGTGGATTTAGCACGTAAAACCCCGAGAAAGAAGAAGAGGCACTACGGGGGCAAAAGATTAGTACGACGTTGTATTGAAGGAAAAGGAGCTCGTAGATCACGTTAAAACTTATAGACCCGAATGTGCAGCTATGACGCACATTCATGCCAAGATGTACAAGCACTGCCCAATTCTACAACAAGTAGCGGACCGATTGTCTTTATGGAATGCCATCGAAGCATTAACCCGGCTATGCGCGCTATATACTGTCAATTTTCAGCGCATGTAAAAATGTTTTTCATTTGGTATTTAGAAAATTACCATTACGTTCTAGCTTAACTTATGAATACCCATCAGTAATTACACTGAATAATTGACCAATTAAATAAGTAGTCACACAATAAGCTAAATATTACAACTATAGTGACCAGTGAGCACTATTTACTGAACAATTATGCTTAGTTCTCTCAGTTTTAAACACCTGCAATGTAATGGATATCAAATGAAATATCATAAAACAAGTAATTCTACAATGACACCTGCTGAGACCATGTATGATGAAGTTAGTAGTGATAATGAATGAGTTATTTTACTGGTAAAGCAGTTTGTTTTGATTCGTGCACGTCGTCATTGCGGCAATTAGCACTTTAAGATAATGACCATCTTGCTTAACATTAATAACTGAGAACGCCAAGTCTACTTTCCATAAAGCATTGCGTCATGTATATCAAATGAAAAGCCATTCAAACAGTGGCTCAATTATGACAACTAGGAGTGGCAGGACTGAGTTACTAGTGATCACGGATCACTTTACTTAACGTGAAAGTGGTAGGTAGCCTTTATTCATATACGTTGTCAATTAGATCAATCCAAAAGTCAATAAATTATGTATTTGGTTACCACGGCTGACCGATTACGCGCAGTTATTAGTGATTACTAGTGATACACTCAGTTCAGCGTTCTCGCATTTTATACAGTATAGCTTAATGGATATCAAATAAAAGTAATATTGTAGCGCCCACCGACGCTGCTAAAGCGGGGACGCTTAGGTCGGCGCTCTTGGCCAGTGCTTTGGGGCTCGCTGCGAATGACGACAATAAAGTTGGGCGGCACGTGCTAACGGCGCAAGCACGGCACGCGCCAGTCGGTTCTAAAAGCCTGCCGAGCTGGTCTCCTTGTTCTGGCGCTCCGCTGCGACCCCTCGGTTCTCGACAGTGGTGACCCGGACGTGATCGTGTGGATTGGGACTCGCGACGAGGATGTCGTCGATGTAGGCAAATACAGCCGCGAGGTCACGCGTTACCTCGGCGATGAATCGCTGGAACGTTTGAGCTGCGTTGCGTAACCCAAAGGGCATGCGCACATACTCAAACAGGCCGAAGGGTGTAGTAATTGCTGTCTTCGGGATATCGGCAGGCTCAGCGGGGATTTGGTGATAGGCCTTAACGAGGTCCACTTTACTAAAGATTTTGCATCCTTCCAAATGGCCTGTGAAATCTTGGATGTGTGGAAGGGGATAGCTATCGTGGACCGTGTGAGCGTTGAGCGCCCGGTAGTCACCGCACGGACGCCAGTCACCCGGTTCTTTCTTGGGCACCAGATGCAGTGGGGAGGCCCAACTGCTGGAGGAAGGGCGAATAATACCGAGCTGGAGCATGTGCTCAAATTCTCGTTTAGCAATGGCCAGACGCTCTCCGAAGAGGCGGCGTGGACGAGCTGCGACGGGTGGACCACGCGTGACAATATGGTGGGTGACGCAGTGCTTGGGTGGCTGTTTTAAATTGCAGGACCTCGTCACTTAAGGGAAATCTTCGAGGATTCGAGCGTACGGGCCTGAAGGGATCAGCGTGCGGATGCCAGTGGGAGCGACAGCCGACAGAACGCCAGCGATGGAGAGGCGCGTCTTGCTGTCAATCAGGCGATGGCAGCGCATGCTGACATCGAGGTCGAAATGGGTCAGGAAGTCGGAGCCGAGGATAGGCTGATGAACGTCGGCCACGATGAAGACCCACCGGAACGTGCGCCGCTGGCCAAGGTCGAGAGTGAGGGACCGCAGACCATACGTGGCGATGGAGGTAGAGTTTGCCGCGCGGAGCGTAGGTCCAGGTGACTTAGAAACGCGGTCACGTCCTCCAAGCGTGACCGCGTTTCAAACTGACCTCGGCAGCCGTGTCTACAAGAAACCGCAGGCCGGAAAGGCAATCCGCGACTATTAAAAGGCGGCCGGGTTGTAAGGCGAGGTCACATGTCGCCGTCAGTGATCTCGCGGTGCGTTTCCCGACCATTCGCATGGGGACTTGCAGCGACGGGCGCGGTGCTGGAAAGTGCGATGGTACCAGCAGATAGGCGAGCATCGAGGTCTGCGCGAGCGGCGACTGGTCGGGGAAGAGGGACGGCGGCTGGGACATGAGGTAGAGCCGCGCTGGTAATGGGAGGACGTCCGAAGGGCGTCGATGGAAACGGCGAGCTGGTCGATCCGGGACTCTAAGCGGGTTATGATTGAGGACTGTGGCGTTGAAGAGAGGGCGTCGACTATATAAACACTGATTAAAATATAAAAACTACGAGAATGCAGAACCAAGTCGCTTGGGATCACAAATTACTTTGTTTAGTACGACAGTGGTAGCTTTGATTCGGGCACGTTGTCATTGGCATTAATAAAAAAGTGATTACATGAGTATCTTTGGTTACCATTACTAACTGATGATGCCGAGTCATTAGTGATCCCTAGTTACACGTTACGTTCGATGTGCTCGTACTTTTAAGCAGCATAGCTGATTCAAAAAGTTGACCAATGGTCTGCCATTTTGTTTCAGGTGTTGCCGTGAAGGCACTCCTAGTTCTAATAACAACGCCCTGGTTACCCGCCGTGGTTTTTCAGTGGCTATGGAGTTGGGCTGCTAAGTAACGAGGTCGGTGGATCGAATCCCGGCCCCGGCGGACGCATTTCAATGGGGGGCGAAATGCGAAAACAACCGTGTGCTTAGATTTAGGTGCGCGTTAAAACCCCAGCTGGTCCAAATTATTCCGTGCCTCATAATCAGATCGTAGTTTTGTCACGTAAACCCCCCAAAATTTTTTTCGTTGGCCAAATGAGCAAGACACGTATGTCCGACAAAGAGGCAGCAGGCGTCAGTGAAACACGGGAGGAGACGATCACGCCGTCGACGTGGACAAGCTGTAGGTGCAAGCGAGAGCTGTTAATGTGGCAAGCAGTTAATTATCCGTATTAAGGAGTGACGTTTCCACTCATTCAGATGCGCGTAAAAACTAGTATCAAAACATTTTTTGTAGTTACACAAGGAACTTTTCTGGTTAGACAAAAATGGCACCATGCCAACAGTTGGCGAAGGCACGTGTAACACCTGCGACTAGAGAGGTGGCGCACTGACCTTATTTATTTGTATTTACTTATTTACGTCATACGCATAGCGCATCATTGCATTACAGTGGGGGGGGGGGACGAAGAAATATTACAAGGCATCCAGAGTGGTAGCAAGCACGACCATCATAAAAACAAATCGTATACACTTAACAGTGGCAAAGCATATGTTCACAATCTATCAAGACAGGTGAACATACTCTAGTGCTTTAGCAAAAGGTATATACATCATTAAACTTACAGTGAACTCACCAATAAACCACGAAAATGTATTTTAGTACTGAGCTAAAGCTTAGGGTATGCCAACAGCTATAAACAAACATTAGTCACAAGAAAACCTAATAAATACAGTAGCAAACACAGGGAGCAGCACGAATACTGAATTACTGAAATTCAGAAAGAATTATTGTACGATTGCGAAAAAGATTACCAGAAGTGTTTCAGAATAGGAAGAATAGAAAAACGAAGTAGGAGATGAGAGAGTTCTGGGAGAAATAGATAAATAACAACTTTGGCTTCTTCAAATAGAAAGTCCTTCACATTTATAGCTACAAATTAAACGAGACACCACGCTTTCCGTAGGTGAAACTGGGTCTTAGAAAGGAACCTTCATAAGCAGAATAGCTTGAAAAATAGGAAGCGAGAAGGTGCTGAAACCGATTGTCCACCTAAACTTTGACAATGGTAACGACTCACCCAAAAATGCTCTAGAATGTGAATGCCGCTTACAGCGCATGCGAAAGAAAACTCAGTTCCCGCGATTGCAACAGGGGACATCAATATTGACATATCGAATCCTGCAAGCAAATGGTTTCCACAATCCATAAAAAGGCACTTGTTTAGGATTATCCATCACAGACTTCACACTTACAACAAGCGTAGGACGTGTCATAGGCCTTGTCCTTGCTAGAGGTATAAAACATTTGAAAGCGTTGAAAAAATGCATCATACTTCAGCATTCTAGTCCCCTGATTGTCGACATGGGGACGACACGAAATAGAATGGAAGATGAGTTAATGCGGGCGTGCGTTTGTTTCTGTATGTGCGCGTGTGTGTGTTTGAATGTTTTCTCATTAACATAAGCCATCATCGTGAGTTGGATTGCGTCAGACCTTTTTTTTGTTCCTCAAAGGGCATCCTCGCATGACAGCGCAACCAGTCAGCATGCGACCAAAAAACCGTGCACCCATTCACCCTGTCACCGCGCAGAATTACTAGAAAGCGGAAACTGGCTACGCAAGGCACACGGCTATGATAATGAGTGACGAGACCCGGCCCAGCTAGCACGCCACATCCGAAATAACCGGGTGATTGCAGCACCATGTGATCCCAGTGCCACGACATTTCAGCCATGTTTCATAGGCGCGTCGCTCCAGTGTTCTAGACATCCGTGACGCAGGCTGTAAAAGTGCGCTAGCCAGCCTTGCACTCGTTCACTGTGAAGGTGCGTCAACGCTTGGCAAGGATATCACCCTGTGGGATATTATCGGCATGGGAACGGCAAGCATCCCTTTTTTTAGACATGTGTGTTGCTTTGTTTTGAATGTTTCACAGAAAGCACAGCAGTTTGTGCTACCGTCTCCCAAACCACAGACCCGTGGAAAGACTGACGCTCCAAAAGCCTGCTCCTTGCACGTGTTTTATTAATCGGCAGGTGTCGAACCGCACATATCTTGCAGCCAAGCGCGATGACATGTACATAACTGTATACTTGAGCCTACCGTCCTCCCTTGCGGCTCCCCTTCCTTATCATCTACGTAGCTTAATGCCGCTAGGCACAGGTGAACCAAAGGCACATAACTTTTTTTCTGACGGGCGAAACAAATGGTTACATTAGAATCAGACGTTGATGTTGCGCCATCTTTATAAAAAAAGCCTAAAAGGCGTAATACTTATGTTTGCAGCAGAATCCACTTGTATGCTCTATTTTAAACATAATAATATGTATCCTGCGTGTTAATAATCAATTAAGCTCAGCTACAGATTAAGAAAACGATATAAAAAGCAAACAAGGACAAGCTCAAACTCAATGAACCAAAACTGCAACTTCCTGTATTTGACCAATGGAACAGAGACAAGCAATATTTTGGTAGACATTTCGGAAAACGGTCATCTGAACAAAGCACAAGAAATACAAAGAAACACACTGGCCGGGTTTCCCAAATTTCATGCATGCTGCATCAGCCGGCCTAAGATTCAATCTGAATAAAATACAAGGTAGCGCAATTAGCGATGCAATGCTTACATTACGAAGCTGCCACATTGCTGTTTCACGGGCGCCACATACGCTTAATAATACCGCATATGCTATGGCAAAGCAATAGATATGCATGATCGTGCAGTTGTCGTGTAAATGTGCAGAGAATACTGGATAAAAATCTGCATGCAGTGCTCTTATATGGAGAACGCCAGAGGTATGACGTAAGTAAATCGAATAAATTGCTTTCTTTTCCCAATGAATGATTTCTCGCCACCTGCTGCATCAGACATGAGAACGCGCAGAAGTCACGTATATTCGATGTTCTAATTGGATATTCACTGTCGCATCTTTCATGCTCAGAGATTGACGTCCGCTGACTTCACCTTCACACATTGACGTCAGCTATAAAGAAATTATTGTGTAAAACAAACTATAGTAGGAAGGAGAAAGGTTGGCACTGGTGTGTTTTGAACCTACGAACCCACGCTCAGAAGCCGAGTGTCTGACCCTCAGCGATTGACGTCCGCTGACTTCAGCGTCACATATTGACGTCAGCTATGAAGAAATAATTGTATAAAGCAAAATATAGTAGAAAGGAGAAAGCTTGCCACTGGTGTGTTTTGAACCTACGACCCCACGCTCAGAAGCCTAGTGTGAAACCCTAAAAGTTAAACACCTTTTTTTATTGCCACATTGAAGTGTACAATCACAGGAAATAGTACATTTGGGGAAACAGTACCTAGGAAGTTGCTTCGCGCGATCCCATTAATATTCGCACATGTTTAACAATGCTTCAACTCTTGGGAGCCATTCAGGCTCTGGGGTTTGAAAGTGGATACGCTTCCCGTCTATATCAGCGTTCCGAACTGCTATCTTAGATAGGCAAATGCTGTGGAAGCCCAAGAGCATAATAAGGTCAAATGGAATACCGTCTTCGCTTTCAACTGACAAAACTCCTCGTATGCCGAAAGCGTCTACAGGTGGGTTTTTGTTGAGAGTACGTTGTAAGATATCCCAGAACAAAAATGCTTCACAACAATCTAGAAATACATGCTCGATCGTTCCCGGCTTACGAAAAATGACACGTAAATATTTATATAGGTCTTTTGGTGACACCAGGTTAAACACCCACGCTTGCAGGAGGAGGAGGAAAAAGAAGAAAGGAAATGCAGGGAGGTTAACCAGACGCACGTCCGGTTTGCTACCCTGCATGAGGGAAGGGGTTTGAAGGGATGAAAAGAAAGGAGAGAGGGAGAAAGTAGTCTCAGTATGAACACGTGCGGTTTTCCAACACTTCACAATCGGTCACTGAGGCCAGTCGACTTCATGAACTCTAACAATGCCCACGTCGCTTTGTAAGCCTGCGACGCGTTGGTTCACGGTCTAAGAATCTTTTTCTCTGATAACGGTCTCTTGTCTAATCTGTTTGACACACTCCGGAGAATGTCGCGTTCAATCTCATAAAGATGACAAAAACGCAACAGGTGTTCCACCGTCTCCTCACTGTTGCACGAGTCACAGATTGGTGTGTTAGACATGCCCAGAAGGAATGAGTGCGCTTTCGTAAAAGCCACCTCTAACCAAAGGCGGCAAAGTAAAGTTGCATCATGGCGGGGGAAGTTCGATGGAATCTGCACCCTCAGTGTAGGATCCAGCCGGTGGAAACGACAGTTCGTAAAAATGGGGCTGCTTCATGAAGTTTCAGTCTCGGTTTGAGGGAGCAAACGAAGACCCCTCGCAGCGTCTATCCTTGATAATGGTATAGGAACTATCACGGTTTCCTTATGGGCTGACCGGGCGGCATCATCAGCAATGAGTTTTACTGGCGGTACATAGCAACTGTCAAAGAAGAACAATTTTTATGAAGGCTTAGTTGAAAGATTTTGGGGCGGTGGAATCAAAGCCATCTCCAAGATCCCACGTGGAGCCGAATTGAAACATTGTAGACACCAGCAAAATTTCTATTTTGCGAACATTTAAGGTAGCAAAAGTGGTGGCGTGGAGCAGAGGTAGAACACTCGGCTTCTAATCTGAAGGTCGTAAGTTCGAATACTCCTCCAGTCCGCTATATTTTCAGGCATGGAATGGCGCCTGCGACCGGAAAAATAAAATAACGCCGAGAGCTAGTGCAACTGTACTAGTCCAGGTGCATCCAAATTAGAAAGCCCACTAAGCTTCAACAAGGTCAATCCCTCACCAATAGACCGATCCCACCGGCCAGTTTCGCGACGCCACCGCTGCCGCGGTGCATGCTGGTACTTGTAGTCATCCGGCCGCTCCAGCCGCCGGGAGTGCCTGTGCGTCCTGTTTCCGAATGCTTTTTCACAATATTTATGGTTCGTGTAGAGCCATCGTGCGATGGGAGGATTGACCTGCTGCATTCCTGGGTGCTACAACAACCACACAAGGGACAAAGGCTTCGGATTCTATGTGTTTTCTAAAGAGCGAAAGCTTCGAAAGACGTGGATCCAACGGATCAATAGGTGGTACTGGTAATACACAGCGCGACAAGAAACACGGGGACGAATAGCAGCCGCATTTCGATGGGGGGGAAATGCGAAAACGCCCGTGTACTTAGATTTCCGGGAATTTATAGATTATTTGTCGATTATCGATTAGCTATTGATTGGCTATCGATTGGCTATTGCAAGGTATTGGCCACGTATTTGGGATAGGCTAAGCACTACCAAGTAATCTCTAGCATTTCCCGAAATTTATTGATTATTGATTGATTATTGATTAGCTATTGATTGGCTATCGCAAGATATTGGCCATGTATTTGGGCTAGGCTAAAGACTACCAAGTCATCCCCAGCATTTTCTGGAATTTATTTATTATTGATCAATTATCGATTAGCTATTAATTAGCTATTGCAAGGTATTGGCCACGTATTTGGGCTAGGCTAAGCACTACCAAGTCATCCTCAGCATTTCCCTAAATATATTGACTATTGATCGATTATCGATTAGCTATTGTTGGCTATCGATTGGCTATCACAAGGTATTGGCTACGTATTTGGGCTAGGCTAAGCCGTACCAAGTCATCCCTAGAATTTCCCGTAATTTATTGATTATTGATCGATTATCGATTAGCTATTGATTGTCTATCGATGACTTGGCGATGATTGGCTATCGGCGTTTTTATGTTAAAAACGTCGCCTAGCTTACCTATGAACTGCTAGATATCGCTGTTACCGAAATCTGCAAGTCGTGTGCGAAACGCATGTAGGTAAGCATCATTAGGGCACGAAAGTTTCGGCGCCGCATTTCAAACCTGCCTCCAACAGGTATACAAATCCTATTATGTCCGTCGCTAAGCAGACATAACGTTGCTGTCACCAAGATGCACGTTTGCAAAAATAGTA
>NC_051158.1:56418011-56439003 GCF_013339745.2 Dermacentor silvarum | reverse complement strand
TTACATCCACCTTCTCTCGTCATCGTCATCCATGATGCGCCTCTTTCTTCTCTGTTTCTTTCCATCTTCCCCCTCCCCCAACGCCGAGTAGCTGGCTAGCGGAATATACCTCAGGCCGACCTCTCTGCAGTTCGTATCATTAAACTTCTCTCTCTCTCTCTGTCACTTCTCTTCTATCGTCGTAATGGGAAGTTCACATTTTCGGGGGCATGAGCCATTGATTGTCATACGTAACGGAAACATTTAATTTTGAAGTAATTTAATTTCGAAGCATTGCAAGCGGCCATGGCGGGCGAATGCTGCTAGCCACGCCGACGAGCAAACTCAGACATCGAACGCAAGCGACAACGGCGGACTGTGGACTGCGGACTGCGTCACCGTCAGTGACCTCGTTCCCTTCGTCAGAGCCAAATGTGTGCGTAACCTCATAATTGAGAAATACTTTAATATAGCCTGGGTCTTAACCGAGTGATAAACACCGCAGCCGTAAGTTTCAGCTTCACTGGTTAACCATCGTCACGGAGTGGAAGGGCCGACGAATATTAAGTGCGGAGCACTTTAGGGGCCCTACCTGTCGGTGCCGGCGTCTACCGCTCAAAAACAAGTGCTCAAAATAGGGTCAAAACAAGTGCAGAATTGATCAAAACCATATCAAAATAAACTAACATGATCCAGAATAATTTAAAATACTGGAATAATAAAGCATTAAGCGCATTACTAACAAATTTTTGTTAAAATTGCTTCTATCATAAGCTAAGCTTTAGCTCCATGTGCGCGGAGGGTTGGCTGCATGTGAGTAGCGGTGTCCCACCATTGTTCCTTAGCACAGGTGTCAAAACGGATGATGGATTGCTAAACACAATGTAAACAGAGGATAAAACTAAATAAACACAACCAAAACACAAGGAAAGCACCGGCGAATCTCTGTTCCGCACTCCCCAGCTTTCACGTTCAGTGGAACTGCAGTACCGCTGAGTATACCATTTATATCACTCCCCCTTCAGCAATATATATATATATATATATATATATATATCAGATTTTTTACTTCAGAAATCTGTGAAACAGGGTCCACATTCACAAAGGTTTTCTTTCATAAGCTCACTTTACCATTGGCTGGACGCATTCGCTAATGATATGTCTGGCATCCTGATTGGCACCCGCTGTGGTTGCTCAGTGGCTATGGTGTTGGGCTGCTCAGCTCGAGGTCGCGGGATCGAATCCCGGCCACGGCGGCCGCATTTCGATGGGGGCGGAATGCGAAAACACCCGTGTACTTAGATTTAGTTGCACGTTAAAGAACCCCAGGTGGTCCAAATTTCCGGAGTCCCCCACTACGGCGTGCCTCATAATCAGATCGTGGTTTTGGCACGTAAAACCCCATAATTCAATTTTTGCATCCTGATTGGCTCAAAATATTTCTTACATCAATTCTAACTTAAGAAGTTTTTTTCTGAATTCGGGCCCAGTTTACTAAATATACAGTTTTCCCATGCGGTGGTAACTGAACGGAGGATGCCACCGCTTTTGAAATGAAGCGAGGTGACCAGTTAGGTATTTTAGTGAGTGCGATAATTCCTGGAAGTGTTGTATGAAAGTGTTGAAAAGCATCACCATTGTAATTTATAATTGTAATCTTTATTGATTTCTTTTTTATGACACGCACGCATGTTCTTCGTGTTCAGTTACAGCTTGCGGCATCATATTTCATGTGCCAAGCGCTGCACTTTAACCTTGTTTTACGATGAGAACATTAGGGCACTGTGCCCGAAATTGCACAATATTCGTCGCGTTCTTTCCGCAGATGTCGTAGAATTTGTCACCGCAGTCAATGTGAGATGGGCGTTCTTTTGCGTATTCCTCTCTCAGTACAGAGTCATGAACGTGGACTTCGCAGTTACGTTGTTCTGTGACATGAAGATGGGGAAGCTCCGTTTAGAACATGTACAAGGCATTCATCCTTAAGCTTAGACCAATAAGCTAGTCGGTAAGTTATATTGTATAGCATGGAGAGGCATGCTTCGCAGAATCACACAATTTATCACTTCGCTCGGCACTGCATGACTTTCTCAAGCTAAACTGTTCACAGGATACCTCGCGGCAAACAAATTGGCACCTCTGATGCATCTAAGGATTGACTAAGGCTTCCATGCTAAGGAGCGTTTTTAAAACCTGACTGCTTGTACTTATGCATGTACTTGAGAAAGACGCATTCTTTCAAAGGCTGCCTAGAAAGGGTATGTAGATATTTATTGTATTAGCAAACAGAAGCCAGAAGAATAAAAACTAAACAAGAAAGGCACAATAGGACCACTTCCTCAGATTCAAGAGCGAAATAAGCAAGTGGACTAATGTATTCGCAACATGACCGCGTTTTGATTGTCCTACAGGTATGGGTAATTCCACAATATTGTAACTAGATGACGATATACTAATGTTTTTAAAGCGAAAGCTATACTAAGGCCGTCTAGCTGAGTTTCGCCGTCGCCAGAAATTTACAGCACACATTTTACACGTTGCAGAAAAAATGTAACCGATTAGCAATACAGTTTCATCATTGAGAAATGTAATTGACTACAATTACAAATGACTGACCTACCAAAATAATTTACGAATTACTCAACAGTAACCAATTACTTCTAGGTTACTTTACTCCATACTTTTACTAGCATTGTACAGATACAGCAAGCACAATGAGCTGGCCTACCTGTTTGATTGCGTCTTCTGGAGCCTTTTATGCATTGCTTATCTGGACTACCCTTTGCATTAAAACAGTTCTACATATCACCCGCACCGTGGGAATCTATCTAATGCGAAGCATTTTCAAGTACCCGGCTATCTAGCATTGTTCGCAGTTCCGCAGAACAATATTATGTAAACGAAGGTGTTCCTATAAGTAGAGTGGTATGTGACGACGACAGCACAACAAAGCATTGTAGATGATTTTATGATGGCAAGGGCATGACTTCTACGCTCGCTGTTCGACGCGAGGCTACCGCATGGCTATATTTGGGTTCCAAGTAGGCAGTGCACGAGCATAATCTATAGAAACCCGGTCCGGCGACTGTGTGTGTGCGTGCGTCCTTCTGGTCCTGCGTCTTGGTTTCCGCAGTTTTTTTCGGTTTAAACACAGATTGTGGCGTCTTCCGTGACTACGTGTTGTACAATCGTAAGTACATATGGTTATTTCATGTGGTGTATGTTAAAATGACGATGCGATTTGTAATTCGGCGAAGAAGTGGTAAAACATGATTAACGGGGTGACCACGATATCTTTATTACGTCAGCCAGCTTCTACGTAGCGTAAGCTGCTTAGAGAGAACTCCTGGGCAAAGCGGGCCGATCCCGGAGATCTCTCGTCCGACACGGTGCCTCAGAGTGCGAGCTGTCACAAGGAAAGAAGCTGACAAGGTTGTGTGGGGTCCTTGCTCCGAGTGTTTTGAAGAGTCGGCTGGCATTAGAATGCGAGAAGCCTGCGTGCCATCGGAGCCTAATGTTAGAGCCCCTGGCTGATGTGCGCGACGACAGAGGATTCCTTACCAGAGTGACCACAAATTATTGAAAGCAGAGCTGTATATGTCTACCTCCCGTAGATTTTTCAATGTTCGTGCAGCAATAGTCCCGCGCCCTCTATGAGGAGGCAAAGTAAACCAGTAAGGCATGTGCGGACACCTGGCGTAGCAAGAGGAAAGCTAGGACAACAGGCGGCGAGTAGCAGCGAACATTGTGCCCGAGAGACTACCAATAAGCGGTGGGCTCGACAGGAACACGGGTGCCGCGAAACAGAGAATTCGGCGAAGCAACGCAGGTACCACGCAAGTAAATTGGACGAGCTCAATGGTGCGCATGGGAAATTTTGAAGGGCATTTCAAATTCAGTTGTGCGGTGTGCGACAGACTGTGGTTCTAGAACGATTTCATGGTGATTCGTAATGTTCGAGATGACGCGAAGCGTGAACGTGATGCGGTTTTGACCGCTACCCCAGCTCCTGATTTAGCCAGCTTCTCGGTTTGGCTGTGCCGCCGGAGAGATAACGGCCGTAGCGCGCATCGATCATTTGGTGTGACAGGTGGTTGCGAACAAGCCACCTGCTGCATTTCTGCACCTGCGCCGCAACATAATATTTGCCGAATAGGCAGATAGTGTGTTGCGTGCGCTGGCATGGGGAGGCAGCGTGTAGTGCGTACTGCCGATGAACAGCTCCACTGTTAGCCTAGATTAACAGAGTTGATTGGCTGCTATTTTTTCTTTAAGCGAGGCGAGGCAGGAACGTACCTTAGTAAAGCAAAGCGTGAAGAATGATAGAAAAAATGCTTCGCTATAAAACGTTCCTTTGTAAACTATCCTCGATGATTAGGTAAGCCAATCCGAAGGATTTCTCTCCTGCACACGCAGCGCACAGCCCGAACGAACTCTTGTGCTTCCGGGGAAAGGCTCAGTCGACGAGCGCATGGGTGGGAGCGACTCCCTGATGACGTACGATTGTAACGAAAGGCGGTCACATATGCTGCACGCTGTACCCAATTCGTCTTGACAAAGTGCTTTTGAAAGTATGCGTCTGCGTCCTGCAAGTGGCGGTCCTGCAATCGGCGCCATTTTGTCTCTCCCGCCTCTTTTGTGGCCATTGACTTGACGTGCCACTGTTCTTCGGTGGCGCGTCGCTTCTCTTCGTCAGGCTTCACGGCTTCGCGCATCTTGTCGGCCGGTCGCGTCCGCTCTTGTATCGTTGCATCAGTACCCATCGAATACCTCGGTAGTAATTTCTCTTTTGTGGCCATTGACTTGACGTGCCACTGTTCTTCGGTGGCACGTCGCTTCTCTTCGTCAAGCTTCACGGCTTCGCGCATCTTGTCGGCCGGTCGCGTCCGCTCTTGTATCGTTGCATCAGTACCCATCGAATACCTCGGTAGTAATTTGTTGTTGTCGCCTTCAACTTATCGCCCGTACCCACGAGGTTATGAAAACACTTCGCATTATAACAAATATTTATTGGTTTTACAGATAAATAGTTCATTCTCATTTAGTCCTTAATTTCTGGTAATAGATGAACCGTGTCACGTTTACCCACATCCGTCTGATAATTCAGAGTGTCGCCAATTTGATGTGGGTTGTAAATGGTGGGCACGTTGTCTCAGATATGAATGCAAATTTGATTGTGTGTGTGTGTGTGTGTGTGTGTGTGTAGGCGTGCGTGAACTTCCGAGTGTTAGACAATGGTTATACGCATGTTTTTGCGGTTCCGTCAGAAACAGAAATCTGACGCCAGCCAATTTTTTTATCGTGTTCGACAAGGTCACCTTTCTGAAGTTCCTCGTCGACGCTGGAACCCAGGTAAGCATCCTGCCAACGACACGCGCGGATCATACCAAACAGCCGATGCAGTAGCTGTGAGCAGCCAACGGCTCCCGTATACCCTTCTACAGGTAGCATTTACTGACGCTGAATCTGGGTCTGCTTTTCCCATCTTGAGTCGTCTTTTCCTCCACAGATCATACACTGGCAACGTTTTAATCTGTGTAGTTGAATTGCACGTAACTAAAATAATAATTGTAACACCTCTATGAATAGAACTTCAATGGAAATTTCCCTTTGGTTGTGCAAGGTCACAAAAGTCTGCTGCAGATTTCCACTTACCTCCACCATTGCCGACGAGATGAACTACAAAAATGCCACACGTACACCTGAGATTCACATACTCTAGTGTCTTTCTAACCGTTATACCTAAAAAAAGAATTGTAAAGGAATAATTCGAGTCATTCTGAAAAGCACAGGTTTGGTTTAGTGAAAAGACCACATCTATTTATTTGCCTTATAAATAAAGATCGCTTCCCTGACAATCGTTTACCGCCTAGCTGGCTTAGCGGCTATGTCGTTGCGCTGCTAAGCACGAGGTCGCGCAATCAAATCCCGACCTCTGCGGCCGAATTCCGATAGGGGGCGCAATGCAGAAATGCCCATGTGTCGTGCATTGCTTGCAGGTTAAAAAAACCCAGGTGTTTTATTTCTTTCTTTCTGTGGGTTTATTAAAGGCAAATTCGGTACAAAATTGCCTTGGGAGACACGGCTAAAGGCTGAGGAAATGCCTGACTTGGCCGTGCCACCCTGGCAGCAAAGCAGCGACATGATGCAGTGGGAGGAAGAGAAAATAAACACACAATAAATGCATGTTTATGCTGTACAGGTCAAAACATAAAAGCGAGTTGATTGTACATACAAGTAATCGGTGTCCGCATGAGAGAAATCGCAGTACTAGACAAAATTGTGAAAGGCACTATTAGCACTATTGCACAGCTATAAGGAACAACATGTCAAAGTGTTAAGGTACGTCAAGTGTTTTAGACATCGTGAGAACGTTCGTATTCTTCAGCTAGTAGTTCTCTTGTTATTCTTGTAAATGCTTTAGATGAAGTTCCACACTCCAGTAAATGTAGTATGGTTGGGTATTGATTCAACATGTCTGGTATTTGATAAGTTAATCGTTGGTCTCAGTAGTTGGTGCGTGATCGAGGTTTGTATATTAAGCTCTGGCGTAGGTTGTACGGGGTTTGCTTAACATGATATGTATCCAATAAAAATGATGAATTTACCCGATACTGACGTAGTATCTCCAAACATAGCTTGTGTCTGTATAACTGCTTGATAGGCAATATTTTATAGGTTTTGAAATATGGTCGTGTGCTTTCGCGAAGTGAAATGTTTGAAATTGCACGTATTGCACGCTTCTCTAGACCCCAATTCAAGTGTGCCACCTAATAGAATCTTGGTTCTCGCCCGACAAACTCTAACATTGTTTTGCAGTTATTTCCTATTAACGCTGCTGCTAAAGAGAATAAATATTTCTCCTCGTTTCAAGGAAAGCTAACATTCGTAGACTTCTTAGAACAATAGCAGTCACTCGAGAACACGTGCGTGTAAAAAAATTATCGGCTATCGGTGACGATAGCGCCCCCCAAGCACCAGCTTTAGCGGATGATAAAAGCGACACATCGCCACCACCGACCACATTTAAAACTTCAGGTGCCACAATGCTCTCCTGCGAGCTCCCATTCTTCTCAAAAAGTTATTACTGTTGGCTTTGGATGGTTGGCGTTGACAAAGAAATCTGCGCTTTAGTACGCGTTCATATTTTCTGTACTGAAGACGCGTCACTTGTTTTAGTACACAAGGTAAGGGTAAGGTGCGGATAAGGTAAGGAAAGATAAGGTACAAGCAGCCCCTGTACCTCACCGTGTTAAGGTGCATGAAAGGCCCGTTTATATTCCGACGTTTCCGGCGCGCGGGCCAGCGTCGTTTGCGGCCGGTCACGCTACGCCGCTTACGCTGCACCAGCCGAAACGCTATCTCCTCTATACTCCGACGCGCACGCCGTTGGCTGTTATCTTCGGAGCATGCGCAGAACGATCCCAAGCCCGCGCACCGCTTTAAACCATCAGCGAAGCGGCGTGGGCGCCTTTATTTCTTCGCGCGAAAGGCATTGTGGGTCGGCGCAGTCGACGCGACCAACGCGCGAATGGGTCAGGAGCCAATTCGGCGCCGGGCACGTCGGGGCGCGCCGAAGCCGCCGGTTACGTTGGCTGCGCC
The DNA here is from genome assembly GCF_013339745.2 of Dermacentor silvarum. Classification (NCBI taxonomy): domain Eukaryota; kingdom Metazoa; phylum Arthropoda; class Arachnida; order Ixodida; family Ixodidae; genus Dermacentor; species Dermacentor silvarum. Next base: position 56,431,422 of record NC_051158.1, on the reverse strand, counting down.
GGTGCGCCCGACTATTGACCCTTTTCACAAACCGACGTTTGAGCAGCGCCATTGGCCGACACGAGCGACGTCTAGCGTCGCCGCCATTTTGGACTGTGCGCCTAGCGAGAGCAGGCCGGCCGCACTTCGGTTGTGTCATCTTCGCCGCGCATTATTTCGATTGTTTTCTTCCGCTTCGCTTGTCTTGTGCCGCTTGACTTGTTACATGTTTCACGTGCTCGAGTGAGCGCTCAGTGTAGTGTGCCATGGCAACAGTAAGCCCAGCCAGTGGATGTGGTGTTTCTTCGTCGGTAGCGGCGGCAGCCGCGTCTGCTTCGTCGAGACCTGGCGTGCTAATCAGCGGTATATCTCATTGTTATTGCTGGGCACACGTGACCGTATCGTCGATTGAATCTGATCACCATTACGTTTCGCGGTTGAGGGTTGCCTCATTTAGCGAAAGCAGGCGCGTACGTAGCTGTCGGGCAATGCTTAGAACCAGGCACCGGCGGCCCGACGACGCGTGTCAGTGGTTGGTAGATATGCGGTGGTTACTCCATACGCTTCCGACGCAACTGAACAGCTCAATCATGCAAAATTTATTGGATCTGGTGCAGTGCAGGGTGCTTATAACCAAATGTCAAAGCATAAGCGTGGCGATCGAGCACCGCGGTATACCTGCAGCGAACCGATGCGCGACAGTGATCACCTATGCCAGCACAACTGATACAGCCCAGGTGCTACATTTTTATTTTAGTATTTAGTATTTATTTATTTATACATACTGTCAATCCCAATAGGGATTATAACATGACTTGTTATAAAGATATATTTGTTTACCTATTTTTCACGTTTGTTTACCTGGAATGGCTTTTCTTTCGAATGTCTGAATTTGGAACAAGCTTCGCTCACGGTGAACCTTAACGAAGATCGTGCGCGAAGTTTGTATTGAAGATATTGCGTACGGCAAGAATTGTTCGTGTGCGCTATCTCTGAAGCGAAATAAGCCAATAGTATTTCAGCGTTAGGGCCGTCTCTGCTCTTTCTCTTCTTTCCTTTACACTTTCTCACTGTGCTATGTTCATAATAAAGTAATGTCGAGTCTTAACAATTGCCTAAATACATATGGATATGACTGTAAACCACTACTGACCGTGAGTGAAAAGCGCTTAGTGGTCAGCGAAGCAGTCACTGCACGCACGTATTTCACTTGATCGACTGTGCGATTTTTTTTTTCGTTACTGTTATTCTTGCAAGCATGATGCTATTGTCCGCGTACCCATGCGAATACCGTTTTTTACGTTCTTGCGCGGGCTCACATAGCGCGTTTCTACGCCACGCACAGTTAGCGCATTATGGTTCCCGAACTCTAGCAATGGCGCTAGGCCGCGCTAATGAGGTTGACTCGTTCGTTTTTGCATACTCTTGCTGCCCAAGCACATATACAACGCTCAAAGATGGGTGAGCTCGATGCAGCACAACACTGTTGAAGTTAATTACCTTTATGGGCAGGGCCGCGCAGGGTGCGTGTGAACGCAGAGACAATGTTTTGGTGGACACAGGGTCCGCATACATATTCAATGGGACACGACTTTTCCAGATCGCTGCGAAGTGTATTTACCGACTAGTTCTCTCGCAGAGTGCTGCAATTTGTCTTATACTGGTGTCACAAGGCCACTTTTGAAGTGACCGATCTGGATCGGAACATTCCACCGCGATTGGCTCCCTGAGCAAAGAAGCCAATCGCGACCAAGAAATTCGACCCATATCGGGCTCGATCACGATCAAAAGTTCGCCGTGTGACCCCCGTATTAGGCACTGGAATGAAGTCGTGTTTGAAAGAATAACAAATGTAGCCTCTGTCACTACATACGAGAAAATTTTGCAATTAACGAAGCGCTGACTATTCTCGCAACCTAGTGAGAAATTCGCCGAAAAGAGTTTACCCAAATGCGTTATCTTACTGATGTGTGCATTGGTTGACATTAGACTGAAATGCCAAGTCTTCAGGTGATGCAGGAAACCGGCGAAGCGTGAACATACCACGTCGCGGCAGTGGTCTCGCGGAGTGCTGTGTTGTGGACACACTTAGTCCCCAAAATCGTTATTTTCCGCTGGTTCTTTGTGCACCCATAAACTGCACAGTGCTGGCCTGTAGCCTTTTGATGAGTATATATGCATTATTTACGAGCGTAAGTCATTTGTGACAAAAATAAACGGAAACATCGAAGGAAAGCTACCACTCCGCAATGCAAGCGCAAGGCAAGCTCACAGTCCAGACCGAACAGGCAACACTGACACATACTCTCCACGCCAGACCGTCGGAAGCGCCCTCGTGAAAACGTCTATAGAGGGGGTCGTTTTCGCCAACGTGACGTAGCGTGCGCGCGCTCACGTTACGTCGGACTATAAACGGCCCTGAAGAAGTCGCAAGCTAACAACGAGGCGAAAGAAAAGAAACCACTCTACACTTGACGGCTTTTGCACAGTCTATGAAAGGTAGCTTCTGAAAGTGGTGCAGATCTCTGGGAATTGTTTGCTAGATTTTCCAACTGGGTAGTCTATACCCTAATTAAGCGAGGGTCTATGGTCTTTACTGCTTGAATTTCGGTCCATGATTGGTATCTGCTTTTTCAATCACCATTATAACGCCATATTACTACTAGTGATGTTTGCATGGATGGTAAACGTTCAATCCTCTTTCGATCACAATCTAGGCTATGCACTCACGAGTGTAGGTAGAAGTGACTCATGGTGAAGGCATGCGCTTAGTCTAAAGAAAAGTTGTGAAATTGAGCAAGTGCGTAGTTTTTCTTTATTCCATAATTTGTTTTATAAGGAAACCGAACTGTTGATGCAAAAAGTGTAAAACGTAATCAATGAGCGAATGATTCATTCTTGCAACCATCAAAAGTTTCTCATCTTCCGGCAATTGAATTCCCCATGCACTATTGCCGCGGGCGAAATATTATACGTTTTGCTAAGAGTTTCGCCACAACTACAGAATTATTACGAGATTGCAGCGGAGCCCGCTTTGTGAAATCTTAAGTGAAAACTACATTTTAGTTATTATATTACAGTCAAGTAGACGAAGCACATGGTAATGGCTAAGGACGCAACACACAATTCAATGTCTGGGGCTTGGTTAAGAAGTTTGTGCTTAGATCATTTTCTTACGCTGTGTTTTCCGATGTACAATACAACGGAAACGAGTGGAAGTCTAGCTGAGATCTCGCATTGTTTGGAAAGTCGCAGTTTCATGAAAAAACGAAAAGAATCAACGGCGATAGCAAGGTTTGAGAATTTGTCACAAAGAAAGATTCGTAGATTTATGGTCAGCATATAATGTAGTAAACATTTGCATAGTAACTGAGTACACACTGTGTCACAAATCCAAATAGATATGGACAGTTTACTCGATTACTGCAAGTGCTTCAGGCCACGCTTGTGTTATGAGGCGACCAGGCTCTGGGTGGCGCGCTTGCTTGTTCCAATGTGAATGTTCCATGCTGCAGCTTGCTTTACCACTTCACTGTTCCGCGCCTTCGAAACTAAGTAGATCATGTGACCTTCCCCACTGCGTGCGAGTGAAGGCAGCGCGCACCAAGTGCATCATCGCTTTCTCACCCTAAATGCTAGTCCTTACTGTCGAATTCGCAAGCTTGCGGTCACCGCAGATCACGTGACCTACAAATTCGGTGTGTAAATGTGAACTAGGTGCTCTCCTGCCAGTGGGCAGCGCATGGGTTGTCTTACCTGGCAAAATACGGTGGTGGTGGTGGTGGTGGTGGCGGCAGCAACGACCCGAGCACGCCTCAACTGTCCACTATCCCAATAAAAATGCACCTTTTGCAGGGCGAACAATGCAAGATTTGCTACATAAACATAACCGCCCTGCTGAAGGCATTGGAGTTTTATTTAGCGTCCGGCGCGCGGAAAGTTCCAGCCAGATGTAGGACGCAGGCGCGTTTGACAGCGAAGCTGTTTATGCGGACCCTGTGCCGTCGTTGAAGGATTTCGCTAAAAAGGGACCACGTGACCTAGCGAGAGAGGAAAAGAAGAGCTCAACAGGGGGAGAGGGGTTGGAGTGACCATTTTCCCCCTCATAGAATGCTGTGAGAGGGTGCAGATAAAAAGGATGACGGTAGGGGCATTGACGTAAGTCGCGCCGTCCAATAGTCGCGTAGGAGGGAGGGGGAGAGCGAGAGGCGCGCCAACCAATAGCGGTGTAGGAAAAAAATAGGTGAATGGAGGAGTGGGGTGCGAGAAGAGCTCGCGTTAGCATTGGTTGTATATACGGAGCTTTGGATTAGTGTTTCTAGACATTTCTTCCCATCTAGAACTAAGGGAAAAACCATGAGTAATTCCTACTCTTGAGGAAGAAGCTGCCTACCGCGAGCGTCAACGAGAGTTGGTTCGTGAACGGGCTTGTCGTCGTAGGGCGGACCCCGAGCTGCGTACCAGAGGCCGATCCTGAAGTGCGTGCCCGAGACACGGAAACACATCGGCAGCGCCGGGAGCCAGCTTTGCGGTTCGACCATCTTGACGAAGTGGAAGGGGCGGTGATTTTTTTTTTTCGCTTAAGGCACAGTGAATGGCATGAGGGTGGCGGTGGCTACTGCGCCACAATTTCTCTACGAAAATAACCGTTTTTCAAAGAAAATGGTCACAGGCCTGCGCAGCACACGCCGCACAGTCACAGCGTAAGCTGGCGGAGCGGCTCAAGAGTAGCTCCAATTTCGGCCCCACACACACCAGGGTTTTCGCGACAAAGTCTCTTCGCCTCGTTTTGCCGAGAGCGATCTGAACGGTCCACCCGGCGTCGACGGCGGGCTGCGGCTTGTAATGCTCTCTGCACAGCAGTCTGCAGAGCCCGAAGATGCGTGGGTGTAGCCACGCACGTAGCTCTTCGATTCGCTTCTTCAGCAGCGGTTCGGACCTTGCGAGGAGATGCTATAACGTGTACCGAAGAGGTATCCAGAATACGTGGCGCACATCTCACATCGGAATTGTGATGATTGCGCGCCTCGTCTGAATCGCATCTAGTGGTCTGCGCCTGCGCACGCTGCGTTTGCAGGCACCCTAAATAGATGGCGCCACCATACCGGCGGAGGCTAGGGATCGCGTTTTCTTTATTGCGTGCCTCGTCTGAATGGCATCTGGTCCTTTGCGTATGCTGCGTTTTCAGGCGCCTTAACAAGATGGCGCTACCATACTGGCGGAGGCTCAGATCGTCTGCGCCTGCATTAAAGGGCATTTTTCCGGTGCCCGATAGCAAGCGCTTGCGTGGCTCAGTGGTACAGTATCTCGCTCCCACACAGCAGGCGTGAGTTCAATCCCGGCGTGAACCGGGAACGTTTTCGCATTTTGTGCGAAAGCCGTTACGCTCGCCGGACGTCGGCGGAGGCGGACACCATCGCGAACCGAAACGGCTATTGGAAGGAGCCCATAACAGCTAACGCTGTAAAAAAAAAGTTAAAAGCATTTGTGTGAGCAGGTAGGGGTGTTTAGGTTGTATTTTGTGAAAATTTAGGCCGCTCTCGCGTACCAGGCTCTGAAAAAGTAAAATATTGATTGTCGTGTGCGGTATTACGTTTCGTGAGCATTCCGCCTTATAGTACGCCTTATGCCTATCACTGCTCCACTCTCGTACAAAACTGCGACGTTTTAGCACCCAGGTGCTTTATTTAATTGAAAAGTTTTACAGCGGAGCTGTTAGAACCTCGATATAATGATGATTCCATCGTCCTCGACTTCGCTAAGCTGGGTGAGAGAGAGCGGTGAGACAGTGAAAGCAGAGTATAAAAATAGCCTCGCGCAGCATAGCAGATGCGAGGTGGAGGGGAGGAGCCAGGCAGGTGATTGTGGGACGCGTAGAGCTGCTGCCGACGCCGACCGCGTTTCCCCGCGGTCGCGCCGAACGCGCCCGGTGTCCGTGCCTGCAGCCGATGCCTCTGGTGGTGGTTCGGCAGGTTTTGACCAGAGAACTGGACACTCGTCGCATCCGAAAGACTGAAGCGAGAACTAGGGAAGCTGAATGCAAGCATCGCAGAAGAGAATATCCCAAGTTTAGAGTGATGGAAGCTGAGAGCTCGCGTAGGCGAAGAACTGAAGATCTGGAGGCTCGTGAATGTGGTCTATTGAATTCATCGCGACACACGCAGAACATCGCGAAGAAATCCTAAGCGCCAGAAAACTAAGTGTGTGGTTCGCCACTACTTTACAAGACTTTTCCCAGCTCCGCTGTTCTCTGGTGTTTGCGGTAGCAGAACCACGCACAATTTTTTTCCTAACCGCTCTAAATGTATGGTTTTATCCAGCTGTCGTTTTGTAGTCTATAGTTCCTGCCAATCATTATAGGGTTGATAATAGATGCGCATATCCTCAAAAGCAATGCTGTAACGACACGACATAAATCCATAAATTCTGCGCAGCATCCGAAGAAATAATGTGATCTAATGAAATGTACAACAAATAGAAAATAAATAACGTATTACCGCATTTTCTCAACAGCCTACAAATGCCAGAAGCTTTATTGTAAAAAATGATTCAGGAAAATTCAGATACTACCTGTGACTAGTTGAGTTTCTACTTCCTTTCTAGCCGATACGGCGGGTACTGTATCTCCTGAAATGAGAAGAAAAATGCATGCGTGAAGCGCGAATCATAATCTGTACTGAGAGAAAAAAAAGATGAGTATGCTTCAGCAGTTAGATAAGCATTTTGAACCGTCGAGCTGCCAGTCTATTTAACAAAAAAAAAAGTGGTCGCAGTTTCACCTGAAAGGAGAAGCATCAATTGCGATAGCAAATTTGTAGAGAGCTATACGGAGTAATGATAGTAGCTTTATCAGCTGTATAAACTTGGACATGCAGCAGCACCGGCAACACGCAGAACTAATGTCGACGCCGTCGGCGTTTTGCCCGCGTTCGCACAAAATACGTGCGGCGTTGCCGACTGTTGCAGGAGCCTCTGATATAAATAGGCACTTGGTGCCACAGCTAAACGTCATCTCCCTTCCCTCCCCCCCCCCCCCCCCCCACCGCCTTTCGCGCGTCGGAAGAAGGCGCGTTTGCTCTACATATATGGTGATTGTAAAGGAGGAAAGAGACGCCTACTTCTGCAGCCTTTAAGGAAGTACGGCGCAGAACGCGCGTTTGTTCTCCGCCGTGGGTTCACTCCCCGTGAAAGAGCGCGTCCCTCGCGCCCTTTCACTCGCACATACAGCGTTCGGCGGCGCGCGGCGATTTCATCTCCATTGACGTCATACGGAACCTCACGGCAACGGCGACGACGACGGCGACGCCGACGGCAGAAATCTGCTTTGGAGTGTCCATATAATTGCTATCGCAATAAAATTTAATCGACTCCTCAGCCGGTTTAGGCACAGCAAACAGAGAACAGCAGATATTTTATCACACGTTGACGATCGTGTCAGCAAAGTATGACATCAGCGGGTACCATAAATGACTAAATATTTGAACAAGAGACGAGGCGGTCTCCTGAAAGGAGCGCCTTGTAACGCGCACGATATAATGGCGGTCTCAACCGAGATCTTGCGGCCACCTTTGGAAGCAGGGAAAACCATGATACAGGATAATTATAGTGCACAATTTGGATGCCTCTCGGAACTTTTCGCTGAGGCGTACTCGGCTTTACAAGAAGTTTCCACAAATGTGGACACTGGTAGAAAACAGAATAATTTGTGAGAACGCACTAAGGGGGCAGCTTCGTTTTTAAACGCCGCATCAGCTGAGATGGCGTCGTCCTTTGTATGACAATGGCACGCGATTCTAATAGCTCGCAATAATTCGCTCAGGAGAAGTTGGACATAAAAACGTGCCCAAAAATGTGGCCACTGGTAGTGAACAGGACAGCTCAGTTAAATGTGTAGCGCTTCGTGTTCGTCCCTTCTCAGACCTATAATATGCCGCTTCATCAGGATGCTGCCATTATGCGTAATATTTATATCTCTAATAAACATAAGCTCTCACATGAGGAAGCACTGCCTTTCCGACATATTCTTGATGCTCTGCAGGCTTTTGACACGTTAGAGGTAGAGGAAGTTGATTTTTCTCATTCTGTTTAGAGGCTGTAGTTTTCTCATTTGCACTAGACTATAAACACGAGGAATGATAATATTTGTCGAGAATCACTACGCAAAAGGCACAGTGCACGAATGATCCGTGGTAATGAGCGCTTAGTGAAGAGTGTATAAACTTGGCAAATAATGGTGAGCATAGTTGCAGTATTCTGAAGTAAAGCTCTGCAACGGAAGGAAGCAATCCTAGAGATTGGTATATGGTGAAGGGTTGTTTTGACCTGAATGAGTGCTTCAATGTTCAGAATTTGCTGACGGCCACCAAAGTCACGCACGGAGCCTTAGACTTTCAAGTTTGCTGAATCTGGTGCTTCCCTCATTTCAGCAAGGTCAGAGGGGCACACTAAAAATGCTGAAGCCGGATAGAATAAAAGCTGGCATTGACACAACGAAAAGTTGCCTCATATTTCAGCGGACGCCTAGTGTGAAACCTTCCAGTAACAGTATACAGATGTTGCGAAACAAGCTAGAAAAAGATAGATGAGCTGCTTAGCGGGCAAATTTAGGCAAAGAAGCATGAGGGGGCGACAAGCGAGGAATATGGCAAATTTTTGATCCCCTAAAGCTTTCCGTGAACACTGGAGGTATGAATAAAATTTTTTTCGTTTTTTTTCGGGATGAACTTATTTTCACTTTCATACACGCACAGCACATTTTATAACGGTAGCAATTATATGGACCCTCCAGGCGCATTTTCGCCGTCGCCGTGATGTTTAGTGAAAACTCCAAGGGCGATAACATCGTCGAAGCGCGCCGTATGCTGTATGTGCGAGTGAATGCTTGGGCGGGGAGCCGACGATCCCTGCTCAATGTTGCTCGCGCAAGGAAGGAAAACGGGAAGGAAGCGCTCCGTCTTCCATCGCACACTAGGCTCCAGGGCGAGGGAAGGATGGGAAGCGGTGTTGTACTTCCGCAACAACTACGGTTTCCGCAGCCGCGCGCGCCATATCTTGAAAGCGATCTGCGTTGAGAGCAGTCTAGGCACCTCGACGGCTCAAACCTGCGTTCATGTTGCGTTCTCACCGCTCAGTTTGCGCTAAAGCGATAAACAGCACGAAGGTCACTTCACTCGCTGCTGCTGCCACACTTCTTCACGCCAGCGTTTTGACAGCTAGTGTCCGCGCTCATTGATTGTGATGTTCATGTTTGCCTGAGCGCGCTGACGCCATGGTTGTTAATTAGCTAGAAAGCAAATGTTTGCAAGTTTGTACAGTCGATTAAACTACTATTCTTACATTGTTAGTCTAGTTAGTCTAGTCTGTTATTTCGGGCGAAACTATGACTCTTTGTAATAAAGATGTTCGAATAAAGTTTTGCACACTTATTTATTACATAGTTGACAGTGGACTGAACCACCGAAAATAATATTGTACGACGACTTCGGACATGGGTCCAAAAAAAAGAGCATACTTATCAGAAAAGCATGTTTCCTAATACAATTATCATGTTTCGAATACTTTACCCAATATTCGGTTTCTCCCTTTCTATTAATTATCCTTCAACCAGTAACCCAAGTTTGTCTGCTAGATTGGACTCTAAAGTATGTGCTGCCTGCTGTCTTGTCTAGCAGACAACACGAACCACTGACTATGTGGTCAAAAGCAAAATTATCAGCTGGCTGCTGTTAAGCGTAGTGGACAACTTGAGTACTCGTATATCAGTCATTGGGTATATGTTCCCGAAGACACAGCTTGGTAACTGCATTTGTCATATTGTTACATGCCTATTAATGACAAATACACCAATATGGGCAAGTCTAGAGGGCACGAGGGGTATGAAGCCTTAAAGGGACACTAAAGAGAAGCCAGAAGTTCAGCTTTAATGCTAGATTATCCTATAACGATCACAGACATACCATTCTTACTGCGAACAGAGGTTTAATAAGCGAGAAAATTGCGAAAAACTAAAGGATAGGTGATTACGCGCCTTCGAATTTCCCACACTACACGTTCGTGACGTCGGAGACCACAATCGCAGCCCGGTCGCGATTGGTCGAGAGCAATTTGTCGCTGTTAATAAAACGCAAAATCAAATAAACCTTAAATGTACATAATCAGCATTTGCCAACTTTTTAAGCCGTTTCAAGCGAGGACGTACAAGTTTAGCGCAAAATTAAATAAGTAATGAGAAAAAATGGCGTGGCGTTACATGCGGTCATGATAGTTTCGTAGTTTCGTTTTTGCTCCATGCATCATCGCGCGCGCCTGTTCCGCTCTACAGTGTTGCAGTCTTTGCGTGTTGCGTGGCTCGAAAAACGTTGACTTCTCGGGAAATAGCCAGAAAATTCCTCGTGTGTGTAGTGTTGAGGGTTTTATAAACGGCGCAAGGTGCTTGCTCATGGGCACCGGCAGGGTTGATTCGACTGTCTTTTCATGTGGTGTCACGCGATGAGCTCCGGCGTTCGCAATGGTTCAGTGCTCTGCCGATGATAAAACCACGAAAAACCAGAGAAACCGATGGTGTGCTCTCTGCATTTCTCGCCCTCGGATTATGTATATAATCCTGCCCACGGAAAGTTTCTTGGCGTGCCCCAGAGGCCAGTCCTTTCTCGAGCAGCTGTTCCATCAATGTCGCCTTCATCAAAGCCCCTACTGATGCCACCGCAGCAGCAAACTGGCGGCTCGGTGAGTGCTGAACGTCATTAAAAAAAGACACGACAAAACCATACCGAGTGCGTGCGCAAATTTCTACGCTTTTTCTGTCGGGAACATCGTCGACTGGCTGACCGGCTGCCTCACCTTCCGCCAACGAAAACGAGGCTTCGCTTTCCATCGGCGCGGCCGACTGCTCACCGCCATCGTACGTGGAAACACCTACAGCGCGACCACGGAGGATCATTTCTTGCTCCGTTTCACTGAAGTCGCTCTAATGCAATCCTGCTTGCCTGGCGAGCTCTTCGTTGCAAGGTTCAGCATCAGCAACGGTATCCATCGCGGCCACAGAACACCTAAGCAAAAGTCGCAGCGAACTTAAACGCAGCGGCCATGCATCTTATGATGGAGCGAGCGCCCCGGCCGTTTACACAAGCGGTGACGTATCATGGCGCCCTCTGATTCGCTGAGAGCAATGAAATCCCTGACGACACTGCTTTAGCGCCGAATCTTGGGTGAGAGAAATTGAGGAAGAGATATCTGGTCTTTGTTTGCGAATTTCTCTGCTAATAACTAATATTTTCCACCCAACAAAAACTGCATGCATTCCTGAAGGTCCCTCTTTTATTCCAGCTGAATTTCCTGTTTCTCTTTAGTGTCCCTTTAATTATGAAAAAGTGATAGCGCCATATGCAGAGCACATAGCGCTGCGTCTAACGCAGCTGCTTCATGGAGGTCCATTGCTACAAAATTGTATTTATGATATTAGGGATAATAAGGTGTTTTAGCTGAGATGCATTCATTACAAGATATACTGTGTTGTGGTATCACTTGACATTGCAATGTAGTTGGCAGTGAGAACACCACTTCATGAATCTGCGGTGGCAGTACTGCATGTCATTACATTTCTTTATTGCTAATCACAGTCTTGTCGACTCTCATCGTTAGATGAATTGTAAGGAAATTCTATAGTATTTAATCGTTACAACCCCAAGATTTCTCAGGCCTCATTAGTTTTGACTGTTGCACCGATATATATATCTCCTCTTTAGCTGCCCCAAAATTTTGGTTATTGTGAGCTCGATCTAAATCTAAGTTCTGACGTGAAACTCCCATTTTTAAAAAATAACTGGTATCATACAAGGAGCGAGAGGGGGGGGGGGGGTCGAAAGCCAAAATAGTGTAACCAGACGCACGTCCGGTTTGCTACCGTGCATTAAAGCAAAGGCGAACGTGCTGAAAGAAATAAAGAAGGGAAGAGGGAGAGAGCGCACCAATCGCACGCGTGCTCGAAGGAGCAGACCAAGTCCACAAATGCTCACGGAGAGCTCTTAAACTTTATATACCGTAAAAGCGCCTCCATTGCTTTCTGTGCCCGCGACACCTAGGGCCATGGTACAAACCTCTTGGCTTCTGTAAATGGCATTTTGTCTATTCGGCCTAATGCCGTCCGGAGAGGGTGGTGCTGCATGTCATAACGGGGCCAAAAGCACAAAAGATGTTCTGTGCTTTGTTTGATGCCGCAGAAGTCACACGTAGGCGCGTCTGACATCCGTGTGGGGAACGAGTATGCGCGAACGCAACTTCGATCCAGAGGTATACATATAGCATAACAACGTTGCATTCGAGAGGGAAATTCTTGATGACAGGTGCAGCTTGAACGAAGAATCAAGATAATGTAGGCGACATGTCGGGGAATTAAGAGGCGACCGAAAGGTGTACTTGATAGTCGAGCTAGGAAATAAGGTCTCCTGACAGTGTCCGTTCTTGTTAGTTGGGTCGCAACCATCCGGTTCCCTTCATGAGCCCACCAGGACGCGTTATCGATGAACTCTATACCAGCAATATAAGTACGGCCTGGCAAGTCACTAAAATCTCACGTCGCGTGTTTTCTTACGAGGGTGAGTGCTCATTTCGTATCTTCTGCATCAATTGCTCGTGAGTCCTGTGACGGAGGGCAAACTACGAACTCTGAAGGGCTGTCTTTGAGTCCCAAAATATGACCCATTTGCGTGGTCGCTCTTGTAGAACGTGTTTTAGAGCAGCTCGCTGGACAGCAAGTGCAGGTCTCGTATGCGACAATTTAGGTATTAAATTCGAAGCATTTCTTGGCGAACATTTGCTACTTTGACAGTATCTATCTATCTATCTATCTATCTATCTATCTATCTATCTATCTATCTATCTATCTATCTATCTGTCTGTCTATCTATCTAGCCGCCTACATCTTCAGACTCTCATGGTCGTTTCGCTAACTTGGTATGTACGTAAATTTGCATACTATGACAAGAGTATATGACGAGCATAAATGATATGTCTTGACATGAATATCATGACATGCCTGTCATGTAGGTCATGAAACAGCCGCCTACGTCTTGGTGCTCTCATGGGCGTTTCGTTAACTTGGTAGGTACCAAAATTGGCATAGTATGACATGAGTGTATGACAAACATAAGTGATAGGTCATGACATGCGTGTGATGTAGGTCATGAAAACGACCCTGCGAAAAAGATTAACACTTAAACCACTGAAATTGGGTCGCACGTGGGTGCAAAGTAAAGGAAACACTAAAGGATGCTGGTAGAAGTCATAGTCATGAGCATGACTCAGCAAAAATGACAATGACTCAGCGAAAAATATTGTTACGCGAAGGACGAATGAGACGATCAACTATTTACAGATTATATTTGCAACAGCTGTTGCAGCGCTGACCGGTTGCATTTTACAGCGCGAGCACAGT
>NC_051158.1:56390374-56417911 GCF_013339745.2 Dermacentor silvarum | reverse complement strand
GCGGCTTTCCCCGAGTTATCCACCCTCCTCACAACGCCTCCCATTTTGGCCCACTTCGGACTTCAGCCTAAAGCGAGGCCTGCACTGAGGCGAGTTAATATGGAATAGGCGCTGTCTTGGCCCTATGTCAACGTAGAGCCAACTGCGTCATCGCATACGCCAGCAGGGGTCCGAATCGGAGCGAAAATACTCAATAACACAACGCGAGTACCTCGCTATTGTATGGGCAGTTGCAAAATTTCGACCTTATCTATTCGGCCGAACGTTCACTGTAGTTTCCGACCACCACGCCCTCTGTTGGCTCGCCTGTTTGAAAGATCCTACAGGCCGACTCGCACGATGGGCTCGGTGCCTGAAACACTACACCTACACGGTCGTATACAAGACAGGGAGCCTGCACAAAGATGCAGATTGTTTGTCCCGCTACCCGGTGGCAGGCTGCGATTCTTCGTGCACTGAATCCCTCGATTGCGTATTTTCCGTGAGCCAGTTGCTTAACATCGCCAGTGAACAGCGTCAGGATGCCTACTTACGAGAAGTAATCGAGCGCTTCACATCCTCTTCCAGCGACGCCTCTGTGCGCATGTTCACCCTGCAAGATAGTACCTTATATCGGCGTAACGTGTACGCTGACGGCCCTGACCTTCTACGTATAGCATTACACTTTCGCTCCACAGTTCTACCGGAGCTTCACGATGCCCCAACCGCTGGCCACCTTGGGGTTACTCGCACACATGACCGCGTGTGCAGTCACTTCTATTGGCCTGGCTTAGCCCGCTCAGTGCGGCGTTATGTCAGCGCCAAAGAGCTCTCTCTCAACGCCGAACGAACCCACCTATGCTTCCTGCTGGCTATCTTCAGCCCATCGACGTGCCACCTGAGCCCTTCTTCCGTTTCGGTTTGAACCTTCTCGCACCCTTTCCCACATCTGCTTAAGAAAACAAATGGATTGCCGTCGCTACTGATTACGCGACGCGCTGCGCAATGACACGCGCGCTGGCGACCATCTGTGCTACAGACGTGGCGCACTTTCTCCTCCGTGATGTAATTTTAGTACACGTTGCCCCACGTCAGTTGCTCACTGACCTTACTGCCGAAAGAGATTGACGATACACTGCGCTCCTGCTCCTCAAAGAACAAGATCACGACGTCCTACCATCCCCAGACAAATGGGCTCACCGAGCGCTTGAATCGGACTTTATCAGATATGATTTCCAAGTACTTGTCGGCTCACCACCGTGATCGGGCCCTTGCACAGCCATACGTTATGTTTGCATATAATTCGTCCCACCGCGACACTGCTGGAGACCTTCCACTTCGCCTTCTGTTCGGGCGTGAACCAACTGTACAGTTGGACACATGTCTTCCTGCCCCTGCAACTTTCACTAGTGAATGTGCACGCAGCGCCATTGTCCGGACTGATTACCCACAGTAGATAGCCCTACTACGGGCTATCTACTGTGGGTAGATAGCCCGCTGCTTCTCAAGACAATTAGAAGCGACTTTGCGACCAGCGATACCGAGACGAACGTTTTTCTTCGGGTGTCCTCGTCCTGATTTGGACTCCCTCCCGATGTGTGGGCCTTTCTGAAAAGCTCCTTCCTCACTACATGGGCCCATCCGCATCATTCGAGAAGTGACTGACGTCACGTACGAAATTTTGTCCGCTAGTCCAACTACATCTTCTGCTCCCTTGTCCAGCGACGTCATCCACGTTTCCAGCGTCAAGCATTACCACCTTTTCTCTAATGTGGGTCCTTAATGGCACCGGGCCAGTGCTTCCGCGGCCGGGGGTCATGCTACGTGCTGTTCTAGGATGATATTTACACTTCGATGTTGTGGGACGTACCCATATAGGCTGCCTCTTGCTGATCTGAGGACGACGACGTGCCTTGTTTGATGTCGGCTGGCTTCCATGTTGCCCAATGCTTGCTACCTCTTGTAAATACGCCTTGTAAATAGTTTCCCTACGGAACTTACACGTAACAATATAAATGACATAGACAGATATAAAATTCAACGATATATTGTAGGCCAGTGATATCATTTTCTAGCGATAAAATTCCAGACGACACTCTAATTATAGAACGAGACCTTGACCATATGTTAGTGTCATGCACCAAACGGCAAATAGGTTTGAATATCTGTATATGTAACTACATTCGTTATTGCAAAACATATCCGGACAGACCGCCATTAGAAACTGAACCTGACAGCGTTCAACGCGCGCATCCAATCGAGTGAGGTTAGCTTAGCAGGGCTATTTGAAGAATTATCAGGCATTTCCTGGGATGTTATTGGCCTTAGTGAGGTTCCAAGAATTGGTGAGGCTTATACAGTGCTCACTAACGGCCACGTCCTCTGTTACAAAGGTCTTCCAGATAAGAGAGAATTCGGGGTAGGATTCCTAGTCCATAAGGACACAGCGGGCAACATTGATATATCCTACAGCTTTCATGAGAGGGAAACAGTCGTCGTAATAAAGCTGAATAGGAGGTTTAGAATGAAGGTAGTACAAGCCTATGCCCCAACCTCCAGTCACGATTACGAAGAAATGGAACAGTTTTATGAAGATGTTGAATTAGCAATGAGAAAGGTGCTCCTCGGTATACTGTAGTCATGGGCTACTTCAATGCAAAAGTCGGGAAAAGCAGGCTAGCGAGCAAGCAATTGACAACTACGGCATCGATTCTGGGAACACTAGAGGAGAGATGTTGGTAGAATTCGCGGAAAGAAATGGGCTCCGAATAACGAATACCTTCTTCAGGAAGCCCAGCAACAGGACGTGGACCTGGAAAAGCCCTAATGGAAAAACAAGGAATGAAATTGATTTCATACTCTCTTACGATCCCAGCATTGTGCAAGATGTATACGTGTTAGGTAGAGTAAAGTGCAGTGGCCATAGGTTAGTGAGGTCTAGGATTTCTCTCAATTTGAAGCGAGAAAAAATAGGATTAGTCAACAAGAAACAGGCCAACCTAGACGGAGTAAGGGTAAAACGAGAACAATTCAGGCTGGTGCTCGCAAACGAATATGCAGCTTTAGAACAGGAAGATGAAGACAACATACAGGTAATGAATGAAACCGTAACTAGGCTGATCTCAGAAGGAGCTATTGAAGTGGGAGGTAAGTCACCAAGGCAACCAGTAGGTAAGCTCTCCCAAGTAACAAAGGGCCTAATAAACAAACGGCGAAACATGAAAGTCTCAAACTCGAGAGATCAGATAGAATTCGCTGAACTGTCGAAACTCATCAATAATAAGAAAGTAAGGGATATCCGAAATTATAACGTGGAAAAGGCTAAGGAAGCAGTAAAACATGGACGCAGCATGAAAACAGTGAGTAGAAAACTAGGCATAGGACAAGCCAAAGTGTTTGCACTGAAAGATAAGCTGGGTAATATCATCAGCAATTTCACTGACATAGTAAAAGCAGCGGAAGAATTCTATACTGACCTGTACAGTGCCCAGAGCAGCCAAGCTACTTTCATTCGAAGTAGTGATGAACAGGATACAGAAGCTCATTCTATAACTAGCGATGAAGTTAGAAGGGCCTTAAAAGGCATGCTGCTGAGGGGGAAAAGCTGCTGAAGAAGATGGAATAACAGTCGATTTAATGAAATACGGAGGAGATTTCGTGCTTGAAAAGCCTCCGGCCATTTATATACAATGCCTCATGACTGCATGTGTACCAGAGAGCTGTAAGAACGCCAACGTAATACTCATCCGTAAGAAGAGAGATGTTAAAGAATTGAAGAATTGTAGACCTATTAGCTTGCTTTCTGTATTGTATAAAATATTCATCAAAATAATTTCCAACTGAATCAGGGCAAAACTTGACTTCAGCCAACCAAAAGAACAGGCTGGATTCAAGAAGAGATATTCTACGATGGATCATATCCATGTCACCAGTCAGGTAATAGAGAAATCTGCGAAGTACAGTCAGCCTCTCTAGCTTTCATATCAAAGCAGTCAGCTTTCATAAATTAAGGAAAAGCATTTGATTCAGTAGAGATACCAGCGGTCATAGAGGCATTGCGTAATCAAGGAGTACAGGAGGCATACGTGAATATCTTGGCAAATATCTAGAAGGATTGCACAGCAACCTCCACAAGAAAAGTAGAAAGTTACCTATCAAGAAAGGGTTCACGCAAGCAGACACAATCTCTCCAATGCTATTCACATCATGCTTGGAAGAAGGATTCAAGCTCTTAGACTGGGAAGGCTTAGGAGTGAGAATCATCGGGGAATATCTCAGCAACCTTCGGTTTGCAGATGACATTGTCCTATTCAGCAACAATGGGGACGAATTACAGCAAATGATCGAGGATCTTAACAGAGAAAGTGTAAAAGTGGGTTTGAAAATTAATATGCAGAAGACAAAGATAATGTTCAATAGCATGGCAAGGGAACAAGAATTCCGGATCGTCAGTCAGCCTCTAGAGTGTGCAAAGGAGTATGTTTATCTAGGTCCATTATTCGCAGGGGACCCTGATCCCGAGAAAGAAATTTACAGATGAATAAAATTTGGTTGGAGTGCATACGGCAAGCATTGCAAAATCCTGACTGGGAGCTTGCCACTGTCGTTTAAAAGAAAAGTGTACAATCATTGCACTCTACCTGTGCTAACTTATGGGGCAGAAACTTGGAGGTTAACAAAGCTCGAGAACACGTAAAGCACCGCAAAAAGAGTGATGGAACGAAAAATGTTAGGCCTAACGTTAAGAGACAGGAAGAGAGTGGTGTGGATCAGAGAGCAAACGGGGATAGCCGATATTTTAATTGACATTGAGGAGAAAAAAATGGAGCTGGGCAGGCCATGTAAAGCGTAGGATGGATAAGCGGTTGACCATTAGAGTTACGAAATGGATACCTAGAGAAGGGAAGCGCAGTCGAGGACGGCAGAAAAAACTAGGTGGGGTGTTGAAATATGGAAATTTGCAGGCGCAGGTTGGAATCAGCTAGTGCAACACATGGGTAATTGGAGATCGCCGGGAGAGGCCTTCATCCTGCAGTGGACATAAAGATAGGCTGATGATGATGATGATGATGATATGCACACTGAGAAGAAAACTTGCATTTGAGTTCAACTGAAGTGGCCAGTTATATAAATTACTGGAAGCCTCCTTTCATCCTAAATTAACCAAAATAAAGATGATTGCTACAAAACTCTGAAGACTGGCCGTGCACACATTTTCCAAAGCGACACTTGGGAATTATTCCGCTGAGTTTGCGTAGCTCCGCTACATGACCAACGTTATTCCTATAATAGAGTAGGCTTCTACTGCCTGGAATATAAACCACAGATAACTTCTCGACTATATAGAAGCTATCTTAAATCACGCTGATCGGATCGTCACCTCCTTATGCCAGCGTAACGTTCGTCACATGTTCTTTTACATGGTACACTAGAAGGATTTGGTTGAGATAGCTTTTCAGCTGGGGAAGGTGATGTTCCCACCAATCGGGAGAGGCCGCTTGCAGATTTCGAACGTCGCTCTATGCACCTAATCAACACACATACTATAGAATATCACACACAGATAATCAAGAAGCAACTAAGAGTATCGTGCAACTAATATGGCATTACAACAGTTAGAGAGTGAGCCTACGCAGGCTCATGCATGGCCGATGTGAAGAGCTGAATGACTCTGAATGTCCTCTCTTTCTTCGCCCAAACTAGAACTATGTTTTTAGGAGCGCACGCACACTTTGCTGCGTCATACAATTGAGATATTATAGGGATCACTACCCTCGAACGTGAGGGTAGTGTTAAGGGTCACAGGAGTCTGAATCTGCATCTTCAGGATGCGCATTTATTGGTCGTGGCGTGCTTTCTCATTCTTGAACCCTATTTCTTGGGGTGGGCTTCTTTAGCTTGCCTTTCATCTGAACGCATGTGACAATCTCGAGCTAACTGCTCTTTACCCATGACCTAAGCACTGGTTTTTGTAGCCCCAAGATTTCACCTTTCTCAACATATTATTTACGAATCACGGTGGGTAGCTCCCTGACGCACGCTTAAAAACGGCCGCATCCTGTCAAGGTCGCCATTGCCATGCCATTGTGTGGCTCGTGATAAAGATTATAAAACAACAATTACGTAGTTTTCATCTGGAAAAAGGCCATTTGTAAACAAACAAACAAACAAGCACTGTATTTATCGGATGCGAGCAAAACATTTTGCGAGTCAATATAAGGGAGCATGTACACATCATGCCTGGACAGTCTTGAAAGTTTCATTAATTCAGTACATTTAAAAAATTTGGTGGATGCTTAAGCTTCGCCCTTAAGAGTAGAACGCGATAGCATTATGGGACCCGTTCGCATCGCATCGCTCGCATACGGCAAGTAGGCTTCATTCACTGCAACACTGAACGTGGGAACGCCAGCTTACAAAGAGAGTAACAAAGACCAAGCTTACACCAATTCCCTTAAAATCGGCTTCACTTTTAAACCGAAATGCATTGCTGGAAATACGTTTTTCTAGGGGCAATATAAGTGGTCTTACATTAAAATGTGAAGGCCCTATCACCTTTTTTATTATTTTATTGCGATAGCAATTATATGGACACTCAAAAGCAGATTTCTGCCGTCGGCTTCGCCGTCGCCGTCGCCGTCGGCGGGAGGTTCCGTATGACGTCAGTGGAGATGAAATCGTCACCGCGCGCCGAACGCTGTATGTGCGAGTGAAAGGGCGGAGGGGCGCGCGCTTTCACGGTGAGTGAACGCACGGCGGAGAACAAACGCGCGTTCTGCGCCGTGCTCCCTTAAGGGCTGCAGAAGTAGGCGTCTCTTTCCTCCTTTACAATCACCATATATGTAGAGCAAACGCGCCTTCTTCCGACGCGCGAGAGGTCGTGGGGGAGGGCGGGGAGGGGGAGGGAAGGCAGGCGACGTTTATATGCGGCACCAAGTGCCTATTTATATCAGAGGCTGCGCCAACAGTCACCAACGCCGCACGCATTTTGAGCGAACGCGGGCAAAACGCCGACGGCGTCGACAGCAGTTCTGCGTGTTGCCGGTGCTGCTGCATGTCCAAGTTTATACAGCTGATAAAGTATAGTATCATTACTCCGTATAGGTTTCTACAAATTTGCTATCGCAATTGATGCTTCGCCTTTGAGGTGAAACTACGACAACTTTTTTGTAGCGTTAGCTACACTGGCCTAGCCAAGCCCGTGTCGCGCGGCACATTAAGAGCCGTGCTGCGCATGCGCAAGGATCAGTGATGTCACACGGCTTGCGCACCGGAGCCGGCACCTCTCGCGCACTCCGCCGCCGGTCTGCGCATTCCAGAGGAGTGACGTCGTAGCCGTGGTAGACGCACTGGCGCCGGCGCTCGCTCGCTGCGCAGTCGCCGTCTGACACTGCGCTGGAGCCGCTGCGCTTCTGACTGGCGTTTGCCAGTGTGGTATAGCCATGGAGGAGAGCGCAAATTCTGCTCAACAGCGCAGAAGAACGGAGACGCTTGAATCATCGGATCCCGAAGTAGTTGCCTGGCAATTAGCGGTTGAGCGTAGGAGGAATGAACAGAAGAAGGCTATATACATGTGCCACATAATACGTATACCGCGTGTGTGTCATTGGAGCAGCAGTAAGCATTACAATCAAGCTAATCCTTGACAATCTAGACAACCAGGAAAGCTAAGAATAATCAGCTGAACCTTTGCTAACGCTACGTATATCCTGGCATAGCCGAGCTAAGCCACTGCAACTTTTTTTTATAATTGTTTTCTATTACCGCGACACGCGCAGGTCTGGCAGAAATGCTGGAAAAGGGGTTTGTGTTTGAGTTTCCACGTAGCACAATTAGGTTTACTCGTACATTCTAATTACAATTCGACGTGGATTGGCAAACAATCCGACGCAGAATCCGACGCGGAATTTTTCTGACGGATTTCACTATGAAAAATCCAATTTCTCTTCACCAAAACCTTGCACCACATGGAGGACCTGCGCGGTTAATGTAGTTGGAAGATTTTCTCAGCCACCTGTGATCACACGCCGGTTGCCGACGCTGTATTTTCGGCGACACGGAGCCATGAACGCTATCGCGTTAAAAGTAGCAAGTTGATTGGGTCATTCAAAAGAGTAGAGAGTAGAGGATTGTGTAGCGCTCATCAGCCGGCGATGATAAACGCTACTGTGAAAATGGGTACGGTGGGGACGGCAAGCGGATTTGCGGCGTCCCCCACCTGGAACTCGTGCACAGCGCTGGAGACGATGGGCCGCCTGTGTCGCATGTCCTTCTGGCGTGTGCCGACTGCAGGATAGGAGGACGTTAACGTAGTGACGATCCCTGGTGAGAACCCGGAGCGGCCTTGTGGCAGGAATTCCGCAGGCCATTACTTTTACGCCCTGGGCACAATCTTCTTCGTCTGCCTCCACGTCTACCATGCTGACGATCTCCCTCCGAACTCCTGCCTTGACGCCCGCTTCTTTTTTAAGGCGAAAGCCTGGGGTGTCTCTGTAAGCGGTGCGCTAGGGGTGACCTTGCGGTTTCTTTCAACAAATTAAGGTTTCTGTAAATAAATTAATTAGTGCCTCGAAAAGAAAATTTTAAAAATTTCAGACTAGGTGGGAATTGAAACCGGGCCTCCGCGGTGCCAGAGAAGCACGCTTCCGTGAAGCCGCGGCTGCTCCACGGTTGTGGCTTACTATAGCTGTGGCTACTGTGTGCCTGACTGCACACGTGACGTGGTCACAGAGACCCACTCGTGTCACTGCTCGTGCGTTTGTCGTCGTCTTCTTTCACAGCTGGTAGGCTTTCGCCTTCACGTTTTACAAACGTGTAAGTTACCTTCTTTTTCTCGCAGCAGGTGAAACGGTGCTGATGCGCTGTCGGCGCTCTTCTTGCCACGTCGCTAATGTCTTCAGTTTAGTCACACACTATGTCGCACTTCTCTCCTCCGCGTACATCATCACGCAAGTTGAATAAGTTGTACGCACAGAAACCTTATGTGCAGCGTACCGGTTACACAGAAGCGTGTGGTAATCGGGAGGTAGCACAATAAACGAGCTATAGTATTTGTCCTGGCTTTTATAAAAACATGCAGTCGTTTAAAATGTATCTGTTATTTATGATTTATTCCTGTATTTTTTCTCGCTCGGTTAGGTCCTGAATTTGTGAATATTCAGAAAAAGAAATATTGTATTGCACTGTTTTTTTTCTTTAGTTTTTGAACACAACCAACTGGATTTGGATATATTCTAGAGAACACAATGAAATGTACCAAAACGAACTGGAGGAATGCATCCGGTACAAAACATACGATTTGACTAATGATAGTGTCACTTTAGAATATGAATTTGTTACCGCCTCCGTCAACACGTAAGTATTTCTTTTTCTATTTAACTTGCGCTACGAAATTTCTTTTTATATATTAGACGGTTTAAAAATAGGCTTCTGGCACCTTGTGTACTTTAGACACAAAGCTTTTATGGGACGCTACCTTGTGCGGTCCTTGAAGACATAGCTTAGCGTACGGGAATCCAAACCTATAGAAAATGTTAGATGACAGGGTGCCATCTCGTGCTTTGTGCAAAACCTGTCGAAGCCAAGACGATTCATTGACGTTGATCCTGCTGCTTCTACGTGAACCTGTCTTGCTTGATCTGAGGACGACACAATCGCGGAAGAAGCTAAGCCATTTCACGCGTTTCAGGTGCTTGAGAAAGCAAAGCTTTAGTTCATCATTTACTGGTGATTACCAGCAGAGAGCACCGCCATCTCAGCAATTCACATTGTGTTTAGGTTATTTACCGAAATCGCGGAATCCTAATACCCCATGGAATGTGCGCAGGGAGGAGAACGTTATTTCTTAACCTACGTAAGGTATTTAAATTTGCTTTGAAAAGCTATGCTGTACCTATTATCTTTCAATGCATTACATTGACATACTTGAGGTTCCAGTGAGATGCCGAAGCTTTCACTGCTGTTGAAAATTGTGGGTTTTCCCAGAAAGGCCGCAATCTTTCTGCTTTCAAAATAGTATTTGTATGAATGTCTGATTAAAAACTGGATTACGATCCACCCATGCCAGTTCAGGGTATCTGGAGTAATTATCTACAGCTATCAACAACCCTCTGTTAAAGTGACAGAGGTCCATTACAATGCGTTGTCAGGGTCTCTCTGGAAATTCGGAGCTTACTGTGGCATTTTCCTGTTAACTCTTGTTTAGACGCATTGCTACACTGCTACACCAGGTACGGGAGGTGAGCTCCTACAGTAGGCCACCAGACACAATATTTCGCTCGAGGGAGTGTCTCTTATGCCGAACAGTCCTTCATCTAAGAGTCCTAGGACTTCCTTGTAGGAAGAGGCAGGGACGATAACTGGAGCAGTCTTCAGGAGTACATCGTTCTCTATAGTGAGCTGGTTTCGATGCTCGTAGAAGGGTTTTAGGCCCACTGGTAAATCTTGCCTGAAGGGCCATTTTTTTTGTTCAACAGGCGAAATTGTGCAGAGACAGGGACTGTTTGTTGAGATATTTTAAACATTCAAGGTAGTGTTGCTTTATGGGAATAGAGGGTTTCAAAGAGCGTACGAAAGCTTCCACATTTTCTTCGAGCTCTGTGCCAGAGTAGAGCGACCCGTTGTAGAGCGACTCTTGGAAGAGTGTCTGCGTCTAGGAGGTGTTTTCCTGGAACATGAGAAATCTCGTACTGGTATCGCATTATGCTCCTCTTTAGTCTCCACAATCAGCATAGCTTTTCAAAGCAAATTTGCACTTGCTTTGAAAAGCTATGCAGTAACTATTTTATTTCAATGCGTTACATTGACATACTTGAGATTCCAGTGAGATGCCGAAGCTTTAACTGCTATTGAAAATTGTGGGTTTTGCCAGAAAGGCCGCAATCTTTCTGCTTTGAAAATAGTATTTGTAAGAATGTCTGATTAAATACTGGATTACGATGCGTTCTTGTATTGTGATAGCAATAATATGGATGCTCTAGGCGAAGTTTCCCCGTAGGCATTTTTGTCGCCGTGAGGTTCAGCATAAAGTACAAGCGCGATAAAATATTGTCACTTGCAGTGATGCTGACAAACCTAAGAGATACAGCGCCGATCAGGAAACGGTTTGTTCGGTGAATCTGCATCTAGCGAATGAAATAACACTCAGCCCAATGATGGGCGTGAGTACACTCGTCGACCTTTGAAATCTGATATACACATCAGAAGCGCTGCCTATTTTTACAGGACTCGTCGACGGTTTCAGTATAATCATTAGTACTATTGTACCTTGGAGAGAGTACAACAATATTAGCGTCGCGCATACAAATTCATTACATATCGTTCGGAGACAAAATAGGCAAGAGATATATTCAACAGTAGCCTTCTATAAATTTCTTATGCATGCAGGTGCGTCACGTAGCGGTAACTGTAACTTCCTAGCGGGTGAAATGCGATCCCTGGAGAAAGCATAAAACATGTGTGTCGTAACCAGGAGGGAAGAGCGAGACGGCCAGACGAGTAGTGGCGTAAAGGCACGTTTTATTGGTCTCCCAGATGTTCTATAAGAAAAGGAAGAAAATCACACGCTGCCAGATCACCAACCACGCGTTGTCACGGGCAACTATCTAACCCCACTTTCACTATATGGCAGCATCTACAGCACCTCCCCAATAGATCAAGCGAAGTTCGCTGCAGCACGCCACTTCACGCACCTTCCCATTTCTAGGATACATGCGGGAAGTGCCTCGCAACACGAATGAGCGTCCGCAGCACCTTCACTGCTACTGGCATATTGTGCGTTGGTGTTAGCAGGGGGATAGCGAGCTAGCTGGATCGCGTTTCTGCATACAGCACCAGTGTCGATGTTAACCCAATAGGCCGAGGCTTATCGGTTGGGACTTCTACTGTCGCTTTGCGCTTGAGGACTGTGAATCATACGTCTACGTAGAAAAACCCCAGCAGGTCAGGGACTCCTCGACGTTTCTCGAAGACTTTTCCGCTATTCATGCGTAAGCGTCAAATGGTCCATTCAGCGAAAAACCGGCGGCTTCCGTAGAAGCGAAAATTTGGTGCTAACTTTCCATTGGCTGCGACGCCACATCACGAGCGTGCCTCAACGCCTCAGGTGCTCGTGACGCTGGCTAGCGCTTGCCGGAAGCACGGACAGCTATTGAGTCCGAGCCATCCACATCGGCGGCGGCTTCAACCTCGGGAGTAGCGATACGTTCGTCGCATGCAGTGTTCGCACCGCAGGCTGCTGCTGCTTGCTGGCTCAGGCAGCACGTACCACTGTGGAGTCTGAAGCATCTACATCGCCGGCAGTTGCAACCTCGACAGCAGAAAACGTGGCCGTCCACGCCGCTACACCGCAGACGAGCGAAAAGGCAGGCAGAAAAATCCATCTACCACCTTCGTGAACTATTCCAATACATTGCGGGCGGAATGAGCATTAACGCAAACATTACTAGCAGCACAAACATATGCGGGCTAGGTGCAATGTGCTTGAAGCCATGGTCTTAAGGGAACAGTGAAGCTCAGTTGATGAAAACTGCGGACCATTGTCGGAAACTAGTTTGTCAGGAATTCCGTGGCGCGCGGAAATGACTTCCAGTTGTTGTCTGCAGCTGGGGAAGTGAGCTATTTTCACACGAACCAGTTCAGGGTATCTTTAATTATATGTAGATATCAACAACCACTCGATCTTAAAGTGAAACAGGTCTATGGCAATGCATTGCCAGTGTCTTTATGGAAATTCGGAACTTATTGTGGCCTTTTCCTGTTAACTCTTGTTTCCAAGCATTGCTGACAACGTTTCACCAGGAACATGAGATGAGACTCTAAAGTGGGCCACCAGACACAAACTCTCACTCGAGCAAATGCCTTTTATGATGAAGGGTCATTCATGTAAGAGTCCTAGGACTTCTTTCTAGGAAGAAGCAGGGACGATAACTGGAGTAGCGTAGAGGAGCTGGTATTGATGCTCGTACAAGGGTTTTGGGTCCACTGGAAAATCTCGCCTGGGGAGCCATTTTTTCTCGTTTAACGGATTAAATTACGCACAAACGGTCTATTTGTTGAGTTGCCTTTAACCATTCGAGGCAGGGATGCCTTATGGGAACAGAGCGTTTCAAAGAGCGTATGAAAGCTTCCCCATTTCTTCGAGCACTGTGTGTTCTGTTTTTTGTAGCGGTACTCTGGGAAGAGTGTCTGCATCTAGGAAGTATTTGCCTGGAACAAGTTCAATCTCGTACTCGTAGGGCATTATTATCATCTTTAGCCTATGCAATCTGGGCGTCAGGTCGTAAAGGCTCTTCGAAGTGAAGATAGAAATCAACTGCTTATGAACTGTCTCTAGCTTGAAGAGCTTGCCGACAAGGTTATCGCTGAACTTATCACATGCCCAGACTATTTCTCAATATAGGCGTAATTCTTCTCGGTCCCTAAGAGTAATCCTAAGGCATAAGCGATGACAGAAAACTTGCTATCGTTTGCCTCTGCTGAATTAATACGCAAAGTCAAAAGGACGATGCATCTGCAGTGACAATTGTTGCTCTTGATCAATCGTAAATTCCAAGGACAGGGCGAAACGAGAGCACTGACTTCCATCTGTTGAACGCCTGCTATTGAGAAGCATTGCAAGCAAATTCTTGCTTATTTGACTAGGTGGTTGCAGGACATCGAGTAGATTGGGAACGAATCTAGCGATGTGTGTTGATATTCCTAGAATTCTCTGTAGCTCTGTACTGTTTCTTGGGCTCTCCATTTTCAAAATGGCTTAAGCCGTCTTTTCGTCGTGTCGTATTCATTCTTGGTATAGCCAGTGTCCAAGGAACGTGAAGCGTTGTACATTCAACAAGCATTCGCTTTCGTTCAATCTCACGCCAGCCTTGACAAGTTGCGGAAGCACATTTCAGAGTGCTCGTCATCCTCGCTCGAACCCCAGATAAGGATGTCGTCTATGTGACAGATAACTCTGTTGAAGCTTTGTAAACTGCATGACATCTGTTTTTGGAAGTGTTCAGGAGCAGACGCAATTCCAAAGGGTAATTGGTTGAATTAAATGCGCCCAAAAGTTCAGATGAATGTGGTGAGAATTTTTGAATCACCAAAAAGTGGAATTTGCCAATATCCAGAGTTAGCATCCAGTTTGGAAAACACATTAGCTCCATGAAGAAGCCCGAGAGTGTGCTCTACGGCAGGGGTAAGATGTCATTCTATCGGAACCTGGTGGTTCCGTGCTGTGAAATCCACGCAAATTCTCAGTTCCCCGGACGGTTTTGGGACAACTACAACTGGTGCACACCGCCCAGTTGGCTCATCAACAGGTGATACGCTGATTTTCTTCATTCTTTCTAGTTACAGCTTCGTCTTTTGGTATAAAGGAATCGGGATGAGCCTCGGAGAGCTGAGCGCGAAAGGTTTCGCTCCTGCTTGCAGCTGAATCCAGTGTTCTTTGTACAGCTTGCCGAGTTCTTGGAACAACGCCTGAAATTCTTCTTTCGGGTTCACTTACTCAAAATGTGCCACAACAGCTCCATCAGAGTGCTAAGAGTGCCACTTTGCTCAAGTTGTGGAACTTTTGTGGCTGGAAGAAGGTTTCCATCTGGACAATGTAGCTGGCGAAGAGGAGCTGAGAGAAAAGGTCTGTCCTTGAGTGTCTGGAATATTTGCCTTCGGAGGACGGTTTCATTGGCGCCAATGTCAATCTTGAAATGTACTGGCTGGCCTTCAATCAAGACTGTTGCCTCCGACGTTCCAGCATCTGACGTCTTGGTTGCTCCAAGGAATCCTGCTTTTAAAGTGTCTTGTTGAGTTTCGACACAATCGAGGTGCCGCGACAAACATACGGAGGCGCAGTGACCTTTCTCTTGCTATTCCTACAGTATTCTGAGCCTGCTGGGCAGAGAGTGCGCGAGTGACGCTCTTGACCACACCTACGGCATGGCTCTGTACACTGTTTTTAGCGGAGGACGAAGATGGCTTGTTTGCGTGAATAACTTCCGTTTCAGGAATTAACTGGTTTCGGGACCGGAATGGAATTTGTTCACAGATGGCACTTCTTTGTCGAACTCGTCTTGTTGTTAATGGACGCTCTCGATCTGGCGGACGGACTCAAGAGCCCTTTGAAGAGCGAGGTCCATTTCGAGCTGTAGCCTGGT
The DNA here is from genome assembly GCF_013339745.2 of Dermacentor silvarum. Taxonomy (NCBI): domain Eukaryota; kingdom Metazoa; phylum Arthropoda; class Arachnida; order Ixodida; family Ixodidae; genus Dermacentor; species Dermacentor silvarum. The sequence continues at coordinate 56,402,795 of NC_051158.1, read as the reverse complement.
GGGTAGATGCTTAAATTTTAAACCACGCGAGCACGCGCTCTTCTCGAAGAACGCCGAAGTCGCAATCTTTAGAAAGTGTGTGAAGCACAGTAACGAAATCTTCCGACAACTCATCAGCCTTGCTCCACACGAGTGTGGAATCTGGCTCCTTCAAATATTACATTGCGTCGCGGGATCAATTCTTTGTGCGTAAACCAAGTATAAAATTTCTTGCAGCTCTCTTCAGAGAGAGCAATGCGGCGTGTATTTCCTCTGCTCCCTCGCCCTTGATGTTTCTCGGGCTTCACGCACAAACCTGAAGGGGTTCGGTAACATTCAAATTTGTGTTTGCACTTCAGCGACTCGTTCGGCGACGAAAAGTTGAAGGCGTCTCGCACTGGTTGAGGGTCGCACTGGTTGAGTACCGAGATGTGCCTGTAGTGGCCAGCCACGGCCGCTGCACCAGCTCACCGGCGTGGTCATACTGGCGTCATCCTTCGAACAGGCGATGACTAGGAGCCGATGTCCGCTGGTAGCATCTGGTCTTCTGGCACTGCTTTGAAGCCAGGAGGGAAGAGCGAGACGACAAGTCTCACAACTACACGTTATTTAATAGTCTCGTAGACGTTCTATATGAAGAAGGAGATGATGAGCTGCCAGATCACCAGCCATCCGCGGTCACTGGGAGTTATCTCGCCCGTTTTCACTATATGGCAGCATCTACAACCAACTTCATTTGACCATGCCCCATTTAAATTGCGTCGTTCTGATTCTGCAAACAAGAAAATGAAAATACAGACATATATATATATATATATATATATATATATATATACATATATATATATATATCACAGACCTGCGCTGCACACGCATCAGAACAACCGCGTAAGCTGGAGGGGCGGCTAGAATGGTGCTCCATTTGCGGCACTACTCACTACAGCCTTCGCGGCGAAGTCTCTTCGCGGGTCGCGTCGTTTTCTGGACTCTCCACCCGGCGTCGACGGCAAGCTGCAGCTTGTGCTACACAGTGGTCTGCTGAGCCCGATTTTGCCGGCTTGCAGGAGCACGCGCATCTCTACGATTCGCTTTTTCAGCAGTGGTTCATATCGTGTGAGGAGGCCACATAACGCACGCCGAAGAGAAAACAGAGGTATCGAGACTACGTGGCGCACTAGTCGCCTCCTTTGACGCGTGGCACGATACGTTGCTGTTGATGATGATGATAGTTTATTGACTTCCCCTTCAAAACTGGGTGGGGAGAAATAGTCCCATAGCCTGCATGACTTAATCAGGTCCAGCGACATGCCGCATGAAATCGATATATGCAAATGCACATGTCGGGACACATGGTGAAATATAGCGGAACTGCAATGCAAATTATCTACCTAGTCACGCTACGCGGATCGCATGTCACATCGCATGTTAAATGGCATGATACGATGTTAATGATGATGATGGTGATTTAATAGCATTCCATTGAAACGGGAGGGTGGCACACAGTCACCTAGCCTGCTTGAATTATCAGGTATGATATAGATCTTTTTGTTATCTCAATATTTAATAATCTCCATATTTATTTTCTTCCTTAGGAATTCTCTCTGGACCTTGTACCACCACCTGAGCAGCTGCTACATGCGTGCCACATGATATAATAATAAGTAACTGCAATGCAAAGGGCGCTTGTATAGTCACTACGCGGCGCGCATCTGGCATCGTAAATAGAGTTCCTGTATATGGTTCCAGCAGGGATCCCTGCGGGAGCCACATACAGTAACAAAAATCGCAAGTTAGGTGGCACAATACGATGCCATGAATTTCGGTGCGAACTGCGCATTTTTTTTGCGTAATGCTGGCGATAGCTGCTACGGACACCGGAAACCAGCGGCAGAGGCGGAGGACACCATCGCCAGCCGAAACAGCTATTGGAATGAGGCCATAACAGTTTAAGCTGTAAAATCGAAGCCCCTGCGGTAAAGATCCATCACAAACCATCAAAATAGAGTCACAGAATTCGTTAAACCGCACTGAACGGCTTAAGACGCACTACATGGTCTTCAGGTGGCGCCTGGCGCCGCTGGGATTGCATAATTTCATCCGGCACGTCATCATAGTCTAGCACGCCCATATGTGAAGGAACTTCTGCGGTCCGATATAACGTCGAAGTGGCTTTTTAGTCAGTCCACGTTAATGTCATCATCATCATCATCATCATAAACCTATATTTAAGTCCACTGCAGGACGAAGGCCTCTCCCTGCGATCTCCAATTAACCCTGTCTTGCGCTAGCGTATTCCAACATCCGCCTGCAAATTTCCTAACTTCATCATCCCACCTGGTTTTCTGCCATCCTCGACTGCGCCTCCCTTCTCTTGGTATCCATTCTGTAACCCTAATAGTCCACCGGTTATCCATCCTACGCATTACATGGCCTGCCCAGCTCCATTTCTTCCGCTTAATGTCAGCTAGAATATCGGCTATCCCCGTTTGTTCTCTGATCCACACCGCTCTCTTCCTGTCTCTTAACGTTACTTCTAAGATTTTTCGTTCCATCGCTCTTTGTGTGGTCCTTAACTTGTTCTCGAGCTTCTTAGTCAACCTCCAAGTTTCTGCCCCATATGTTAGCACCGGTAGATTGCAATGATTGTACACTTTTCTTTTCAACGACAGTGGTAAGCTCCCAGTCAGGCATTGGCAATGCCTGCCGTATGCACTCCATCCCAATTTTATTCTTCTGCAAATTTCGTTCTCGTGATCAGGGTCCCCTGTGAGTGATTGACCTAGATAAACGTACTCCTTTACAGACTCTAAAAACTCTACAGACTCTACAGACGTTAATGTATCACTGTCTAAACCCAACCACGCTCGGCGGGCATGCTAATCAACATAGCGTCATCGAAGGTTGTTCCGTAGGCTGTCCGTCCTTCTTTAGATTCATGATGCGCAGATGGGCGAGCGGTTAGGCATCTGTGCTCTCGACGTATGCGGTGACCTCGATTGTGTGTTTGTGTTGACCTGAGACAGCATGGCGTCGAGCGTTGTCGCCGGGCTCCAACCGTAAACCAGCTTGAAATGTGCCATCTGTCGGGTTTTAAGCGGTGGTATATACGAAAAACCGCATCTCGTGTCTTTTATTCGACGTCGCTGTTCATAGCGAACTTGTCGGCGAGTGTATTGCTTAAGCGTTCTGTAAGGGATTTCTTGAGGTTGTCCAGCTATTACTTGTCTGGCTATACTACAGGATCTCCTGAGCAAGCTCCCCTGTAAACGCCGTTCCCTTGTCGGTGATGAGAATTTCCGGGATAGTATGTCGGTATAAGGGCGCTCTCGACAAAAAAGTCATTCCGTTTGCACTACCTTTGGTCAGCGCTTTCCTTTCGGCATAGTGGGTATGGTAATTGGTGGCCGCGACGCTCGACTTATTATCAGATGTCGACGTTCCGACGGACCCGATAAAGTTAATTTTGCTCTGCACGAATGGTTAGCAAGGAAGTTCAATAGGATGTAGCGATCCCGCTGGCGTTGTTGGTGGTGTCTCGCGTCGCTGACAGTCTTAGCAAAGTAGGGGCGACGTTACCGGTCAGACGTGGGCAGTAGTACTTCTCTTGTGTGCTCGTGAGCATGCAGAGGAACCGGAGGTGGCAAGCAGTTGGATCATCATTGAGAACATCTGGTCGCAAGGCTGAGGGCACAGCGAGCATGTATTTGACACGCAGTAGTGAGAACTACTTTACGAGGAGGTCCTTTGGCAGCAAGAACGAACACAATCCATACCTAAATACTATTGCAATAACGTCGATTTCGCCTCCCAACTACTCCACGAGGTTACAGGTCTCCTCTTCGTTGTTGAAGTCACCGGCGCCTATTTCTTTCCAAGAAATTGTTGTCGTCCTGTACTTCTTGATGTGGTGGGTCAATAGGGGCACAGGACAGGCAGTCAGTATCAGAATGACTCCACCAAGCGAGCCGATTCAAGAGTCCTTTCACTTTGCAGCCACCACAAGGCGTGATGGTCACTGGCGGCTTTGAAGGGCCTATCGTAAAGCTAATGCATAAATTTTGCACCAGCCGGTAGGTTGACAAGGCATTCCTTTTCCTTGTTAGAATAGTTGGCTTCCACAATCGACAGCGGCCGGCTAGCGTAAACACATAGTTTCCGCTAGCCCTTTCAGGTCCGTCTTTCCATTGGTCTATAGGATGGCTCCGAGGCCGAGTCTACTTGCGTCGGTGTTGATTGTTTTAGTGGCGTCATCGTGAAAGTGTGCAAATACCGGATGCGACGGCAGGCGTCTTATAGTTCTTGCAATGCTTTGATTCGCCACTCTGGTCGTTGCCCAGACACAGCAGCTCTTCGTACTCAAGACGGTAGTTTTCCCGCTTCAGGGTGAGTCTGGATGACTTTATTGCGTCTACGACTGTTCCGAGGCGCCTCAGGTTCCGAATACACTTGCGGGAAAACAATGACGTCCTCCAAGTACTCAAGGCAGGTCTGCCAGCTCAACCATGCCAAAACTATCTCGATCGCACGCCGGAATGCTGCATGTATCTAGCACAGCCCAATTGGCATGACCTTGAACTCATAGCGGCCGGCCGGCCTGATGAGGGCTTTTGCGTGGTCCGTCTCGTCGACGCTCACGATTGGCCAGTAGCCCGTCTTGAAGTCCATCGACGAAAAGTTATTTGCATTACAGAGCCCGTGCAAGGCGTGGGCTATCCCTGCGAAAGGGTATACGTACTTCTCAGTTGTCTTGACCAGGCAACGATAATGGACGCAGAAACGCCGAGTGCGATGTATTTTTTTTTTTTTTGCCAAGACTACAGGCGCCAGCTACGGACTCTTGGATGGCTGGATAATTTCAGCACGTTGCAATCCATTTCTGCCGTTCCTTACTGATTCCGCCGTTGCAGTGTTAATTTACCGGGCCGTCATGCAGCTGTCAAAATTTATCTTCGGCACAAGTCACTTGAAAGGTTATGAGGGTAGTAGATGCAGCGAAGTGGTAGTGTACTGTGTACTTGCTGTGGAGCTATGGGCGACAAACTATGGAGCTAAGGGCAAACTACGTTGCAAAGCCTGCTGCAGAGGCATTTTGTGATTCGAGAAGCTGTAGAATTCTTTGCAAACTAAAGCACATAAAAATTAATTCCGTGTTTTTTACATCTTGTTTCTTTTCCATTGCCGTCACCCATGAGAATCTCAGCCTCTCTCACTCTCAGCCTCTCTCGCTTGACGTAGGGACCTGCAGTGTGAGTCACGCGAAATGAGATGCGTGCATCATAGCTTCGATGCACGGCACCAACGCCTGTGGCAGTATAATAAAATGGCCCCAGCTTAATAAAGAGGGCTAAAAAATAACTGTGTTCTTTTACCCTCATCACTCACAAAAAGAAAATGCTAGGTCGTTTATGTGCTGAGAAACATGTTTCTGTTTATGCTTATTGACTAAGCAGGCTGTTCGCAAGCTGTAGACAAAAGCAGCTGGGAAATGCTCCAAATATTGAAGCGCGCTTTCCCGCGACGCCGCCTAGGGCGTTCGGTTGCCTGCGTTTAGTTAAGTTCACTTCACAACAAAGCAAGAGCGGCGCGCTCCAGCACTGTAGCAGACGACGCGAAGTACCTCCCCTAGGCCCCTGTGTGCCCGCGCCGCTTCGCTTCAATTCGTGGCCGCGCCGGACGGACTGGCGCTCCGCAAAGCGCGGCCACGCTGAGCCGTGTTCACCCTAAGAGTGGACGACGCTGTACGTAGGCGCACTTGCGTGATATACATCGACTGTTCAGCTGATAGCGTGGATGTAGTACTTAGCAGACACAATCGTTAGCGCGCATTTTATCACTCTGAGCTTGTGAGCTCAAAATTTCCACACCTGGTGAGGAGCCCTTTAATACAAAATTAATTATTCTAGTGCTTTCTTACCGTAGGCCAATACTTGAGAGAAAAGTTTGTTGCAGTGCCCAAATGATAATAATGCCTTTGTGCTTGCCTAACACACTATGAAGAGGTCGCGCGCAATATAACTTTATTCCTTTCATTCCAGAAATGGTATTATGCTAAAAGCAAAATTGATGATGTACAACAAGACGGCTGCAATGCAAGTCAATGAGTGGCACAGTAAGAAATGTTTATATTGGTACTCTATATGTATATAAAGGCGTTGATGTCGGTTTTATTCATTAGTTGCAAGGTGAAAAAAAAGCTGAATACTTTTTATGGGCAGTTGACGCTCTCTTGTTACCAATGGCGAACTCACTGGAATGTAATGAAAATGCTTAGGGTAGTTTGTATTTCTAAACGCCGGTGCTGGTTGCAGAAATGCTGCCTCAGACGGGAAAATGCGAACAAATATATACAGAATAACCCGCAAACACTACACTGCAACTCAATAAGGTTGGCAGTTTGCTTTAAAGCGTGTCTGCGCCTCCACTAGGATTTTGAATGCGCCATAATTCTTCCGGCAATGTATATTTCTGTCTATGTACATGTTTGCATATTTCTATCTATGTTTGGGTATCAATATATGTCTGTCGAACCGTTATCCAGCCTACCTGCGTTACTGGGTAGTCAGTGGTCGAATGGGCAACTCATTGGGCGGCTGAGCGCAGGAAACAGGGTTGGAAACCAAGTATTGCACCAACTTTGGTCCATGAGTATATTGCAGTGTGCACATATATACCTAGCGTTCTTGAACGAATCTCTTTCGTGCCGCCATGGGTCGCTGAAAGAAACTCTTTGGCGCCGACCTGGATCCTTCAATATGTGCCACTCGGCATTTGTTGGTCGTCACTGAACCTCTTTATTGTCAACCTAGGTCACTGATAAATGTGCCACTACATGTGGGCACATCCCCACATGTAGTGGCACATTCCATGAAATTCATTGATGCCAACTTGGGAATAATAATAATATGTGGTTTTTATTGGCGCAAGGGCCAGATATGGCCAAGGAGCGCCACGACAAATGTTCGTGGCATGGCCAACTTATGTGCTACTAGGAATGTTCTTTAAATTTCTCCCACGTTGAGTGGAATCAAACCAACGTCACAACACTTCCTAAAGGACCGCTGCTGGATGCTTTAGCAGGCGGCCCCACAAATGCACGGGGTATTTCACGCCAACGCTTTAGTCAGCTGCGCCATGAATGCACTGGGTATGTGCCGCTAATAAACGAAGCTCTCGCCAACTGAGGTCCCAGCGTATGTGTCAATGAATGTGCCGCAAGCGAATAAAAAATTATTAGCGTTCGCAAGCAACAGTGCACCACGCTTCCCGTCTGGGAACCAAGCGCGGGCTTCTCGGCAGTGCCACTAGATGGTGCAGCGTGTAAGGAAAAAAAGGCGTGGGAGAGCAGCCGGTTGCCACATGGCGCGTTTTTCAGCGTTCGCACAAATTGACACACGATGCATTTTTGAGGTGATGCGCAATCTATGCGGAGGCGATGCTTAGTCCCTGGGTAGCCCTTGCTCGTATGATTAGCGCATCGCGCTTCTGTGGTGAAGTAACAGGGTTCAAAACCAACCGTCGTATTATTTGGGTCACTGAGTATAAGCCAATGATTACATACGTGCCCGATGGAACGATGGAGTAGATCAAGGGAAGGGACTTTCAAATAAAGCCCCAGTGTTCTTAACTGTGCTTGGTGGTTCCCCAAATGAAACGACAGGAAGCCTCTACATAGGCTACCTAAACAGAGGTGCCACGCAAATGCGCGAAAACTGCACAATCTAATTGCCACCACCAACGCGAAGTGGGCACGCTATCTTTCACTGGCGAAAAAAAATTACATGAACTGGACACACCAATCCTGGGAAATCATGGAAAACATCTCCAGGCTCCAGGCTGCACAAGTGCCTTATGCCTAGGAATAGTATGTTACAGCCTGTGAGTGCTGCTCAGTGTAAGCAAGTTCGATGTGCTTCATTAGCGAGATTACAGGGCTACTCACTGCGTAACTGTTACGGACAATCTCGAAGTGCTTCCAGTTGTGCAATAATCGTGCTTACCAGTGATACTTAATTACAATATATTAGGAAGTTAACGACAAGAACATGAGAGCGCCGAGACGTAGGCGGCTATTTCATGAACTACATGAGACGCATGTTATGACATTCATGTCATGAGTCCTCAGGAGACCCTTTAGCTACGCTTAAGAGACCTTAAAGCGTAGCCTTAGTCATGCTCATGACTATGACTTCTACCATCATACCCGTACTTTAGTGTTTCCTTCACTTAGTACCCACGTCCGAACCCATTCGATTGCTTTTTGACTGTTAATCTTTTTTCACTGAGTCATTGTCATTTTTGCTGAGTCATGTTCTTGTATATGCCTTCTGCCATCATACTTTAGTGTTTCCTTCACTTAGAACCCATGTTTCAAAACCTATTTCCATGGCTTTTGAGTTTCAATCTTTTTCTGGTAAGTCATTACCACTTTTGCTCAGTCATGGTCATGACTATGACTTCTACCATCATCCTTTCGTGTTTCCTTCACTCGGTGCCCCCGTCCGATCCCGTTACAGTGGTTTCTGAGTGTTAATACCTTCACCTACACCTGCGGCACCAACCACAACGTACGTTACGGTTCCCAGACTCCGTGATCCTGGTACATTCTCCGCCAAAAATGGCGTTGAGGTTGACGACTGGCTCAGCATGTATGAACGTGTTAGCTAAAGCCACCACTGGAACCCCATCATCATGCTTGCCAATGTGGTCGTTCATCTGGACGTGACGTCGCATGTCTGGTTTCACATCCATGAGGCCGAGCTCTCCAGCTGGGATATTTTCAAAGAGAGGATTCACGACCTATTTGGCAACCCGTCAGGTCGCCAACAGGCTCCGCGCAAGGAGCTTGCCACCCGTTTCCAGTCGTCGCCCGAGTCGTATGTCTCCTACATACAGGAGGTGCTCGCGCTTTGCCGGAAAGTTGACGAGCACATGACCGAGGTTGACAAGGAGGGCCATATCCTAAACGGAATCGTGGACGACGCATTCAATTTGCTCGTCTAAAACGATGTTTCTACTGTCGAAACCATCGTCAAAGATTGCCGCCGCTCCGAGGTAGCCAAAAGCCGCCGCGTCGTCCCACAGTTTTCTCGGCTCCCAAACAGACCTGCCTCGTCCTCTTGCTCCACTCTTAACGTCACACGACAATTTCAAGAAAATGTCACGCATATGGTTCTCCGAGAGATTGAAACTGCAAGTCCGGCCCTACTTTATCCACGACCCCTTGACGGTACACCTTCGACCAAGCGGCCACCACTATTTCCGTTATTCAAGCAGTTGTGCGGCAAGAAATTGCAAACCATGGCATCCCTACTGCCTGCTCTGTCTTCCGATGTGATTCGGCACCAATTTCCGTGGCCACAAACTCCAATGACCAGTATTTGGCTCCCAGGCCACGCAATCCTGCTGAATAGCGAACCCCAGACGACTAACCGATATGCTTCCACTGGCACCGAGATGGTCATGTATCTCGCCACTGATGCACCCCCTGGATGCCACCATACTGCAGCTCATTCCATGCTACTCGCCCCTGCACCGATGCTCGGCGTTATTCCCCTCGCCGTCTGTGCCCTACTTGTGATGCCCTTGACACCGCTCCTCCTGGCGATCACCGTCACCTCAACCTCAACACTTTTCTTTGCCAAACTGCCGGACGGAAAGCAAGGCCATGCAGCTCTTGGGGGTAGTGCTGCATCACGTTCGTCCTGTCCAAATCTTCCGTTGACGCTCCTCACGAACACGAATCTAATTGAAGTAGACGTAGATGGTGTTCCGTTGAAGGCATTGGCAGACACTGGAGCTCAAGTGTCCCTAATGAGCACTAACCTATGTCGTCGCATCAAAAAAGTTCTTTTATTCTGGGGTTTAACGTGCGAAAACCAGTTCTCATTATGAGGCACGCCGTAGTGGGGGGCTTCGGATTGATTTTGATCACCTGGGGTTATTTACCGTGCACTACAACGCAATCACACGGGCGTTTTTGCATTTCGCCTCCATCGAAATGCAGCCGCCGCGCCCGGGATTCGATCCCACGACCCCGTGCTCAGCAGCGCAACGGATTACATGAAGGCATAGCGGTGGCCACGCTCCGCTTAGTGACACATGACCACATCACTGCTTTTGCTGCCGACGCGTCTCCAGATACTCCAGATTACTCGCAGAGTGCCATGAACCTCGACAGCCCATTACGTCCCCATGATCATTTGGGACCTCGCACCTGCTCAAGCAGCCGCCCTATATTGCCTTTTGCTTTCCTACCTCGACAAATCGACCACTTGGTCAGACGTCCCTTGTTAAGCATCGGATAAACACTCGTGATGCTGTTCCCATTCACCGCCGAGCGTATCGCGTGTCCACCGCACAGCGGCAAGTTATTCAGCAGGAAGTAAACAACATACTCGCCAAAGGCATTGTTGAGCCCTCGTTGAGTCCTTGGGCGTCGCCCGTCGTGCTCGTCAAAAAGAAAGATGGCACGTGGCGTTTCTGCGTTGATTACGGCCACCTAAACCAAATCACTAAATAGGACGTTTACCCTTTACCACGAATCGTCGACGCTCTTGATTGTCTTCAGGGTGCCAAATACTTTTAATCCATCGGCATTTGATATGATTATTGGCAGATTTCCGTAGATGAGCAAGACCAAGAAAAGGCAGCTTTGGTCACTCCAGATGGCCTCTACGAATTTAGAGTATGCCATTCGGTCTATGTAATACCCCCGCCACGTTCGAATGGATGATAGACTTTCTGCTTCAAGGTTTCAAATGGTCAACTTCCCTTTCTTACCTCGACGACGTCCTTGTGTTTTCTCCTACATTTGAAACGCACCTTCAGCGCGTCGCAGCTATCCTTGACGTCTTCCGCAGGGCAGGGCTCCAACTGAACTCATCGAAGTTCCATTTCGGGCACCGACAGATTACAGTGCTAGGCCCTCTCGTCGATGCTTCCGACGTACAACCCGACCCGGAGAAGGTTCGAGCAATAACGGCATTTCCTGTACCTTAGTCTGTCAAAGACGTCCGTAGTTTTGTGGGGCTCTGTTTGTATTTCAGACGGTTGGTGAACGATGTCGCAGCAAGCGCTCGACCACTCACTGAACGTCTGAAGAAAGACGTACCTTTTACATGGGGTCCCCCTCAGGCAGCCGCGTTTTCATGCCTTATGATGATAACCAATCCACCTGTCTTGGCCCACTTTGATCCGACTGCACCTACAGAGGTCCGAATCATTGCCAGTGGTTGTGGGATCGGCGCCGTCTTAGCGCAACGTCAACCTGAACACGACCGTGTTATAGCCTACGCTAGCCGGCTCCTGACAACTGCAGAGCGCAACTTTTCGATTACCGGGCGCGAATGTCTTGCTCTCGTCTGGGTTGTTTTAAAGTTCCACCCATATTTATGTGGCAAGTCCTTCTCAGTTATCACAGACCATCATGCGCTCTGTTGGTATTCGTCGCTCTAGGATCTTACTAGCCGGCTCGGTCGTTGGGCCCTCCGACTACAAGAACATCCCTACACAGTGACTTACAAGTCGGGACGCCAACACCAGGACGCAGACTACCTCTCTCGCTACCCAGTAGAAGACCCGACCTCTACGTCTGATACTGACACCGACGCCTGCGTTCTCTGTTTTTCCACTGATCCATGTCGCCGGCGACCAGCGCCGTGACCCGTCCTTGCGTATCATCATTGACCACCTGGAATCGTCACTTGCCGACAGTTCCCTTGGCTCATTCACACTTCATGATGACGTACTCTACCGCCACAACGTTCACCCCAATGGCCCAGCATTACTCCTTGTGATCCCTAAACACCTTCGCTCGACTATTCTCCACGAACTTCACGACCTCCCCACTGCCAGCCACCTCGGTGGATCACGTACCTACGACCGGATCCGCCGACGCTTCGTTTGGCCAGGGCTTGATCGCTCCGTTCGAAGGTACGTAGCAGCGTGTGAGAAATGCCAGCGGCGCAAGACACCACCGACGCTCCCTTCCGGGTTCCTTCAACCACTCCACATTCCCGCGGAGCCATTTATTCGTGTTGGTTTGGACTTACTTGGCTCTTTTCCTCTATCTACCTCTGGTAACAGGTGGATCGCTGTGGCCATGGATTACGCCACGCGCTTCGCCAGCACCCGAGCGCTTCCTACAAGATGCGCCACAGATGTCCCCAATTTTCTTCTACGTGACGTGATTTTATTATACATGTAGCTGCACGACACCTTCTCACAGACAGTGGCCGGACATTCCTATCAAAAGTTATCGCAGGCATCCTGCAGAGTTGTGCAACGAGGCACAAGCTATCCACGTCATACCATCCGCAAACAAATGTCCTCACGGAGCGTCTTAATCGCACTCTCACAGACATGCTCGCGAAGTATGTCTCTTCAGTGCATACTGACTGGGACCTCGTTCTACCGTTTGTTACGTTTGCTTATAATTCCTCGC
>NC_051158.1:56382874-56385374 GCF_013339745.2 Dermacentor silvarum | reverse complement strand
GCGACGTAAAATACCGCCGAAAAACCCAGCTGGACCTCTACAACTGATCGAACCACCTCGCCGACCGTTCCAGCAGATCGGGATGCACTTACTGGGGCTTTTTCCGACGTCGACGTCCGGGAATAAATGAATCGTTGTAGCTAAGGACTACCTCACCCGCTACGCCGAAACAAAACCATGCCCAAGGCAGTGACACCGAGGTAGCCCTATTCGTCGTTGAGAACATCCTCCGGCATAACGGTGCTCCAGAAGTCCTCATCACCGACGGAGGCACGGCCTTTACGGCAGGTCTGACTCAAGCTATCCTACGATACAGCCAGACAAGCCATCGCCGGACCACCGCCTACCACCCGCAGACGAGTGGCCTCGCCGAGCCTCTAAATAAGACCATCGCTGACATGATGGCAATGTACGCCGACGTCGAACACAAGATGTGGGATGCCATCCTTCCCTAGGTGACCTTCGCATACAACACGGCTGTGCAAGAAACGACGCACATGGCGCCGTTCAACCTGGTCTGCGGAAGGAACCCAGCAACGACGCTTCATGCCATGCTACTGGACATCACTGAAGAAGATAATCTTGACGTTGCCACCTATTTGCAGCGTGCCGAAGAAGGTCGACAGCTCGCCCGCCTGCGCATCAAGAACCAGCAGAGGACCGACAGCCGACACTACAATATTCGACGACGCTACGTCGAGTACCAGCCCGGCGACCGTGTTTGGGTCTGGACTCAGATACGCCGACGAGGACTTAGCGAGAAACATTACGTCGCTATTTCGGACCACATAAGATCATCTGACGTATTGGCGTACTGGACCAATGAGATCGTGTCAGACGGTATTTCGCAATCACAGTGGCGCCGCGCACGACCTGAAGTCATCCACGTGGTGCGTCTTAAGCCTTTCTACGCCCGCTGACGAAATTAGGTCTTGTGTTGCTTTCTTATTGTGTTTTTGCCTTTCTGTCCGCGTGGTTTTGGTTTCGCTTTCGTGTTTGTAGCATCGGGACGATGCTTTTTTTTAAGGGGAGGGTATTGACACGTATACATGTTTATCTTTCACCGGTGGCGGCTTTCCACCGGCTAACAAATGTTAAACCTTATCACTCGGCGCAGTACGCGCCTGCATCGGAAGCTTCTCGAATGTTATCGATGCTTCTATCCGTCGTCTGTGGTCACCGACGCTCATGTAATCTGATTCTATGAGTGACGCGAATTGTCTAGAACGTTCTGGAAGACACGCGGCAGCCAGGTATTAATCTGGAACCTTCGATGATTCACGTATAAAAGCCGACGCGTTTCACCGCTGATCAGATTTTCGATGATCGCCGACTGTGTTCGCCGCTATCGTTTACCTTCGACTGCAACTTGCTTTTGTGGGCACGGGTTCGCCCAATAAAGTCTGTTTCGTCATTCACAGTTTTGCGACTGTTTTCTTCACCGTCACTACTACGTGACATGCCCATCCTGGGGTACTTGTCATTAATAGGCACGTAACAATAAGGCATATGCAGTGACCAAGCTTTCTCTTCGGGCACATGCCTCATGACAGATATACGGGTACCCAAGTTGTGCGCTACGCTTAACAGCAGCCAGGTGATAATTTTGCTTTCGCCCACATATTCAGTGGGCTGTGTTGTCAGCTAGGCAAGACAGCAGACAGCACAAACTTTGTAGTCCAAGCTAGCAGACAAACTTGGGTCACTGGTTGAAGAAGATTTAATGAAAAGGGGGAAACCGCATATTCGGTAAGGTTTTCAAAAAATGCTAATAGTTGCAGGAAACATGCTCTTCTGATAAGTACGAGTTTATTTATATTGGACCTATGTCCGAAGTCATCGTGCGATATTATTTTTGGTGGTTCAGTTCACTGCCAACGATGTAAGAAATAAGTGTGCAAGACTTTATTGAAACATCTTTATTACAAACAGTCGTAGTTTCGCCCGATAGGCGAAACACTGATTGCGATAGCAAATAATATACCGTTATAGAATGTAAGGATAGTAGTTTTATCGACCGTACAAAGTTGCAAACATTTGCTTTCTAGCTAATTAACAAGCATGGCTTCAGTGCGCTTAGGCAAACATGAACACATCACAATCGATGAGCGCGGACACTCGCTGTCAAAACGCTGACTTTAAGAAGCACGGCAGCAGCAGCGAGCGAACTTCGTGCTCTCTATCCCTTCAGCGCAAACTGAGCGGTGATAACTCAACATGAACACAGGTTTCAGCCGTCGAGGCGCCTAGACTGCCCTCAACGCAGATCGCTTTCAAGATATGGCGCGTGCGGCTGCGGAAACCGTAGTTGTTGCGGAAGTGCAACGCCGCCCCATCCTTCCCTCGCCCTGGAGCCTAGTGTGCGATGGAAGACGGCGCGCTTCTTTGCCGTTTTCCTCCCTTGCGCGAGCAAGATTGAGCAGCGATCGTCGGCTCCCCGCTCACGCTTTCACTCGCACATACAGCATACTGTTGCGCCCAGACGGTGTTATCGCCCTTG
>NC_051158.1:56356468-56382774 GCF_013339745.2 Dermacentor silvarum | reverse complement strand
TCAGGATATTAATGAATCGACAGTTCCCGCATTGCAATGCTCCACAGTGCAACATGCCAAAGGAACGGCAGATTTCATTAACACCATTTTGACATGGTGGCGAATCGTAAATGTAAAGACACCGAGAAAGGGTGAACGCTTACGTGATGAAATTCAGTATGCGATTGTGTCAACAACATGTCCCCAGCTGGAATTGTTGAGAAAAATACAAGAATGGCCACACTACTGGGCTAGCCGCAAGCACGATGCCGGCCACCTGACGAAAGAAAGGCACTTGGCTTTTGGCCACACGAGCCACGCTCTGCATGAGATCTCCGTATACTGCATTGAAGAGCTAGGATTTCGGTATGTGCTCCTTGGGAAATTTCGAACAGATTGTCTTGAAGACAGGTTCGGGGAGTACCACCAGCTATCTGGTGCCGAATACCACACCTCCATCTGGCAGATCTATGAATCTCAGAATAAGCTCCGGCTTCAAAACGTACTGGACCTGCCTGACCGGGATGCTATTGCACAGTCAATCCCTACCAATAGTGTTGATTTACTTCGTGGGCAGTTAACCATAGCAGTGACCGATGCTGATGTTTCAAAAAATCGTCAATGATTCTCGCTGTTACATACGTTGCTGAGTACTGTGAACATGAGCCACTAAAAAGCGTATGTGTGTGGCGTGCAAAGGAAACCTTATACCAGGAGAATACACTGCTTATTGCAGGTATGACAGGAGGAGGACTGAAGTTTCCGCATGCTCATGTAGTGAATGCTGTACTTTGTAGAGAAATAGTCCTTGATATATTGAAGAATGAGAAGTTTACATCAAAATTTCTTGCCCTTCCAAATCAGAAAGAGGCCCTTGTTGCTCTTTTGTGAACTGCTCTGCACAATTCTGGAGGCCTTGACGACCTTGATGTTTGTGATTCTGGCCACTCGTCAGAAGAAAAGGTATGCACCATATTTTGAGTGCAGCTGCCAACACGCTCTTGAATGATCTGCGTATAACCAAGAACGACAAAACAACTGTTTGAAATAGGAAGGGTAAATTGCAAACTCTAAAGAGTTGAAAATTGATGTTCGTATGGTTTAATGGGAACTGTTTTTCAGCAGTGAATGTTTCTTGTCCATCTAATTACACGATTATGATAGCTCTGTATTAAGCCATCTGATATTTTGTACATGATCTTTTTGTACTGTGACTGCTGCATATAGCACTGTATTGGGTGAGATCTTGAGTTCCAAAATTTTTGCATTTTGTATGATGGAGATGTATATGTAAATGTCTGTGCTTGTCGCTGTTTCACGCACTGTGGTGGTCAACAAATTGTACTTGGTTTTTCTGTGCTTGAGATGCATATCTCACCATGTCACATAACTTGGTTACAGCTGCCTTGTGTGCGTGTTTATGTGTGAAGTGCTGAAATAAACTCTTCATTCTCTGTATTCATTGCATATCTTTTTGAAGTCTTTCATGATTGTTTTGACATCCGTTCAGCATGAAGTAGCTATAGATCAACATATGAAGCAAGCTAACAGTCACCACAACCGAGGAAAGTGTAGGGGTAAACAATATTGGTAAATAATGGGAAGTGAATATGGTAATCATTATGTGGCGGCGAGGTGACTTACTGGAAATAATAAAAAAGAAACCACATGCCGCAGGTTGTATTTGAGGCCATGACCTCTGAATGGATTTGTTATGGATTAGTTAGTTGCTGTAATGGCTAACCGAAAGGGGTTTTTTGCTTCCAAAGCTGAGTTCAAAAAACAATCTGAGGCATAAAAAAGAACAAACACGAACACTAAGTTCGCCGTTCAGCGGATTAATTGACAAAGGCCTGAGGCTTCTCATGTCTGAATTAGCCTAAATACAATGTGTCGTCCTCCCGAGGAGTACATATATTATTCCTCATCATCATCCTATATTTATGTGCACTCCAGGACGAAGGCCTCTTCCTGTGATCTCTATTTACCCCAGTCTGGCGCTAGCCGATTCCAACTTGCGCCTGCAAGTTTCCTAACTTCATATATTAATAGGGACACTTTAAATACTAACAGTAAGCTGGCACAAGACACGCGGTATCTTTGAAAACAGGTGCTCTGATGGCCAGGCGAGAAAAACCTAGCGGGGTGAAGCTTAGTTCCAGGCCCATCTCTTGTGCGTGACGCCATGGACGCGTGCGGAGGCCTTGAGCTAATCTAGGTGGTATTGATACTACCCGCTCATCATTCCTGCTAATATGAGGGGTTAATGTTGTCGAAACTATCCAAACTTACTTTTCCGGTCAGCAATAGTTGCATTCGTGGCACCGTATCTCGTGCATCCACGCCGTTCATGTGCGTTACGACAAAGTGTCGATATTTTACTGAGTAGTTTCAAGAATTGGCTCAAGAGTTGAGGTAGCATTAACACTTTATTTAACTTTACCAAAAAGTTAATGAGCGAACTCATGCTGTATACATGAACTTAGTGGTAGCTCTAGCCACAAGTGCACAAGCTCGCCTTTGAGTGAAATGCCAGTGCATGTAGTTACGCAACGCATTGTTGCGCATATTTCATCGCCTATTCTTCATGCGCTCCTGGCGATAAGATGGATGTTATGCATATTTGTTATGTAATTACGTTACATGTGACACACTTATCTATGATTGTGCAAAGCAAACAGACACAATGCGGCCATCTTCCAAAAAAGAATGATGCCATTCCAGTAGCAAGCGTTATCTTAATTCCGAGCGCTTCAATGCACGTCAGCAGAAAAGTGATGAAGCCACGCCGCGGTAGTGAATGAGCGAGACTCAGTAAAAATCGGCTGACATAACATTATCCTGTTCTAGTCACGCTTTATTCTATTTACATTCCCCTGCCAGTCAATCTTGACGTGTCAGTCCACCCCTATGAAGATGCGGAGTTGTCGGAAGAATTCTCTTCCTTTGCATTTCTAACTTTGAAGAAAACGAACTGTCTGGTTGCGCGACGTCATGCTTGCAATGCCGTGGTGTGCGAACAGTTACATTCGAGATCGAATTGAATACTAACCAAATGTCTCGAAAAACTAATCTAATTGATTATAGAATATTTTTGAAGTATTTCTCATATAACAACCATTTTAACCATTATATAAAATACCTTCACAACCTAATACATTGATAACATTACCAAGATTCTGTCATTACACTGCACACTATCAAGCGTTGTTTATTAAGGCGAAAACCTTAGATATCTATGTTGGTGGTGCCCTTGGCGGTGACCTTGCAGTGACTTTGGCGGTGACCTTGCAGTGACTTCGGCGGTGACCTTTGCAGTCACTTTGACGGAAGAAGACTTTGTCTTCTTCCGTAGCTGAAAGACTTCATGTTTTAGAAACGTGCTACACTTGCTTTTGAAAGCGCAACGTTGCATAAAGTTCAAATGAGCAATTTTCACATACCAAAGACTCGTTGGCGTAGATACGCATACTAGCAGTTTAGGCGGGAAAAAAGTGGGCAGCTTGCACTAGTGGTGCAAGGGTGGAGTGAATAGCGGAGCTGGTGGTCGATCTAGCTTTCATGTTTTACTAGGCTTGGCGTTTTTAGCAGCAGCGGCTTCAGCACCATACTCCAGATTAGCACGCAATCGCCGTATTCGTCCTCGGCTGGCGGCTCGACTAGCTTCCAGCTGAGCGGCTTCTTCTTCGGCAGTCTTGTACTTCTCGGCCGCCCCATGTTACATTTACTCTGCGCGAAGTCTACGAGAGTTGGGTGTGTAGCCGTCGTGGCGACATGACCTTTATAATCAGTGTGACGTCACGGTCAAGCTTCACAAAGTGTTGCCAAGACTAAGCAAAGCCATAATTTCCGCGCGAAGCAATGACATGGCTGGGTGAAGCTGGGTCAGTGATTTCTAGGCGACCGCATAGACGGAGCGGGTCTGCTGGAACGCGGTGTCGGCATTGCTGCGCGGCAGAACGTGGTGTCGGCGCTAGAATGCGGTGTTGCAAGCTGCGCTATGCAATGCGCAGTGACGCCATCGCTGGCGCGGGTGCGGAGGAGCGTTGCCGGAGCTAGGAGAAGCGAGGCGCAGCTTCGAATCTGCGCCGTCGCTTGGGTAAGGCTTCCTCGGATCTCTGTGCAGGATCAGCTCGACGCCGGTAATTGTAGTCTTGTTAGGCCGAACACCGTGATTTCCGGAAAGTGGCCTCTTCCTCGGAGTGCGGCTCTTCCTCGGTCACCCCATGGCTGCTACTACCGCCCGCACACTAGCAACCCCGCCTTCAAACCTGCTACACGGAACGTTTATGGCAAGCGGAGCCGACGCGCTGTACGCAGTGTCTAGGCGAGGAGTCTTGCGAAGCTATCGCACAGCTGGTATGGAGTTGCTAGGCAACGCAGTGACGTCATAGCTTGTCGGGATATGGGGGGGATGCCAACGGCCCTCTGCCTCGACACACCGAGCCCCGCGGTTGGCGCATGCCTGCGCATCAACCGCGGTCCGGTACAAGCTCGAGGAAACAATAGACGACAACCACGTGTACACTCGGAAAGCATTTATTACGACTGCAACTAACACTTCGAGCAGGCCAGCTAGCTATATAGTTGACATCGCTGAGGGTTCCCTCGAAGAGAATAATACACTAGGTAAAGAAGGGCTTCCGACTTACCAACTGGGGAATACGGGGGGGCCGCGGCGTTTGCCGCGGCAAGAACGTGGTTGACTAACCACGTGCGGGAATACGGGAGCGGCGGCGGAGACTTCCGCCGTCGCCGCTTGCTGGAGACCAAAGAGACCCGGGCGATATCAGCGGGATCTCACGTGACCCACCCGGTGGCGCTGATAGCGCTTGCGATTCCCGCGCGGCGCCCGCGGAAGGAAAGTTTCCCCTCTCCCAACTCTCCCTGGCACGCATGCGCTTGACGCGACGTTCGCTGCCCGTGCGGCGGTTATGGGACCCGAGGATTCCCACAAGCTCGGCGAGGTTTTGCGGCTCGCGGCACAAATTACGGCTGGCCTAAACAGCTCCGCTGTTAATAGAGACTTTTAGTATTGCGGAAAATACTTGCGTTAGCGTTAGCGTGTTACGCACGCTAAATCTTTGCGGAACGCGGTCGATAGCGTTTTAGTATAGCGTAAGACAACGATGCGCCGCTAAGCGCAAAACCATCTAGCTGCGAGTAGTCAATGCAGCAAACTGAGCAGCTCGACAACCAAACTAGCCGTGTGTAACCACGCTAAGCCTTGGAACGAGCCTGTATGTCAAGCGCTCGGGCCGAGGGTGCCACCATGTTTGCAACGCTAAAACTTAGCGAGCGTTTAGCGTCTCCGCTATATTTGAAAAAAATGTCACAGTTTCGCCCTAAGGGCGAAGCAATGAATGCGATAGCAACACAGCAATGTCATAGGAAGTAAGGTGAGCGGCTTTGGTAGCAACAACACGCAGAACTGTTGTCGACGCCATCGGCGTTTTGCCCGCATTCGCTCAAAATGCGTGCGGCGTTGGTGACTGTTGCCGGAGCCTCTGATATAAATAGGCACTGCGTGCCGCAGCTAAACGTCGCCTCCCTTCCCTCCCCCTCCCCCACGGCCTCTCGCTCGTTGGAAGAAGGCGCGTTTGCTCTACATACATGGTGATTGTGAAGGAGAACAGAGACGCCTACTTCTGCAGCCCTTAAGCGAGCACGGCGCAGAACGCGCGTTTGTTCTCTGCCGTGCGTTCACTCCCCGTGAAAGACGCGCCTCTCGCACCCTTTCACTCGCACATACAGCGTTCGGCGCGCGGCCGTGCTCCCTCAAGGGCTGCAGAAGATAGCGCCAACCTTTCCCTTTCCCTCAAGAACCACTTATCATCATCGGCGACGATTTCTTCTCCAAATGACGTCATACGGAACCTCACGGCGACGGCGACGGCGACGGCGACAGCGACGGCGACGGCGACGGCGACGCCGACGGCAGAAATCTGCTTTTGAGTGTCCATATAATTGCTATCGCAATAAAATAGCGGACGCACGCTACCCGCAAAACTGAAATAGCGTTCTGAGCATGCGCAGTCTCACCCCGCTATTTTATTGCGTTTAGCGTGGTGCCATTTCCGCAATACTAAAACTGTCTAATATTAGGCTCCATGAGGATCGTAGCATGCTCCCATACATATAGTATTACGATGACTATCCAAAAAGTGGGGTCTCCGATATTTTAAATGCGAAGCATTTCTTCGCGAACATTTGCTACTTTGACAGTATCTATCTATCTATCTATCTATCTATCTATCTATCTATCTATCTAGCCGCCTACGTCTTTGTGTTCTCATGGTCGTTTCGCTAACGTGGTATGTACCAAAATTGGTATACTATGGAAAGAGCATATGACGAACATAAATGATATGTCATGACATGAATATCATGACATGCGTGTCATGTAGGTCATGAAACAGTCGCCTACGTTATGGTGCTCTCACGATCGTTTCGGTAGCTTGGTAGGTGCCAAAATTGGCATATTATGAGAGGAGTGTCTGGCGAACATAAGTGATAGGTCATGACATAAATGTCATGACATGCGGGTCATGTAGGTCATGACAATTACTCCGCGAAAAAGATTAACACTAAAAACCACTGAAATGAGTTCGGACGTGGGTACTAAGTAAAGGAAACACTACAAGATGTTGGGAGAAGTCATAGTCATGAGCATGACTCAGCAAGAAGGACAATGACTCAGCGAAAAAGTATTAACACTGAAAAGCTACTGAAATGGGTTCTGACGTTGGTATTAAGTGAAGGAAACACTAAAGAATGATGGTAAAAGTCATAGTCATGGCCATGGCTCAGGAAAATGACAATGACTCAGTGAAAAAAGAATAACGCTCAAAAACAACTGAAATGGGTTCGGACGTGGCTACTGAGGAAAGGAAACACTGAGGGATCTTGGTAGAAGTCATAGTCAAGAGCATGACTCAGAAAAAATGACAATGACTCAGCGAAAAAAGTTTAATACTCAAAAACCACTGAAATGGTTTTGGACATGGGCACTAGGTACAGGGAACACCAAACGATTGTGGTAGAAGTCAAAGTCATGACCATGACTAAGAAAAAATGAGAATGACTCACCGAAAAAGATTACCACTCGAGAACCAGTGTAATGGGTTCGGATGTGGTACTAAGTGAAGAAAAAGGCTAAAGGTTGATGGTCGAAGTCATAGTCATGAGCATGACTAAGTATTTCGGCTTAAGGTCGCTTAGGAGTAGCTAAAGCGATTCCTGAGGACTCATGACATGAATGTCATGAGAAGCGTGTCATGTAGGTCATAAAAGAGCCGCCTACACCTTGGTGCTCTCAAGGTCGTTTCGTTAACATGGTAGGCTACCCGCACACTGCTTCGCATAACATCGATTCCCACAGGGCGTGGGATCTGCCGCCTTTTTTAGATATAGAAACAACCGTTTATTTACTATAATAGTTACATTTTTTAAACGTTGAAGAATGCTTTATTTTTGTCCATAATCGCCATTTCTGTCGATGGATTTTTGTAAACGCTGTGGCAGTATTGCAATGCTAATGTCATACCAGCTCACCGCCATGTCCTTCATGAAGCGTTGGACGTCATATTTCACGTCGTCGTCGGACCAGAACCGCCGCCCAGACAAATGTTGCTTCAACTTAGGAAACAGCTGGTAGTCACTCGGTGCCAAGTTCATACGCTTCCGGCGAATGGCGATGAATTTCAACATGTTTATAGCCTTTTGTTTTCACAAATCGAATCACTGCGTGAATTTCGTATACGAAGTTCGCGCTGTTATACTTGGCGGTAGCCTTTAACGGGAACTCTATTTTGAATGTCTGCAAAGCCAAGACTGAGCATCCGAGGGAAACGTGCACATGCTTATTTGGAAAAGAAGGAAGCGAAACTCACAACAGTGTGGCCAACAGCCACATTAACAGTTTCTCTACGTCCCCCCAAAATAGGAGACCTTACTTTTGGGATTGCGCTCGTATATTTGTACTGTATAGCCGGCCCGGAGGAAAGTTATTGCACTCTTGTTACAAGTTTACGTTGATTGCACTGAGTAGGCGATTTGTAATATTCGATACGTATTTTCAGAATGGTCGTATTTACAAGCATTGACTACTTTGTTCCAATACCGAATCGTTTAATATTCGATTCGTTCTTCTAAGGTATTGATTATTCGCACACTCTCGTTAGAATCGATGACTGTGCTGTCTCGACTGCTTCGGGCGCGTAGCTCACGGGTGACATTGCAAGCTCTCAGTTATCAATGTTACCTGTCCGTAACTTTTATCTCTTACAAACGGGCTCGCGTAAGCTGAAAACGCGTCGAGTTATCATTTAGATGCCGTCAAAGTTGGTGCAGGCCGTCTATTTTGCCTTAAGGAAAGCAGCATGACCGTTGCTGGAATCTAACCTATCTTCGAGCATAGCAGACCAACTTCGCACGCATTCTTTGCTATTGCTAAACTCGCTCTTTTATGGGTCTGGCGCGTGCGCGTGCGCTGTGTGCAAGTTCCTCCCATTATTTCCTCGTGGCAGTAAAGTCTTTAAGACGCTTTGTCAGACTGCCTGCCTTCGGGATTGGCTCATGATCTTTTCTCAGACGGATACTTAAGATTGGGCGAGGTTAACCTATAATGTCATAAAAATTTGAAAACTCATTCACTGTCGCTGCTTAGAACCGAACATAACCTTAAACTGTCAGTTGTGTGTTTTTTGTGCTAATTAAGGATATGTAGGTGCACTGTTATCTTCAGTTGCTTAAGCGATTTCCTGTTGGCGACCACGCTTCGTTCATCGGAAGAGACGCGACTAATTATATGTAATTACGATTTGGCAACACACCAAAGCAGCAGACTCTTTTCATCTGGTGTTTGCGTTTGGTACCTAATTTTTGTGCATTTTCTTGCTTTGTATTTTCACATTCTGTGTTTGCACATGCCATCTATCTATACATCTATCAGCTGTTCTTTATAACGATTGACAAGCATTTTGTTCGCGCAATTTCTTCGTTTTTCATCTACATTCGGTTGATATGCACAGGTATATTAACAGTACTGGCACCATCATTGTATTCTGATGAAGGCCGGAAGACGGGCAAAACGGCAATAAATTGCTTCATACACGTGTCTACTTCACTGTGAATATGTCCGCGGACCCTACACGGCATTTCCAGGTATATATATATATATATATATATATCATATCATAATGAGCCAACAAACATATGATAATATATATATTCAAAATTAAGCATTACGGAATTTTAAAAAATCACCTGCGGCAGTTAGCATAATTCTTAAAGTTCCTCTGGGTTAATTCGAAGAGGTGGACATTAGTAGCACGAGAAATCGAAACACAAATTCACCTTATCAACCAATATTGAGTAATGAACCTCTGAGTTAATCACTTTACGACAAAGGTTGCAGTTGCGAATTGTAGCCGGTGAGTTTGCAAGACGCATCCACTTGAAAAGAATTGCGAGGATGACAGCGGTTTCAAGATATCATTTCCCAAAGTGTAGGACGAAATACATGGGCGTTCCAGCTAGTTTTGTGCTTCAATGTATAAAACCACATTTTGGTGAAAAAGTAAGTGGAACAACAGTGCATTTTTACGGCGAGTTTGATGGCGCATATCTTCAAACTGGTGTCATTCTGCAAATTCATTCCAAATGGTTACGCCTGACAAGCTTACCGGCTACAATTCCTAAATTGCAATATGTGTCGTAAAGTAATTTGCTCAGAACTTAATTAGCGAATTTCGGTTAATTGGTTGAATATGTGTTTCGATTTCACCAATGTTCGCCTCTTCGAATAACCCAGCTCAACAATAAGAATTACACTCCCTGCCACAGGCGATGTAAAAAAGTTCCGTAAAGCTTAACTTTAAACACCCGGTATATTCGCCGGGAAGAAGGCAACCGCAACTCCGCCTATGTGAAAGCACAAAAATGTGTCCGACGATCACGATACGCCCTAATGCGAATTTTGAGTGCCGCTCGATACCTGTTTTAATTTCGCGATATATTTTTTGCACACCGATGCTCAAACCAGAATTGGGAACGTAAGAACTGCGCTCTGAAATTGGTATCCGTACAATGAGTGAAAGGTTCAGATAGCTGTTCACACACTTTAACATAGAGCACTCCATGAAAATAGTTCTTCAAATTTAGCTATGAATACATGCGCATATAAGACGCCCACGTACATACGTGGTAGCTTGTTTCAGAGTTCTGTGGCAGACGGAAAACAAAGAATATTTTGAAAGTATCGCAGCTAGGTAAAAAGGTCGTACACATTTTGCATGGTTTGTTCTAGTCGTGTGTTAGTAAGGTGTTTTGAGGGGGTCATTTTTCTTTACAGCTACGTAGTCGCGATAACGAAGATATAATAATTTCCTACGTGCAACACTTCGGCGCATTTCCAGGGCCTCAATGGCGGCAGGGTCCCGCAGTGCAGCCACAAAGTTAGCCCTGGAGTACTTGGAATGAACGATGCGAAGGGTCTTGTTTTGGATTGGCTCTAAATATGTGGTCAGATAAATGTGATGGGGATACCGGAGTATATGGTTGTATTCCAGGAGTGGATGCACGAGTGTTTTGTAACCTGTCAATTTAACGGCTGGTGGTGCCGTTCCTACTTTTCTACGAAGGAAGTACAACTGTCTAAACGCATTTTGGCACGTGTCTTTAATGTTTGCGTCCCAATTTAACGTATTTTGTATTATAACCCCTAAGTATTTATCCGATGCCCTTCGTGCCAGAGCTGATCACATGATGTCATAGAGGAAGTCTAGCGACTGTTTTTTTTTTTTGCATGTTGTTGCCATGCAAGCAGTATTACTTCAATTTACATCCTTTTTATGTCCCGTTAATGTAGTATGTGTTTCTATGATTAAGGATCCACAAAAATCGATGGAACTAAAGATGTTTGGCCTAACGTTACGAGACAGGAAGAGAGCAGTGTAGATCAGAGAGAAAACGATGATAGCCGACATTCTAATTGACATTAAGAGAAAGAAATGGAGTTGTGCAGGCCGTGTAATGCTCAAGGTAGATGACCAAGAGAAGGGAAGCGCAGGCGAGGACGGCAGCAAACAAGATGAGCTGATGGCTAGGAAACATACAGGCTCAAATAGGAATCAGATAGCGCAAGATAGGGGTAATATGACATTGCAGGGAGAGGCCTTCGTGCTGCAGGGGACATAAATATAGGATGATGATGATGATGATGATGATGATGATGATGACGACGACGACGACGACGACGACGACGACGTTTCTATCTATTTATCTACGCCGACTCAGTGACCTAATTTGTCTACTAGCTAGAGCCAATGGGTATGTTCTCGTTGTCGTGATTGCTTCGTGGTCGATCCATCGTCGCGGTGGACCAGTTAGCTAAGGCGTTGCGCTGCTGAGCACGAGGTCGCGGGATCGAATCCCAGCCGCGGCGGCTGCATATCGATGGAGGAGAAATGCGAAAACGCCCGTGCGCTTGCGTTGTAATGCACGTTAAAGAACCCCAGGTTGTCTAAATTACTCCGGAGCCCTCCACTACGGCATGCCTCATGATCAGAACTGGTTTTGGCACGTAAAACCCAGAAAGAAGAAGAAAAAATCCATCGTCGTCATTCCAGCTTCGTTATGCGACTCCCATCATGCCATCAATTTCCCGCCCTCGCTTCATACGGTCGCCTTCATCACGCTATCGTCGTACCAATGTCATTATTGAAGAAACGTCGTTCCGTTATCATCATGCCACCGTTCTTATAGGGCCACCGTTGTTCCATCGACGTCGTTCCTTCTTATTGGTTCTACTGTAAACATGCTGTCGTAATTCAATCCTCAATATTCCATGGTTGTCATGTCATCAGTGTTAGTTCGTCTTCCTCATACATTTGGCGTTATGCAGTTGTTAACACGCGGCTGTCGTAACGCCAACGTGGCTGTTCCATTGACGTCATAATATCTCCACCATCCGTTCTCGTAATACCATGGTTGTCAGGAAGACCTTCGTCCAGTCATTGGTCCTCATACAGTCGCCACATGACGACTACATAACGTATGTCATTGTCAGTGTTCTCATCATAATTAAGGCCCATGAGTTTTAGGTGGTTGATGGGTAGCAAAATCTGATGTCCGGCGTTATGGCACCAAAATTCATGGTGCCAGCATGGGTCCACCAAAAAGGTATTGAGTCGAGTGCCTTAATTACCTCTAACCTGATTAAGGTATAGTTAATTAGAGCACTCCAACGCACGACCTATGGTGAGAGTCGAACCAACAACCGTTGCGGTCTAATTGAAGCGAATTGAAATAAGGCCGAGGTAATTAAGATAGAGTTATTTAGGCACTCGAACCCAAGACCTTTGGCGGGAGTCGAACCCACTACTATGGTGTTGATTAAGGAGAAGTTATTTAAAGCACAGGTAATTAAGACAGAGTTAATTAAGGCACTCGAACCTACAAGCTTTGGGGGGAGTCGAACAGACGACTTTTGGTGTTAATTAGGGTGAGCGGGGTAAATTAAGGCCCATGCAATTAGGATAGAGATACTTCAGGCGTTCAATACGTGGCCTTTAGTGTAATTAAAGTTAAGGTAACTAAAGCGCTGTAATTAAGATATAATAATGAAGACACTTTAACCCATGACTTTTGGTGTTAATTAGAACTAAGTCCTTTAAAGAACAAATAATTAAGATAGAGTATACTAAGGCACTCGAACCCACGCCCTTTGGGAGAAAACAATGCAAGTAACAACGCATTCGAATGAGAATTTCAAGTAGGTTAATTGATGTCTCGTGAGCCCACAGGTTTTCGCCTTCGTCCTCTTTAGCGTATGCAAAAGGGACTGTTAACCTACCTTTTCCTCTACTCTGTTCTGTTTTTTTTTCACCAGGGATGGGTGTATCAAATGCAAGTGTTTGGTGGGCCAATCAGAGCGGCCAGCTCCTGAAGATAAGTCGCTTAATCCTTTCCTAGGGGGGGGGGGGGGGGGGTGCTTCGGGTGGTGCTGTGGGCGGTTAACGTGCTGCACAGAAGCTGCAACAATCTTGACAAGAACACCGTTGAACACAACCACACAATGACGAGTCCACCGGATGTCAGTAGAGTGTCTCAGTAGTTGAATTACAACATCAGCTTTTATATCCTTAATTAGTGCGGTTCGCGAATTGACATCTTCTTTCGGCAGCGACGACCTGCAATTATTTAAACATTAAAGCTTACGACAACCAAGTATATTTTCTTGGGTAATGCTTGCGTAAAGGACACGGGGGGACGAATTGCTAAACATTTTGTCACAACTTCACTACATTACGCCACATTTGTATTAAATTTATATATTATGACAAATATAGTTTAAATAGGCAGAGTGAACACGGTGAGTTTACAGATAGGTCTTATAAGGAGCAATTACTAGAATTTGGCTTCTAAGACAGCGCTGGCAGTGCCTCCCGATTTGGTTCGGGTACTTTTTATTGGATTAAACGAAACTTAACCACCAACTCTTCATTTTTGATAATATGAGGTGTTAGTAAAATTTAAACTATCTAAAATATTGTCCGGTCGGCCACTGTTGGATTTGCGGTACTGTGTTGTGTCTCTTGCATCCGCATCCTTCATATGCGTTCCGACATAGCGTTGTCATATTACTCAGCAATTTCATAAATTGGCACCAGAGTGGGGTGGCAATAACATTTTGCTGGGTAGAAAAAAAAAGATATTGAGCGAACGTCTGCTCTAGATTACAACGAAGCGGCAGCTCTAGCCCCTAGTGTGCTCGCTCGCCTTCGAATGAAATGCCGGTGCATGAAGTTAGCCATTTTTATGCATATTTGCATACTTATTATAGATGCGCTCACGGCAATAAGTGATATCCTACAACATGTCACATTTATCTACTACTGCGCACAGCAAACAGAGACGGCGCGGGCATCTTCCTGAAAATATTCAAGGCGTTCCAGTAGCATGCGTTATCTCATGTTATATCTTATCTGATTATCTCATGTTGCGAGCACGTTATTGCGCGATAGCAAAACGCGATGAAGCCACGCAGCGAAAGTGAATTAGCAATACCGAGTGGAACTCGATGGACACATCAGTATTATGCTCAATTCATACTTTATTCTATTGCATTATTCCCCGCCAGTCAATGTGTAGACTATGTAGATGCGGTGTGGTCAGAAGAATTATCTTCCTTTGATTTTTCGAATACCTACGAATAAAAACTAGGCTAGAACTTAGCTCCACTTACTCTCCAAATATGTGATAGCATACTTGGAATGCAGGGCTGGCGTGCGAAGAGCTATTTTCAAGACGAGGTCGAAAACTAATCGACTGTTGTCTTATGATTATCGAATTGAATACCGAATACTTTTCGATTATTTCTTATATAATGATGTAGCATTTTCACCATTATGCAAATAGAGCTTCATAACCTCGTATATTAATACACTTCACAAGGTTTTGTGCTTACCCTACACGATATCAATTTTTCATGATGGGCGCCATAATGCATGAGGAGCAATTGAACAATTTTCACACGCTAAAGGCACATTAACTGGTATACTCATGGTAGCGGTTAAGGCTGAAACATCAGGCTCCGTGATCAATCTTGTATCCTCCCCTACATATCGTATTTCATTTCTGCTATATGGTCAGTCGGGATGAAAGTTATTCCACTTTCGATACAAGATCATGTTGATTGTGCACCGTAGGTGGTTTGTCATATTCGATATCTATGTCAAACATGGTCATATTTACAAACGGTGACAATATGCTTCTAATACCCAATCGAATGATATACGTCTCGTTCTTCAAAGGTTTTGAATATTCACAAATTGCCGTTAAAATGTGATGACTTCGACGTCTCGTCTGCTGTGCGCGCCTCACTCACTGGTGAGCTAGCACCCTCTCCTTTATCGAAGGTACGTTTCTATACCTGACTCATAGAAACACTCTCACGTACGGTCTACACGAGTCGACTTATATCTTAGCTACCTTCAGAGTGGATGCAGTTCATCAATATTGTCTTAAATAAAGCGTGTACATTGGCGGGATCAAACCTGTCTTTGAGCACAGCAGCCCACCATCGCACGCATGCTTTGCTAATGCCAAACTGGCCTTTTTAAACATCTGGCGCGTAGTTGTGTGCAAGTTTCTCGATTTATTTCCGTATGATAATTGGCGCTTAAAGGCGCTGTGTTAGGTTGCAGTGCCTTCGGGTTCGGCTCATATTTTAGAGCGCCCCTCTTAGGCTCCCGTTGCTGCGTTGAGCGTCTACCTCTGGGTCGGCGTACCCGGCAGAGCGAACGAGCCCACTGAACCAACCACAGCGAAGCTCGCGCGCCGCGCGCGCCACTGGGTTCCGTGTAACACCATCAGATGACGCTCGGCTGCACGCTATATTAGGGAGCCTACATGCAAACAGCGCTTGCATGTAGGCTCCCTACGCTATCTGGTGGCTGAGATAATCTCATGGGTGGCGGCATTGGAAAATAAACCTGCTATGGAGAAACTCCTTAAGAGGAAAAACAAAATCGGGAAAGAAACCATTTATGATAACTCAAACGGAAGCTCTTTAGTTTTTCGAAGCGAGATGAGGATGCCTTAGAATGCGCGCTTATAAAACGAGATACAAGGAAGAACAAGCATGTGCTTGCTGCGGTAAAGCTAGGGCCTCCTTGAAGAACTTTGGTTCAGCGAGAGCAGGGGGAAAGTAAATATGTCCGCAATAGAAATTCATCATCATCATCAACATCATCATGATCATTATCAGCCTATTTATGTACACTGCAGGACGAAGGGTTCTCCCTTCGAGCTCCAATCACCCCTGTCTTGCGCTAGCTGATTGCAACTTGTTCCTGCAAAATTCCTAACTTAGTCACCCCACCTAGTTTTCTGCCGTCCTCGACTGGGCTTCCCTTCTCTTGGTATCCATTCTGTAACTCTAATAGTCCACCGGTTATCTATCCTACGCATTACATGACCTGCCTAGCTCCATTTCTCCCGCTTAATTTTAACTAGAATATCGGCTATATGAAAGTGGAAGGGAAACGATCGACAAACAACGGAGGCGTACAAAAGCAAAGTTGCCAATAGGGGTTCAGAAAGTTTGGTGAGTGGAACGCATGGCGTTTTTTTTCTTGCATTATTAACAGCGAAGCTATTTAAGCTAGCCGTAATTTCTGGTGCGCGCCAAGAAACTGCCGCGGGGGAGCAGGAGAAACCCAGCAAAAAAGAAAGAGACCGCGTGCATGCGCACGCGGTCTCCTCCTCGCTAGCTCCCTGCCTTCCCGACCACCGCCTCTCTTCTCACCATGGCGAGCCGAGCAAGGAGAAACAGAAAAAAGGCAACGGCTTGCATTACCCTATTGCAAAACCCAGTATCCAGTGCCCAGTGTCATGCCTGATTATGGGCCCAGTGTCGCACGCTGGATGCTGGGACGCTGGCAAGGCGCGGCATACTGGGAGGCACTGGGCGCGGGGTACTGGTGCGAAATGCAGCTCTGGAGCGAGAAATACATGGTGCCTGGCTACCTTATATATTTTTTGAAATACAAAAAGGAACAGAGAGCATTTTATGCAATAAAAAAAGAAAAAGTAAAAATCTCCCGTAGGATTTGAACCTCCCAACTACAAATGCCAATCGCAGCATCCTACCACTACGCCAAACCGATTTTTTTTTAGATGCGAAGCAGCTTATGGTCGGGGCTATTTCACTCCCTCCTTCCGCCGTTCGGCGCCTACACCCCTACTGCGCATGCGCATCCTCCTCCCCCTCCTCTCCTTGTTCCATCTCCTCTCCTCTCGGTATTCCTCCTCCCCTCTCCGATGCTCCTCTCCACTCCGGATTGCGCAACGAATGGCAACACCTGCGGCTTCGCGCGCGATAATGTGAAGCAGCTTAGATTAGAGGCGCGACGGTAGGCGCCCCAAAGGCACCAACGGCATCAGTCACCAACGCCGCGCGCGTTCGGTGCGAACGCGGGCAAAACGCCGACGGCGTCGACAACAGTTCTGCGCGTTGCTGGCGCTGCTGCATGTCCAAGTTTATACAGCTGATAAAACTACCTTGAGTCGACCCCATGGCTGCTTCGCATATACTACTCAGGGTTCCCCTAGGGAAGATGGTGTAATTTTTTGAACATGGTATTTATTACAATGAATGAAATGTTGTATGTACTGGAACTATTTACAATAATATGAGCACCAGGTGGACATAAATAATCAAACGTCAAGGAGCAGTCCATATGAAGAAAGCGTCACACACATCAACGCCATCCTTCACAACAAAAACGTTTAGGAGAAGTTAAACACCTAGTCAAAAGTGGATACCAATGTGATATTGTAATAGCCGAATATCCAAACCATACCTCTGAGCTCTTAGTGCTATTCATCCTCGCACCGGAAACAGAACCAAAATCTTCTACGATAAAAAGAGTTTTATCGATGCTGGGCTTGTATTTGCAGAAAAGGCAATATCATCAGCGTATGCGAACACTTTTACCTCATTACCAAACACAATAAAACCACGAACACTGCTGCAGTTCAAAATGCAAAAACAGGGTCGTTCTAAGTAAAGGGCAAAGAGGAGCGGGGACATAGGGCATCCTTGTTTCACGGAAGAACGGATGTGGACGGGATTTGAGAGGCTACCATTGACAACAAAGCGGGTTGTACAATGACTATATCAAAGTCGAACGCCATTAAGCACTGTGGATCCTACATTAGCGTGTTCTAGAAGAGAAAATAAAAACGAATGCCGGATCCGATCAAATGCTTTTGCGAGGTCAATCTGGAGCACTGCAATGTTGATTATGAGAAGTCGAACAGTACTCAAGAACTGTGAGATCGACGTGTATGTTAGTTTGTATGGAACGGCCTTTGATACCACATGTTTGATGAGGACCAATAAGAATTCAAATCGCTACCTGCAAACAATCTGACAAAATTTTAGCAAAAATTTTGTAGTCAACGTTTGACAATGTAATCGGTCTATAACCATCAACAGAACGTAATTTTTCTCTGTCAGTACTTTTAGGTATTAACGCTGCGTGGCTTTTTGGGAAAGACTGTGGTAAATCCTCTAGTTCAAAACTTGTTAAAAATATCTTCAGTAGCACAGGCGTAACAATGGACTTAAAGATTTTACAAAATTCACCCGAAATGCCATCGGGACCGGGAGTTTTTGACATTGGTAACTGATCAATGGCAACCTCTACCTCCTGTTTAGTAAAGGGCCTGCTAATGACTGAATAGTCTTCATGAGTTAGAGGAGTTTAATATTTAAGACGCAAAGTATTGTTGAAGCTTGATATTCAGGTCTCCAGAAGCAGCCCTGATAAGCAGCGAATAGATGTCTTCGAATGTAGACATGATATCACTCGTGTCAGTTACTAATGCGTCTTTCGAATACATGTCGGTAATAACTTTCGCAGAGCATGACGGCGTTCATCAATCAAAGCCTGACGGGTCGGCTTCTCAGAAAGCAAGGCGCGGTTATTACGTGACCGAACACGGGCGCCTCTATAGCGCACTGCGTCAAATTTTTGCAAGTCGCATTTCACGTTTCCATTGTGATCAGCGTATGTTCCAGGAGATTAACATTCAAGCTCATAAAGGCTTTTATAAAGACTTTTCAGCAATTTCTTCTCTTCATATTTTTTTGTAAAATGACTTAATAGAACCAAGTTCAATGGACAGCTGATCTGATTTCCTGCTTAAAAAGCTCCCATGCAGCGAATATTGGCAAATCAAGAGAGAAGCGCTTCTTCAGTGCTAAGCATACCTGATCAGTAAACATTTTATCACGAATTATAGAGGAATTTAACTTCTAGATTGCCCACTGAGGTCGAAAACCAGCACGAGTGTCTTCGCCTTGTCGCGTAATTACCATACAGTGGTCGGAGAACGAAATATGGTGCGTTTTGCATAGGAGACGTCTAGAAATCAACGATGAGGAAACATATATACGATCGAGTCTAGAATGTGAACTTCCTTGAATGTGCGTATATGAACAAGATATTTGCCCCGATGCTCCTCTATCTATGAGGCCGCGTATTTTCAGAGATGCTAAATAGCACTTCACTACATTTGTCCTTATGGGTGTTACGTAACTGAACTGGTCATTCACGCAGCACATGCAGTTGAAGTCTCCTAAGAGAACAACAGTACGGTCACAACCCAATAAAGTAGCTAGATTTTCAAATAAGGCAATTCGTTTTGCGGAATCATTGAACGCATAAACGTTAACGAAGCGCCATGGTACGATACGCAACAAAGTATCACAACATATCCACCGCCCTTCAGAGTCTACATTATTATTGAAGGTGGTATACGGAACGGTCTTCCTCAAAAACAAAGAGCAACCTGCCGATAACCCAACTGCATGAGACACACAAACATTGTACTCGTACAAAAATGGCTCTAATGCCCTTGCAGTGTCTTCATCACTTTTGATCTTTGTCTGCTGAAGGGCGACAAAGTCGAGTCGTTTGCTAGATAACAGTCGGCGTAGCTGCAACTGCTTCTGTCGTGACCGAAGCCCTCGTACATTAAGTGTTGCAAAAGATAGTTGCTGCGAGAGCGCCATGTTGCTTACACCCTTTCTTGTCAAAGCAACGTGAGACCAGGCACGGAGGACGAAGGAGATTCCTCTCCTCCACCAACACCAGGCCTTCTAGATCTCGACCGTCGGTGCCTCTACTTATGTTTGGGTGAACGTTGGTGACGCAGTTGTCTGGAAGCGTTTGGCGTGCTGTTCTCTTCACTCGACACGGAGGTTGTCGAGGCACGGCGCTTCAGCAAAGTGTTGATGGAGAGTGTGTTCTCCATAGGGGTAGGACACTGGTTCGGTAGCTGAGCAGTGGCGGTTTCTGCAACTGGAATATCTTCTTTTCCGAGTTCGCTGCTAACTGCCTCAACGGTCTCTGGCTCTTCACTCTCCTTTGTTGCCTCTTCCACAGGCTCCGACTGTGCCGTTGGGATCTCAGTCGATGCACTCTCGCTAGCTTCTGCGCTGACCGGTGACGAAACTTCGCTGGTGTCAGCTGGGAGATCTCCCGTTCCATCTAGGACATCTGTGACATCCATGATGTGTTCTTGCAGTGCGTCATCTGAAGCTCTTGTGCGATGTCGCAGCTTGTCATCCTACGTTACTACACAGTCTGCAGTCGTGTGCCCAAAGCGTCGGCAATCGTCGCACCTAGGCGTGCGACAGTGACGGCGAATGTGACCAACTTTGTGGCAGCGAAGGCACAGTGGAGGTCTTCCAGGGATGAGTAGAAGATTTTGTATTCCGCAGACTGTCCGTAAGTGTGCGATATCGGCGACACTGACACCATCAGCAAGTGACAGAACAACATCTCGATTGAGAGTTCGCATTTCTTCCATATCTGATATTTTCCAGCTTTCAGCGGATATTGACAGCACTTTTCCGAAAGTCTGTAGTGCCTCGCGCATGTAAGCGTCCTCTAAATGTTGAGGAAGCCATAGCATCTTAATCTTTACTTCCGCTGGCTCTGGATCAATCACAACACATCTCTTAAACTTAACCAGAAATTCACCGCAGGTGACTAATCTGGCCTTCGCAGATGGCGATTTACATGTCACCATCCAGACGTGGGACATCTGCAATTGTCCGATTGAGATTATTTCTCTCAAGTCTATAATCTTCCGGAAAGTATCTCTGAAGTCTTGAGCACAATATGGGCGTCCGGCTAGGTCAGCATGTAGAAAAACGGATTCGTTGACGAGCTTACCATTTGGGAGACGAGGCACAACGATACGATAGCCATTACTGCTGGCTTGAGCCTGGACAGCACCTCGGCCAAAGGCTGATTGATTCTTTTTCGCGGAGGACATCAAAGCGCGACCGTTTGGAACACCGTCTTCTTCCTCACACCACGCCGATTCGTGATTACTGATTCATACTTTGCCATGTCAACACGCAGACACAGTTGCAGTTTTGCACAGACGTCTCGCACAGACATGGTAGATGCGCTATCTCCCCGCAACAAAAACTTAGGCCTCTATCAGAACGAAAAAGCTTACCGTATGGCATAGTAACTCTGGCAGTGCTAAAACACTTATTTGCTTTTGCGATTGGTATATTAACTCCGAAAAAAGCCTTAAATGAACTGCCGACCGGGGACACTGTACGGACCGTTATTGCCGATTTTGGCAGCCGTTTCTTGTTCTTTGCGCAAGGGTAAGGCAACATTTCCATAGCTCGACAACGCATTTCAATCAACACGTATGTGTAGTCACATATCTCCGTGAGAGAACCAGTCGGTTAAAGCCCAAACCGCATGAGAGCGATTTTGTGCGCCACAGCGACGAGCAACGGCTTCGAGCGACGAAACGGCCGTCGCGCGGACATATCGCTCGGTCTTTTCGCTCAGTCGCTCGGTTCTGGAAATCTAGAATTCGTCGCTCGGTCACCCGGCAGTGCTATGGGCGACTAGCCAATAGCCCGGAACAGGATGTACTTGCATTGGTCAAGTACTACCGATTGTCCCACGGAACGAGCAAACGCCTAAATTTTGATACGTGCTGGGATAAGAACCTAGACAAGACCTTAGAAATATTTATGTTGCTCTTTCCAGTAAACACATCAACTAAAATTAATAAAGCACGCGTCACGCCAGTTTCGGCGAGTATTTGCTGCCCTCATACCGACAACAGCGGGGAGACGTCGCTCAAAATCGTCGCTCGCGTGCGGTACGACTTGTAGGCGATGAGCGAACGCGACAGCCATCTCCATCGCGTCGCTTGTCGCTGTCGCGCGCAAAATCGCTTGCATGCGGTTTATACTTAATGCGGCTGGCAGCCTTCGGCGACAGAACATATAGGTATGTTTATAACGCGTTATATCGGCGTTCATTGCTTGTTGTGCTGACACTGTAGCCACGAAAGAATGGTCTGTTAAAAACAAGCACAAGTAACGACAGCGAACAAACGGAAACACTGCAGAAGGCGCCCGGACAGCGCCCGAACGGCAGCAGACGACAGGCACGAGTCCGTGCCGTGACGTCACGCGAGCGGCGCTCGCAGCGCCCCTGTAGGTCGTTCTCGGGGCTAATAGGAACATCGATGCGACAGCTCAACTACAGAATGATTTATGCTCGTTAGACTTGCTGATTCCTTAGCCCAGACGGGCCGATAGAGTGTAGACGGACTCAGCGGTTAGGACTCAGCGGGTACGGTAGGGCTATTCTTCGGCTGGCGCTACAAAACGATTTATGCGTTCCCATTTACTCAGTTTGAATGGAGCTTCGTAGGATTAGCTGCCAAATAAATGTTGGCTTTATTTTACCAACTGAATCTCCGTCGTGGCGTATCTCCCTTAGCCTTACGCCATCACAAAGTGGAACAGTAAGACCCGTTTGTAGTGTCCATGGAACCAGTTCAGCATTTGGCGTCCTCCGCATCCCACTCTTCACAATCTTCACGAATGTCCTCGCTGCACTGACTCAATTCATCATTTTTTTCTAAAGTTATAATTGCCCGAAGCAGTGCTGCGTCAATATATTTGTAGTTCTTTCAAACACAGTGCGCGGTCTTTAGTTTAAACTCGCACAATTTTGTTGGAATAATGCAATAAACGGGCAAGATTGCACTCGATCGCGCAAAGCTTAGGTACAGCGAAACTCACTGTCTGCTACTGCTAGGCATTAACATGGTTGCTAGGTCTTAACTTGGTTTAACTTAACTACGCACGTAGGAAGGTATTCTCGAGAGAGAGAGAGAAACACTTTATTTTCATGTTGGGTGGGGTGGTGAAAAAGCCCTCAGTCCAGAGCCTCGCTTGCGGCATTCTTCAGTGCAGCACCGATAAACGCCGCAAGGTACCGTTGGTCGTCGGTGCTGGTGGCTTCTGTCAGCCACCCGGCATGGGGTTTAAGGGAAATATTTGTAGGGGCAGGCAGGGGAGGTGGGGGCGGTCCACAGGACCAGAGGATATGGGATGTGTTCGGGTGTTCGCCACAGTGTCGGCAGGGTGGGGGATCCTCAGGTAATAGCCCGCGGAGGAGGTGCATTCGAGCTGGCGTAGGGAGTGTTTCACTCTGGGCCTGACGGATGAGTACACCCTGATCACGGGTGAGCTCTTTGCTAAGCTTAGGAAACTTTCGCCTTGCATCTTGATAAGGCCGCAGAAGCAGAGGAGCCCACCTTGTCGTCTGGGCTGGTTGCGGAATGTCGGGCGCCTGGTTCAGAGTCACGCAGGCGAGCTGATTAGCTCTTTCATTTCCCGGCATCCCGTCGTGACCAGGTATCCAGATGATTTCTAAAGGCTCCTGTAGGTGCTCTTGCATAAGTGCGGAAATGTGCGCCGGGACATCGTTGTGCAACAATTTTCTGCAAGCCGCCATGGAGTCGGTAAATATGATTCGTGGGTAGGCTGAGTTGCTAGGGGGCATATGTTTGATCGCTATTGCGATGGCCGTCAGCTCCGCTAAGGTCGTATCTGTCTCTGGAAGTACCGCCGTCTGTATAGTTTGGAGGTTATTATTCACGACTGCTATAGCGGAGCCATATTCCCCAACGCTAGCATCAGCGTAGAAGTAGATGCCCTCAGTGTATCTTGCCGTATACTTCTTGAAGTAGGCAACTCTCTGGCGTCTCCTCTCCTTGTCTCGTTCGGGATTCATGTGGCGAGGCAGTGGAGCTATGGTAAGGAGTTCCAGTTGTTTTGGTGGTATTGGGCACGTGTCCACAGTACGCGAAGCTCGTGGATGGTGACCGATGCTATGGAGGATGTGCCTGCCTTGACTTGTGTGCTGCAAACGGAGTTCTTGGCGACGGCGATGAATACTGATTAGTTCCGCCACCGTGTTATGGGCACCCATGTCAAGGAGGAGCTTAGTGCTGGCACTAAACGGTATGCCGATGGCCAGCTTTGTCGCCTTTCGGATGAGAGCATCAAGCCGATTGATATCTTGTTGGCGGAGATTGGTATAGGGCAGATGGTACCGCAGGCGCGACATAATTAGTGCGTTTCGTAGTTGCAGCATATCAGCCTCCTTCACTCCATTGGTTCGGTTGGAGACCCTACGCATCATGTGCAGCACCTGCTCTCCCTGCCTGAGCAAGTGCTGCACCGTCGCAGCCGGACCTCCATCTTTCTGGATATGGAGACCGAGTATTTTAATGCAGTTCGGTTGAGAAATCGACACGCCGTCGTTTACAATTTGTATTGTGGGCGGCTGCCATCTTTTTTGGTGAACCAGTAGCAACTGAGATTTTTCCGGCGCACATCTAAGGCAATGGTCTGAGCAGCCTCATGTACCCTGTTCATTGCTTGTTGGAGAGTTTCTTGGATGTGTCCTGGCGAGCCCCTCTTGATCCAGATGGTAATGTCATCTGCGTAGATCGCATATTTGATGTCGGGGATGTCTTGCAGTGCTCTATGGATCACGCACATGGCAAGATTAAAGAGTGTGGGCGAGATCACTGAACCTGCGGGATACCTCTCTGCGGATGGGGATACTGTTGTGAGGTGGTGTCGCCTACTCGTAGCGTGTATGTGCGACTCCGTAGGAAGTCCCTTATATAATTATAAAGCTTTGTCCCGCAGCCAGTAGCTTCGAGCTCTTGCAGTATAGCATCGTGGTCAACATAATCAAAAGCTTTCTTGAGATCGATAGCAAGAATGGCTTTAAGTTGAGCGCTGCTTGTTTCCTTCGTGATTTCTTCGTGGAGCTGCAGCAGGACATCTTGAGTAGATAAGTGATGCCTGTATCCAATCAAATTATAGGGTAGGTGTTGGCGTTTCTCAAGGTGACTAAGAAGTCTGTTAAGCACGATACGCTCCATCAGCTTACCGACGCATGATGTTAGCGATATTGGACGCAGATTCGCTATGGCTTGGGGCTTGCCAGGCTTTGGAATGAAAATGATGCTGGCTGTCTTCCATTCTTCTGGCAAGCAGCCCGTGTCCCATATATTGTTCATTTGCTGAAGTAAGTACGCATGATCGGCTTCTGTAAGGTTGCGAAGCTGTGTTGTCGTAATTAGATCTGGTCCTGGTGCTTTATTCGGCTTTGCTTCTGCTAGGGCACGCTGTAATTCCGCCATTGTGATGGGGCCAATGAGGCTCTCATTTTCTGGCTCTGCGCTTGCGTAGTCTGCATATTGTGGTTGAGCTCGATCCGCAACGTGTGTTGCTCTAAGCTCGTCGAATAGTTCGTCGGTCTGCTCAAATGTTTCTAGCAGCTTGCG
Organism: Dermacentor silvarum; assembly: GCF_013339745.2. NCBI lineage: Eukaryota > Metazoa > Arthropoda > Arachnida > Ixodida > Ixodidae > Dermacentor > Dermacentor silvarum. Next base: position 56,357,577 of record NC_051158.1, on the reverse strand, counting down.
GAGCTTATGGGACGTTTCCGTCTTTGTCTGGGTTGGGTCAATGAGTGATCGGATGAGGTTCCATGTGGAGCTCATATTCAGTGTGCCGTTGAGCTTGTTGCACGTATCGTGCCACTGCTCACGAGTGAGGTGTTCAGTGTAGTCGACGATCTCCGTGTTGACGTTCGAATTGATCTGCGAGTTTGAAGTAGGGCGTTCTTATAATCCCTGGCTACTTTCTGAGCTCGTGACTGAACTTTAGATGCAGAGGTGAGGGTGAGGGAAGGGAAGGTGCCGGATGACTGACTCACGTTTTGCTGGATTGTGGGTTGCTCTTGTTGTTGGCCTCGGGTCTGGCTGTGATCCGGAGACTGGTTGCGTCCTCCGGGCCTGCTGCGGTCCCCGGACTGGACGCGGCTCCCGGACTGCTGTAGTTCCCAGACTGGCTGGGGACCCCGAACTGGCCGTGGCCCCTGGATCGGCTGCGGCCCCTGGATCGGCTGCGGCCCCCTGGATGGACTGCGGCCCCTGGATGGACAGCGGCCCCGGGACTGTTGACGGCTTCTGTCTGTCGATATGTTGTCGGAGTTCCGTTTTGGGCTTGGGCTTCGGCTTGCGATGGTGACTGTGTTCGTTTGTTTGTCGTCCTCACGTTGTTGTAAACGCTTCAGGTAGGCCGCCTCTCTGACCGCTTTATCAGCTGCTTGTCGCACTTCACAAGTCGGGTCGTCGGCCTTGTGGTCCTTGCCACAATTAGGGCAGCCGGGTTTGCAGTCATGATCATCTACAGGATCCCCGACCGTTTTTCCACATGTTCTGCACCTTGGTTTTCCACTGTCATGGCAGACGTCTGATCTGTGGCCTATAGCAAAGCATGTTGAGCAAAATTGCGCCTTGGGTCGGTGAGGGACGCAGCGGTATACACCTCCGCCGAAGATGACCTGGCGTGGTACATGCGAGCCCTTGAAAGTTATGATTGCAGTGGATGTTTTACCCATCATACGAGCCGCAATAATTTCATAATTGGGGGCTCGGAGTTCTCGCATCAGTTCTTCGGTTGGGGTGTCAGTTCCACGTTGTGAATTACTCCTCTGCACGAGTTGTGGGGCGATGCGATAAGATGTGGACTT
>NC_051158.1:56310338-56356368 GCF_013339745.2 Dermacentor silvarum | reverse complement strand
ATCTTTCTATCCTGCGTCGAATGCGAACAGGGCACATGCGGTGCATTCTTGCACCTAAACTTTCCCACAATCGAATACTTTAAAATGCAACAAATAAGATAATGAATATTTTATTTCTTAAAGTATCGGGGTTTTTTTTAATGCTAAAAATTTGCGATGACAAACTGAGATCAAGCGAATTATTAAATTTTGCACTTTTTCGCCGCGAGGGGCGACAGTGAGGGTCAAAGCTTACAAGCGGATGCATCATTACTCTATGGATACATTCTAGAGGGGCGCACGCACGAGGGAGTTCATACGGTTAGCAGTCGCCAGGGGCGCTGTAGTGCTATGTTCGGTAGGATCAGGTTTGTGCGTGACGGGATAAATTTTAGTGAAAGTGTAGCAACACCTGTCAGACCTCGATTCGCGGCGCGAGCTGTAGCTTTATTAGGCGGGCCCCAGGCAATCAGGAAGCAGGATTAAGTATTCAACGTAACGAAACACCACTAAAGGGCAGAATTAGACAACCAGGAGCCAGGAAAAGACGCAGAAAGGATAAAAATGGAGAAAGTAAATTTTGCTACATTAACATGCAGGGTGGTCGCAAGCAGGAAAAATGGCTGGAAATTGAAACGCAGCTGAATGATGAAGCGACTAGCGTGTACGCCTTGACCGAAACGCATCTACGAGATTTGGAGCAGCCGCCTGTTATTGACATTTTTTTATGGTAAGGGTGCAACAGAATGACCGTGTGAAGGAAAGGCGGAGGCGTGGTCGTTCTAATTAGGCGAGGTCTGCAGTGGCGAAGGGTAAACGAGACATATAAAGAGCACTTATCGATTAGCGGCACATGGCAAGGTAAGAAGACATGGCTGGGAGTAACTTACCTATGGACAGGTAGTGATAGCAGAGAAAAAAATAAGGAATTGGTTGATTTAATTGGAAGCGATATTAATGAGTTCAGTAAATCGGACCAGGTGATATTAGTGGGAGATATGAACGCACACATGAACGATTAAGACAGATATACTGATTACAACGGCTCTCTAGTGCTGGATCTGTGTGATGAACAGAACCTTATAGTAGTTAACACGGAGAATAAGTGTCGCGGGCAGGTAACGTAGCAATGCGGAAGCTGGCAGTCATGTATCGACTACGCCTTAGTCTCAGAAATGATCTACGAACAACTAGACCAAATGATAATAGACGAAAATGAAAAAAATAGCCTGGGAAGCGATCATAGACGTTTCGCTATAAAGTCTGGGCGAGATACCAACGCAGAACATGAACCAATAGTCTCGGAGTTTTTGAAAATGAATGACGAGCAAGTAATAGAGATCGCAAACAACATAGAAAAGAAAATTGAGGCTTTTCCTACAGCCGTCTGGGAATATATTGAACTGGTGGACGTTATGCAGCATGAAATAAGGCAGACACGGCAAAACAGTTATTGCATTGGAAAGAGGAAACCACGTAAGTGGTGGAGCAAGGAAATAAAACAAGCTATAAAAGAGCGTAAAGAGGCATCTAGGGCTCATCGACAACCGAAAAAGTTGGGATTACAAGAAGAAGAATTGCTCCTTAGATGGAATACATACCGAGAAAAGAAAAGGGTGGCGACTGAGCTCGTGCAAGAGAAAATGAAATGCGCGAGTGAACGTTGGTGCATAACATTCACAAAAGAGACACAGGCGCCCCAAAAAGATTCTGCAACCATATAAAAGCACTCGGAGCTCCAACTAAAAACTCGCAAACGCCTATAAGGCATGAAGACGGTAACATCTAGGAAGGAGACGATGCGCTGCGGTACATCACAGACGTTATTAGGGATAACTTCGGCACGAGAAAAAAGCGCAGTTCAGACAACAGATCCAGCAACAGCAGAGAGGCCTAAGAGGTCAAAATTTAGCATACAAATCTTTTATTGGAAAAAGACAGCAGAAAAGTCCCTAACAACACGGCAGCAGGACCCGATGAAATCCCAATACAGCTAATAAAAAACTTCGGTCCAGAAAGCAAGGCACTGCTGGCTAATGCCATAGAGCAAGTTATTATAACAAAGAAAATTTCCGTTGGATGGCGTGAAAGCAAGATGAATCTCATCTACAAAGGCAAAGAAGATAAGGATAAGACGGGCTCGTACAGGCCAATTACAGTAACGTCGGTGATATGCAGAATGGCAATGTCAGCCATAAAATTAGAACTGTCGAAGTGGGTGGAGAAAAACGATTTCTTGGGGGATCTATAGAATGGGTTCAGGTCAGGCAGACGCTTAGAGGATAATATGTTTGTACTAACTCAGGGCATAGAGGTTTCAGTAGCTGAGAAAAGACCTGTATCAATGGCATTTGTAGATATTAAAGGAGCTTCTAACAACGTAGACAGGGAATTGTTATGGGATATTCTTCAGCACGAAGGCATAGATGACGATTTCGTGGTGCTGCTGAGAGAGATATATAGAGACATCCAAGTATAAGTGGTGTGGGAAGGTCGAAAAGGAAATGAAATGGTGGGAATTCACGAAGGATTGAAGCAAGGATGCCCTCTGTCACCATTGTTGCTCACGCTTTACGTTAAGGGTATAGAAAGATGACTGGAAAACAGCTAATTAGGCTTAGATTTATCCTACATGCGTAATGGCAAATGGTGCAACAGAAGGTCCGAGGACTTATGTAGGCAGACAACATTGTGCTACTAGCGGACAATAAATAAGATTTACAGATACGTGTGAATATCTGTGGGAATGCAGCGACAAATCTAGGCCTTAAGTTTAGGACAAAGTAATTAGGAATGATGATCTTTAATGAACACACGAGTAACTTCGTGGTGTCAATTCAACAGCAAGTAATATATACCCATAGTGAAGCAATTTAGGTACATCGGCGTACACATAAACGAAGGAAAGAATTACTCAAGCAACCACCAAGATAATCTGAAAATAAAGGGGAAGCGGAATGCAGCAATAATGAAACACAGAGCACTGTGGGGCCACAATAAGTTTGAGGTGGTGCTTGGAATCTGGAAAGGAGTAACGGTGCCAGCGCTAACATTCGCAAATGTCATTCTTTGCTTAAAATCGGATATCTTATCGGGTTTGGAAGTTAACCAAAGATCAGTAGCCGGTTGGCTTTGGGAGCCCACGGTAGTACAACAAATGAGGCAGTGCAGGGTGACATGGGTTGCGCCTGCTTTAAAGTCAGAGAATCGCAGAGCAAAATTAGTTTTGAAGAAAGGAGGAACATGGATGAAAATAAATGGGCGGCTAAAGTGCACAAGTGTCTCTACATGAAAAGCGTGGACACAGAATGGAGGAAGAGGTCAAGGAAGTTGTCAACCAAGTACAGGATAATCGAAACTGCAAATAGACAGCCAGGAGTCATCAGAAATAAAGTGAGAGAAATAGAGACCGTGAATTGGATGCAAAGAATGGAAACAAAAAGGACAATAGAGATTTACAAGAATGAGACGAAAAAATTTTGAAGGGAAAATCTGTGCTATAACACAAAGGGCAGTGCCTTGGTATTTGAGGCTCGAGCCGGTTGCCTAAGGAGCAAAACATACCGGAGCAAATATTCGGAATTAGATGAGGCATGTGTAGTAAAGATGCAGAGACCACTCAGCACATCCTAATGGAATGCGACGGGATCCAGCCAGCGAGAACCTTAGGTAACGTGCAACTCCCAGAAACGCTTGGGTTCAAAGTGGAAGGAAACATCAACAGATCAGCCGTAGAGATAAGCAAGATACGATTAGAGTACTGGTGGGAAAAAAGCTGGGAAAAGATCGATACGACCTGATCTATTAAAATCATACGTGGCGGTACAAGGTCAATTTGTGAAAAACAAAAAGAATAATGAGAGGTATACAAAAATGCTATATAAAGAACATATATAGTATACCTGATTAAATCAAGCAGGCTAGTTGACGATTTGTCGCCGCCCCGTTTCAAAGGGGATGCCAATAAATCATCGTCATCACCATCATCACCGGTAAAGTCAGTCATGACAATGATCTTAATCCCTGTGTATTACGGGAATGGCAACGCAGCGCTGCGGCATGGCTGTTCACCGCAGCTGATTCACTGTGGCGGCTATTAAGGCCGCCGCTTTAGCAACTGAAACGACACTCGAACCATAGAAACCGTAGCAACGGCTGTCACTGCAAAAAGCTGTGCGGTATTCTAGGGTCCGTATTGACGCAGCACAGTGAAAATGCACCAGTTTATCTGCATGCCCGAAGGCTCCACGATGCATTGCGAAGAACAGCGTGCTGACCAGCGACACAATTCATCGCTTGTCATCGCTTCCCCAGTCCAGGTGGCTCCGTGCGCATGTACGCAGAATTTGAGTGTTGTTCACTACAATGTGCTTACAGATTGCCTCTGCTGCTGAGCTAACAGCGATCGCAGATGCATATCATAACGACAGTGCAGCAATCGCATTTTGGCGGGTGAGGGCTCTTGTCTGCAGTTAGGAAATTAGACTTCGAACGCAGGAAGGTTTTGCAACTCTTTCGTGTGCCGTGCTTGTGATGAAGAAATGCCATCGCACTTGGTCTAGAAAAGCGAGAGTTTCTCGACGCTGACAGTGTTTGTGACACTGCGGCTCCGATACATCACCGATGACATGGCAGCCATCTCAAACGACCGCTGCGATATGTTGTCGTTGGAAAACACTGCATACTGCTCAGCATCGTCTTCCACCACGGCGCGTCGACGCTTTGCAAGCAGCTACAGTGTCGCGCCGGTAATTATTGCGGTGCACTGAGTCGCCACAATGCAAACAATGAAACCGTGTTGTGGGTCCATGACAGCGCAAGAAGATATATGCATAAACCAGCGTAAGTCAACGCTTTGTTTTTGATAGTGGTGCTCAGTACATCACCGATGACAGTGCGATGTGTGTGTTTTATTTCGGCGGTCAAGATTCTTGATGCCTGTCAGTTCCGCACCCCGTCGCTGCGTTGCCGAAAAGTAAGTTGGGCGTGGCCCCAACGTGGTGGGCGCGCGCACAAGAGTTACATGCCTCCCGCGGGGCGTGACCTATCATTTGGTTGACAGGCGAACTCGTGCCAAACTCGTACATCGCGAAACCCTCCTCGAGTTGAACTTGCGAACATGGCGGCGGCAGCAGCAGCCTGTGTCATCCCATCCAGCGGCTGCAAGCGTCAATATGACCGTCTGGACCCGTTCACCTACATGACCGACGCAGAGCTTCAGTGTCGTTTTCGCCTTTTCAAAATGTCATTGCACTGGCTCTGTGACGAGTTAGGCGAAGGCTCTCGTCTGCGGAGACAGCGTAGCGGGCAAATTATGCTTTCCGAGCAGAGACTGGTGTGACTAGGCTGCGGAGGAAAAATTCGTGCGATCGCTTCGGCTATCTCCGGCTTCAAACGCTGTTCGTCGATCCAGCGTGCCCCAGCCCCAGCTCAGGTCCGGCGGCGTCATAGGAGTACTGGGGCACCTGAGAGCCCCTGGGGTTGAACCTGGACCAATCAACCTGCGAAGGCAAAGTGGTCACATTATATAGGAATACTCAGAATGGACGCCGGGCGGCCTTCCGGTGCAACAGGTGCCGAAAGCAGTTATCGCAGTTACATGGTACCGCTGCCCTGCACAGGCAGAGGGGCGAAGGAATTTACTTCGCCAACACGGACCGCCTCGGCCGTCCGAACGACCACCTCTCCAGGCGGCAAATGATTTGGCTCAAGTACTGCGTGAGCAAAAACGTACACATATGGCTGTTGAAAGAGATGACCGACGACTTATTTCCTCCATCGGAGCACGCCATCGCTGACTGGCGGAACTACCCCCATGAGGCTGCGAGGGGTGAACTGGTGGGGCGACCTGCACTCGGTGGCGCCGGGAAAATAGCGCAAACTGAAGAGTGCCTTCTACGTGGCGAGCAAAAGTACAATCGAGGCTGCCTGATGCCGGGCGACAACGTTCCGCCGAGCCGCCAAAATTACGGCGATGTTAAAGATGGTGGCCCATGGGTCTTCGGCATGGTCTGCACGACCAGAGGGGTGCTGCGACTTTTCAAGGTCGAGCGACGAAAGGAGCGATGCTAGGTGCCATTATTGCAGCCAATGTTCAACCGGGGACCATTATTCATAGTGCAGAATTGGCCGCCTACAACTATATCACCAATTTAGTGGATGCTAACGGGACCATGCCTCTGCATTGGGAAACAGTCAACCACAGCGCGAACATTGTGGACCCCATCACGGGCGTTCACACGCAAAAAATAGAAAGTTATTGGCAAAAAGTGAAACGCCACCTCGTCAGAGGTGGGCACAGGGTACCTGCAGGGCTTCTGGAGTCCCGCCTGCGATGGATGCGGTGGCAGTCAACAGCCACGTGCGCTGCAAAGACCCTTTGTTACATTTGTTAGAAGCCATGGATCGCTCGTGCTATCCAGTATAAAGACTTTCCTGTGGTTGTTCGAAGCCATCGCTCGAAGCTTGCCAGTATGAAGGTGCATCGCAAAGTAAAAGAAAAAGCGTCGTTTTCTGACCCTTGTATGAGTGTTTTCCGGCATTGCTGAGTGCTTATAGGGTAAACGCGCGGAAAACCAGTTTTGCGCTAGCGCCGACGCTCACTTCGTCTCGCAGCCTTACTTGAGCGCGAGCAACGAGCAATCTCTTGAAAGCCCAGTGTAAAAACCAGGCGCACACGAATATGTGCTCGGAAATGGGAGAGTAAGCACGTATCGAGCCGCACAAATTCATTCCGGAGGAAAGATAAGAAGCAACGAGCAATTGGTTCAAAGCCCAGTGCGAAAACCAAGCGCACACCAATCTGTGCTCGGAAGTGCAAGCGCAAGCACGTAGCGAGCCGCGCCAATCCAATCCAGAGGAAAAAAGTGGGAGGGCGAACATCCCCTCTTGGTATAACGCGAAATGTATTAAACTACAAATTTATCTAATAGACATTACGTGGACTGCTTGTAAACTTTAAAATGCTTATAACCCACGTTAATGTGACGTGTAATATTGTAATAAATGTATTTATTGTATAACTTGCTTGTGCCTGTAATGCGCTCGGTGGAACGACAAACAAGTGAAAGAAGGCATGACCATGCGACGACCGTATAATTATGTGAAGCCCAGTTTGTTGACCACCCATATGGCAACGCCCAAGGGATTACAGCCACCCAGAATGAGTCTAGAGAAACCAATGATACTGGTGGCATGCCGACGGACGAACTTTGTCTTGTTACCATTAGTTCTTTCATCTTGGGGCGTGGCCAGAGCTCGTGAAAATACCGGGTTTCGCAAACTACGCGCATCCTGCATAGCATCCCAGGTCTGCGCCAGGGTTAGGGCCTTTGCTTCTTGCCGGACCTCAACATGGTTTTGGGCCTTCGGTTCCTGCAAGACCTCAACTCCGAGGCTGCACCACCTGGTTCTGCTCAATCTTCACGAGGAGTCCGTCATTGTAGCCAGTCAGGTTTAGGGCCTGCGGGTTCCTTGAAGACCTCGGTGACTCGGCCTTGACTGCTCCGCCAATCCTCGCTTGGTGCATTATCAATCTCCAAGGTTCGCCCGCCGGCAGGAGTGTCATGCCGTCGCTGCCAGCCACCGTGGGCAAGTGCAGTGAACGCCCTCGCACTGCAGCTGCGGGGAAAATCGCTGGTCATGCAGGAAGTAATGGCGCTAGCGAATGCTTGCACCCATTGTGCCGACGACCAACTACAGCTCCCGCCGCCGACTCGTCGCTTCTCCTCGTTTTGTGCCTTGCGGTGCGCTCGCTGTGACAACGTGGCGGAGTGAGTAAGTGATTTTGCAACGCGGAGCAGCCGTGTGTTTATGCCTTTCCTTGGTGTGTTTCGTTTGTTGTGACCGTGGCCGTGCTCAGCGAGCGCGTAGCATCGTCGTCCATGGCGACTCGACCTCTCTCGTCGTCCGTACCACCGGGTTCGACCACCGGTCGAACCCGGTGGCACGGACCAGGGCCAGTGCAGGATCATGGGCCAGTGCCGTCAACGGCCTCGCAGAGGGAGGGGCTGTGTGGGGACGCTGACGTGAATAGTGAATAGGAGCCAACCATGGACAAAGAGGACGGACGCGCGAGCAGTGGTGCGAGGAACCCGCGAGCTGCGGCTGAGCGCCCTAGGGTGTGGCCTGCCAGGAGTGGAACTGTGGCCGTGGACCGTGGGACTGAGCCGTTTTTCCATAGATTTTACGTGCAACATCAACGCTCGTAAATACCCGACGCCCCATACGTAGTGTCCTGGTGCATGTACACAGAACTGTCAGCTTTTCCTTTACATTGGTGTTACCACTATAATAGCAGATCACTTATTTAGAGTGCAATATAGCTATTGCCAGCCTTCGCCAATAGCGCAGTATTTCTTCTAGCGGACGGCTTAAAATAAGAAGTAATGTGATCCCCTGCGGGTAAGCATTATTAATTTCAATGGTCCTCGAGGTGAAGGCCACCTCTCCAGCGTGCCCTCTAGTCTTCCACCACAGAATTGGACATTTTCAGCATGGTGTAAATGTGCGAAGCTTTCTGTCAATACCTGGACGGTGGAAAAATCTGCAATATGGAAGTCATTTCACTGCTTGTGACCTACGGGCATTCTGCGAAGACAAAGCTTTATGGTAATAATCGAAGGGAAGTGGTTTCCAGCGCAGCACAACTATTTGTAAATAATGGTGATAACCTATATAACCTATCAATATAACGATCGATTGATAACCTATCAATATTACTGAAAAAAAGTACTTCAGAAGGGCAATTTGTTTTCCTCGATGCAACAAATACATTTTATTGAAATGAAGAAAGTTACGTGAAACTCTTCCCAGTTACAAAGAATACGAATTCATGGCTTCTAGTTTCGCCTACTGCACACAAAAATGAAATAGGATATGGCGAAGCATTCAGCAGCTGCTTTGAAGTAACATGGACGGTTTTTTAATGGGCTTGACGAATCGGGCCACAGCTTGTACAGCAGGCTGGATATGGCTGGACGCCCGCTCCGCTCGGCGCTCCGGGGGCATGTTGGGCATTCCCAGCGGTGGCAGCACACCTGTCATGTAATGACAATGTAAGATACATGCCTATGACCGTACTAATTCTTTTCGGCATAAACAGAAGCAGAAGTCAAGAAATATACATTTTTATTGCAAGCGCACTCGAGGAATACATGAGATAATGGCACAATGTAACTCGTATTTTCAGGGAGCATCAAAGAAATTTAGGTATGGCTTATTGTATGCAACGTTATGTATTGGTAATGACAAGGGGTATTCCAATAATAAAATTCCTTAATTGTATAGAATAGGAACTGTTGAAATAAATGAACTTTAAATGCGGAATGAAGTATTAAAGGCGTACTAATTTTGAACAAGAATATTCACAATAGTTTGCGTGGTGTCCATTCCGCAAAATATGTTTATTCACAATATTTTAAGCACCCATGCAAAGCCATTCGCAAATGGACGTTTGGTGAACCAAGGATTTTCTAAATGAGAAAAAACTCATTTTGTTGCCTGCTCCGCGATGACTATGACAGCCCAACGGAACAAGGCAGCAGCACTTCACCAGAGACACGTAGCACTGTCTTTCTAGGGCAGAAACATGAAATCGCGAAGCGCTGTACATCATTTCATATCGCCATAATCTTGGCTAGAATGGTCCCATATATTCATTTGCTCTGACAGAGGCAACAAATTTGTATGTAGATTGCTTACATATGGTTTCCTAAAACGAGGTAATGTTATTGAATGACTGGGAAATACTTAGCAGAAGTTATCGGCCACGCGCTCTCGCTCAGAACTAGTGCCTTTACGCAACAACAAACGGGCTCCCTTGGGGCATATAATTCGAAACCATCATCATTTGGAATGGTCTCTCTCCCGCAAGACTGCAATATCACTTCTTAGGTTTTTAATAAAATAAGTATAACTATGCAGAAATTTTCAATGGTAAACTTGACGAACAAATATAATTCCACTTACAAATATTGTTTACTTGTATTCGAAAGATTGAGTATTCGAACTGGCCCACTAAAACTACAAAACTTGTTTAAAGAATACAAGTCGGAAAGTCAATATCCACCCAAGGAAGCAGTAAGTGCATGAGTCAGGAATATCCGCAATAGTTAAAACATGGATGGACAGATGCATGTAAAAAACAAACTTAGATGTATAAAACATAGTAAAAACTAGTAAAGAACATACATTGCTGCACTATATTTAAAGTTTTTGCTTCACATCTGTCATTATGTGCTACAAAATTAACACAATAATCGGAAGTGTCATCATCGCCAATGCGATTTCATTTACCTAAGTGCTCAGCAAAGGCCGATTGGCCAATTTCTGTTAACAAATGTACTGCATTGTGCATCAGTCGGCCGCTACCAACGCCTACAAGTTTTCTAGCCTTATCATATTACCTATGCATTTACCAAGGTTGGCACTATTTCCCTTGACAGCAACTCAATAAATATTATAGGTTCCAGGTAACCAAGCTTTAGAAAAGGTCACGGAAAACTCCAAGCTCGGCCTGACGCAAGGGAAAACACTTCGATCTTCACAGTATTAAAAGGTGCGAAAATATGTAGAGGAAAGACTGCCCCGTTTTATTGTGCTTTCTCCGCACTTTTTTCTCTCGCTTAATTTTACTTGTCTTTCGAGACTCCTTGCCAGCTGCAGTGAAACTTATTACTGCGATTTTTTGTGTGCGCATGAAAGCGGCACGAGTTTCATGCTATGGTCGGTCGCTGCACTTTGCCTAATTCGTTTCACTTTGTCTCGTTCACTTGTATTGTTTCAAGCAAAGGCTTTCGCGTGCAGGCTTGTCATGTAGCGCTCGGTGGTTGAGCTTTAGAGAAGGGAAGACGGAAAAAGAGAATATCGAAACAAAGATTGCAGAGAGGCTTTGATAGGAGGCATATTAAGGGACAAGTTAAATATGACGTGCGCCGGTTATGAGTGGTGGAAAAGAGGTGCACGTGAGAAGAGGTTGTTGTAGAAAAAAGTCGCAGTCTCGCTCAAAAAGCGAAGCATCGACTGCGTTAGAAAGTTAGTAGACAGTTCTACGAAGTAAGAATAGTAGTTTTCTCAGCCATATAAAGGTGTAAATATTCGCTTATGACTAAATAAACAAGCACGGTGTCGTGCGCGCACAGGTACACAAGAAAACGTCTCGCTCGATGACCGCGGAAAGTGTTTAAAACGATGGAATGAGAAAGCGCGCCAGTAGCAGCGGGCAAATTGACCTTCGCACTGTCTCGCGTCTCGCTTCATTGCGAACTGAACGTCGAAAGCACAGCGCATACGAAGCTACTGGCACTCGGCGCATGCGCATGCACTTTGACCCCATCACAGATCGCTTTCTAGATGAGGCTCTCGCGGGCGCGCACTTCGTCCGCATCGCAGATCGCTTTCAGCTCTGTGAGGAGCAGCCGCAGGAGCAAAAAGCACCCCCCCCCCTCCCTCCCGTCGCCTCCTACGCGTGCCTCGCGCGCGAATGAATACCGCGCGCTTCCGGCCGCCTTCCTATCTCACGTGCGCGAGATTAAGCTGCAGTTGCCGGCTCACCATCGCACGTTTTCACTCGCACACATAGTGCAATGCGACACAGTTATCGCCGTTGGACTTTATACGGAACCTCATGGCGACGGCAAAAATTCGCTTGGAGTGTCCATATGATTCAATAAAGAAGGCACATGCTGCATTCTGCCGCCAAGGCCGAGTGGATACCTGCGCTCTCTAGGGGGCAGAAAGAGTACGTCCGTCATAGCGTGTTCTGCAACACAGCTTACGGCCAAGAGCGCGTTGCAGCCTGTTGTGAACTACTAAATACATAACAAAAGCGAAATAGAACTGACTGCCGAATCTTTTGGAAATACAGCAGTTAATAACCTGTGAAGAGTAACGCAATAGGTGAAGCAATGCTTCACATACATTGACAAGTATGTTTGACAATTTCTGCAAAGTTTTTCACTTCCAAATGATGAGAAAAGTTTCAGTGTGCACCTAACAATGCTATTAATAGCGTAACTGTGTGGAAAACATTTTTATTTTTTCCTGTTATCTTTCTCTGAATCGTTGTTGAAGAGACGATCGATGCATGAGTTGTAGGGACGTAAAATATTGTTTTCCTTTCGAACGTTTCATTACCCTCTATGATGCGGCTTTCTTGGTTGTGCAGATCTAAACTTTCTGCATCGTCTGTTCAAGACCACATGTGTTGCTATATCTGAAAATATGCCTTGAACAATCTTTAATTTTAATGACGCACTGCTGGAAAGTTGTTATATGACGTAAAATATGTTAATGTCCCTCCCAAAATCTACTTTGGCAGCCGCAATCCTTAGGACGGATTAACTTAAACTTCCAAGACTGTTCCAAATACTCATATAACGGTCTGGTTCAGCTATTGTTCACAAACATAATCCATATACATTTTTTTGCTTCCGGACGCATGCTCTGGTAAAGAAGAAAAGGAAAAAAAACGCGCGTATTATAAAAAAATGAAGAAACATATTGTAACGGATACGAAAGCCAGGCACCAAAAGTGAGAAGAGAAGACGAAGAGAACGAAGAGCTCGAGAGGCCGGACTGCGCTACGATCGCGCTCCGATCATCGCCCATCTCCTGTAAAATAAAACCATTTCTTCACAACTCTTCGTAACAGTTGTGGTGGAAGGTGCTGGGTAATCGACATCCGAAGACGGAGGCTGAACCACAAGTTCTTAGACGGAGCCGTCACCTTGCTGGACTCCCACCGAATACACCGGAGTTGAACATGTCCAACGACGCCGACGAACAACGGCCTATTCCAACTGCTGCGCCTACCAGTTCCGTTCAGCAACTGAGAGATGCGCGTCCCTTCGCCGGAAGACCGGACGAAGACGTCGAGGAATGGCTCATCCATTATCACCGGGTGAGTGCCTCCAAAAAGTGGAACAGCGTTTCTCAGCTATCGAACGTCGTGTTTTTTCTAACGGATACTCCGTTGATGTGGTTCGACAATCACGAGGAAACGTTACCGACATGGAGCAGATTTGTTTCTGAAATCAAAGAGCGATTCGGCGACTCCTCGAGGAAAAAGAAAAGGGCAGAACAGACGCTACTGCAACGCGCGCAAGTGCCAGGCGAAACCTGCACGACCTACATTGAGGCAGTAATAAAACTGTGTAGGATGGTAGATTCTGGAATGTCTGAGGAAGACAAAGTCGGGCACATCCTAAAAGGAATTGCTGAGGATGTTTACAGTTTCCTCATCGAAAAAGACACCCTGGCTTCCGTCGCCGACATCATTTGGCACTGTCGCACTTTCGAGCAACTGAAGACGAGGCGCATCACGCCGAAGTTTGGCAGGCTAGCCAATGTGACGACAGTTGCAAGCGTAGAGAGCAACCAGCCACTCGATCTTGCAGCAGCGATCCGGCAAATAGTTCGGGAGGAACTCAGCCTGCACGGGCAAGTGACACACCCAGGCAATCATAGCTTCCGCTTACCAGCAGATTTCGAGCCAAACGTGTCATCCTTCTCCCCGTATACTGCGGCAAGGGGCATTGAGGATTACGAACTCGCGCCCCGACAGCAGCCACGTCTCTACGACAGAGGCCCTACTTATGACGCTCAGCCACAACGAGAACAGCCGCGTTTTTACCCCCGAAGCCCTGTGACTTCTGTGAGGCCGCGCCAAGAACAGCACCGACCCTACTACCACGACGTGGCTTATAACCGATATAACGGATTTCAGCGACCAGCAGAGACACGTTATCCACATGACAACCAACTTTCTCGCCGCCCGCAGCAGGCTAGCATTCGCTTCGAGGAAGATGCTGTCAACCGCGACCCTCCCGTGTGCTACAACTGCGGTCCCACAGGCCATATTGCTCGGTATTGTCGCCAAGGCCGTCAATCACGAAGGAAACCACCGATGTTCTCGCCTCCCGGAACCCGTACTTCATATGACTTGCGAACAACCGATTTGCTTCTCGCGCGCGACCAGACGGACCAACGGAGCGCTTCTCGCGCGCGACCAGACGCAGCGATTCGCCAGCATCTGAGCGCAGTTTGACGCCACCAAATAACCGTCCCCGTCGCTCCCCGTCCCCTCGGCGCCGTTCTTCCTCACCACCCACGCGAAACTAGCATCCGCGGCCAATGGAGGTGAGGTCGCCGGACGGTCTTTGGAAGAAATACCTCTGCCTGTTGTGATGCACAAAAACAAAGTGAATGTGTTGATTGACGGAATACCGACCATGGCGTTAGTTGATACTGGAGAAACTGTGTCCGTGATGAGCCTCACTTTCAAAAACCGTTTAGGCCACAAAGTTATGTTTTCTTGGAACGACGGTATTACCTTTCGTGGAGTAGGCGGCGAGTGGCTTCATCCCCTTGGGGTTTGTGCTGTGAGTGTTTTGTTGGCTGGGAAAGTGTTTGTGTCGGAATTCCTTGTTCTTTCTCGTTGTTCACACGACGTTATTCTTGGTATCGATTTTCTTAAACAATGCGGTGCTTCCGTCGACTGTGGTTGTGGCGAAATACGTTAAACAAGTTATTTATATCAGCACTTCCCGAACAAAGCTCGCGTGGTGAAGACAGGGACACAGACACGCTCAATGTTCTTGATGAAGTGATTGCACCATCGTGGTGCCTGACGCCCGTTCGTGCTTTGTAGCGTTAGCTAGACTGGCCTAGCCAAGCCCGTTTCGCGCGGCACATCAAGAGCCGTGCTGCGCATGCGCAAGGATCAGTGATATCACACGGCTTGCGCACCGGAGCCACCGGAGCCGGCACCTCTCGCGCACTCCGCCGCCGCCGCGCGCGACTCACCGCCGCCGGTCTGCGCATTCCAGAGGAGTGACGTCGTAGCCGTGGTAGACGCACTGGCGCCGGCGCGCGCTCGCTGTGCAGTCGCCGTCTGACACTGCGCTGGAGCCGCTGCGCTTCTGACTGGAGTTTGCCAGTGTGGTATAGCCATGGAGAAGGAGAGTGCAAATGCTGCTCAACAGCGCAGAAGAACGGAGAAGCTTGACTCATAAGAACAATCTTATCTTAAAAATAATCTTAAGAATAAGCTAAGAATAATCAGCTGAACCTTTGCTAACGCTACGTATATCCTGGCATAGCCGAGCTAAGCCACTGCAACTGTTTTGCAAATACTGTTGACGCTGATCGTGTTGACCTTGTAGTTAGGCCTCTCCGCATAAACTGTGCTAAAAGTATACTTGTGCCCTGATATGTCGTGTGCATGACGAAAGGAGTTGCCACATTGTGGGCGCTGAACTGTTCATCCACGCCGGTTGTCCTTCCTCGTGGTATGAAAATCGCTCTATTCGATGAAGCCGCATGTAGCTCAATAGCGGCACTAACTGCGGTCGTCTCTGCAGCATGCTCTCCTTGCGATAATCGCCATTCTGAAGAGTTAATGCTTGGCATGATCAGCAAGGCTCTCTGTACATCGGAACGACAAGCACTGGTACAGGTCCTTGCCAGGCATGAGGCTGCATTCGACTTCACGCATGGAGACGCACCCCTTCATATACCGTCGTCCCGCGCTCGTCACCGAATAGATACCGGCTCAGCGCACCCCATCCGCCAGAAGCCCTACCGAGTGTCATCCTTCGAGCGCAAAGTTATTGCAGAGCAAGTCAAGGAGATGATGAACAAAGGTGTCGTTCAAGCGTCGTCTAGCCCATGGGCAGCCCCAGTAATCCTGGTCAGGAGAAAAGATGGCTCCTGGAGATTCTGCGTAGATTACAGACGTCTAAACGCAGTGACAAAGAAGAATGTCTATCCGCTACCACGAATCGATGACGTCATTGATTGCTTGCACGCTGCTTCGTACTTCTCAACACTTGATTTGCGATCGGGGTATTGGCAAATACCTATGGACGCTGCCGACAAGGAAAAGACCGCTTTCGTGACTCCAGATGGCCTATTCGAATTTAATGTTATGCCTTTTGGCATTTGCAATGCTCCTGCCACCTTCGAAAGATTCATGGACACAGTACTACGTGGTCTAAAGTGGGAGATATGCATGTGTTACCTCGATGATGTTATAATATTTGGCCGCACGTTTGAAGAACACAACGAACGCCTCAGCCTTGTTCTCGACTGCATCGAAAAAGCTGGACTGGTTCTGAACTCAAAAAAATGTAGGTTTGTCGAACGCCAAAAACTGGTCCTGGGACACTTAGTCGACAAGGATGGCGTCAGACCCTATCCTCGTAAGATTGAAGTGGTGAGCGCCTTCAAGCCACCACAGTCCGCACGAGAACTTCGCTCATTCATTGGCCTATGTTTGTATTTCCGTCATTTTGTTCCCCGGTTTGCCGACATCGTTTACCCATTGACAAGTATTTTGCGACAAGATACGGCCTTCCATTGGACACCAGAGTGTGACGCTTCATTCTCTCAATTGAAGTTTATACTAACGTCAGCACCCGTCTTGCGTCACTTGGATCCATCTTGCTTGACTGAAGTTCACACTGATGCTAGTAGAATCGGGATAGGCGCGGTGCTTGTACAACGTCACAGTGGCTCAGAACATGTTGTCGCATATGCCAGCCGTTGTCTGAGCAAATCTGAACGCAATTATAGGGTTACGGAACAAGAATGCCTGGCAGCTGTTTTCGCTGTACAGAAGTTTCGGTGTTATCTTTACGGTAGACCATTCAAGATTATCACCGACCATCATTCTTTATGCTGGCTGGTAGGTTTGCTTGATCCCTCTGGTCGCCTCGCACGTTGGGCGCTGTGCCTCCAGGAATGCGACTTTGTGGTGTCGTACAATAGTGGCCGTCGTCACGCTGACGCAGACTGCCTCTCTCGGATTCCTCTTGCAACTACCGACTGCGATGCTGAGAAGTTTGACGACTGCCTCACTGCTGTTACTTATACGTTCCCTGATGCGGCAGACTTTCAGCGAGAACAACGGAATTATCTTACCCTCGATCCGCTTTTTGTTGCCGCCCGTACTTGTCAAGGCAGTGGTCGCTTTGCTGTCCGTGATGAGTTGCTCTACAAAACTAATTACTCCGGGCATGGATCACATTTTCTGCTTGTTGTCCCCGAGAGTCTCCGCTCCGACGTTCTACGCGCCATGCATGACGATGCGACATCCGGACATTTCAGCTTCGTACGAACGCTACACCGCACGCAGGAGCGCTTTTACTGGCCCAAGATGTACAAAACAACCAAGCGCTATGTCGCTAGTTGTTAAACGTGCCAACGTCACAAGCGACCGACCACCGCAGCCCCGGGTCCCTTTCGGCCATTGACACCGCCTAGTACGCCGTTCGATCAAGTAGGCATTGACCTTTTGGGTCCATTCCCGTTATCCAACAACAAGAATCGTTGGATAATTGTCTGCGTCGACCACCTTACACAGTATGCCGAAACTGCAGCCATACCCTCTTCCACCGCTGCTTGCGTGGCGGTCTACCTGTTGCGTTCCCTGGTCCTTCGTCATGGCCCACCACGTGTCATCATCAGCGACCGCGGTCGCCAGTTCACTGCTGATGCCATTGAAGAGTTACTTCGTTTGTGCACTTCACAGTTCCGGCACTCCACGCCGTATCATCCACAGACCAATGGCCTCGTTGAAAGGACAAACAGAACGCCGACCAACATGCTTGTCATGTACGTCTCCTCCAATCACAACTGGGACGACGTGTTACCCTTCATCACTTACGCATATAACACGGCAAAACACGAAACCACGAACTATAGCCCATCTTATCTCCTGTATGCAAGGTTACCGCGAAGCCCTCTGGACACTTTCTTACCCTTCGTTCTGCACAATGACGATTCTATATCGAAGACTGTGTCTCGCCGAAGAAGCCCGTCGAATAGCTCGTCTTCGTACTCTGGGCTCACAAAGTCGTTCGAAAGAGCGATACGACGACCGTCACGTACAAGTATCGTTCGAAAAAGGTGACTTGGTCCTTCTTTGGACACCGCAACGCAAGCGTGGATTGTGCCAGAAGCTCTTGTCACAATATTCAGGCCCATTTGTAGTTGTGGACCGCCTGAGCAAACTCACTTACGTAATAGCTCGTCTCCTGTGCATTGGTCAGCAATCAAGCAGAACTCAGCTGACTCACATTGCTCGCCTGAAGCCTTTCTACCCTGCTTGTCCATCCTGACTCGCCCCACGGGTTCGTCTGCTTGCGGGCAAATGTAACGGATACGAAAGGCAGGCACAAAAAGAGAGAAGAGAGGACGAAGAGAACGAAGAGCTCGAGAGGCCGGACTGCGCTATGATCATGCTCCGATCATCGTCCATGTCCTGTAAAATAAAACAATTTCTTCACAACTCTTCGTAACAATATAATTGTATTTTTGGTATGCACCTGGCTCGTGATGTCTTGGATTCCGTGTCGGTTCTTCAGTATACTCTACGGCAACCAGAGCAATTAAAGCCAGCTCTTCACTAGCTCTTCCAGCTACTTCCTAGTATTGCTTGCTTGTTATGACCTTTTCTGCTTTTGCCCCTATGAAATTTCAGTAATCATGTCATGAATATATGAGTGCTAGCTGTGGTTCTCTTACATTTGGATTTGGATTTGTATTGAAAAACCACGTGTTCTAATCGCCTTATGATGTGACTGAACCATGATGCGGGTAAATTTATTAGTGCAACCCCCTTTCTTAGAAAGGCAATGGTTTTTTTATGCCGAGCACTGTAAGAGACCCTCAAACGATTTTCAGAGTCTTGTACAAACGTACTGACTCGTTAGGGTAGCTCATTGCGAACATTAAGTTACACATTCAAAAACGCACATTACTACGGTTTTTGAAATGTGCATCGCAGCGGCGCTGTTCCCCTGAGTTTTCTGCCACCCCGTTAGAATCTACGTAGCTTGCACGCGTGACTTCAGTTGGGCGAGTAATCCCATTGGGTTCCCAGGATGCGCCATCGATAACTTCTCCAACTTTATAATGATCAGGTGTTGTTCGTGATAGCGGATATCTTGGTTAAATTGTTTGTATAATAAAGGGGAAAAGAAACAGAACACAAAACAACAATTTAGCGCGGCGCTTAAGCATTTGCAGCATACAAGTGTCGTTTGCTTGTGTTACAACGTGCTCGACGTTGGCGCTAACTTCACGTTCAGTGTTAGTTTCGGGGCTGTTTTCGCGAGGACTATGAATCGTCCTTGTTGCGTTGTCGGCTGCAAACCTAGCGATTGGCGACATGTCAAGCTGCGACATCGTGTCCCTCTGCAAGACAACAAGCGAGGGGAATGGCTGCAGCCTGTCGGGTTGACGGTATTCGATGGGCGCCAGGATCTACGCGCTTGTGGCCGTCACTTCACGCCGAAGGATTACTACCACAGTACATAGTTTTAGCGCATCCGGTATTCAGGTAAACCCAAGCTAACTGGGGTTTTTGCCAGATGGGCGGAGGCACAAGCATGAGCGGCGGTAGGGTGCCTAACCACCTGGAGGCACAAAGCTCTACCAGCCAAACAAAGAGCTAATATAACAGTCAACAAGTGCATTCTACATTGCTGCTTGTGTTAATTTTTGGCTCCAGCGTAATTGTGACGACGTTATCTTTTTAAATGTTCAAAATGTTTTACACATGGGATAGCAATATTAGCAATATTAGCTCTGTGTGTTGCTGGTTCAGCTCTGAGCGGCGTGCACCGTGCAGGCCGCTCAGGCTGATGACGTTTAGTCTGAAGCCCCTTAGTCACGGTGGTATTAGCAGGCGTAGGCATTAGTTCACGCTTTCACCTATCCGCCAAAACGCCCAGCTCGCCTGCGTTTACCAGAATACCGGACACTCTCGGCGCTGCGACAGAGGAGGAGGAGGAGGAGGAGGAGGAGTAAACATTTTATTGAAATAGCAGACTGAGGTTCTTGCGGTTGACGCCTCTATTCCAGGGCCCCACTAGCTCAAGCGGCTCGTTCGGCTTGTTCCAAGGTTGCCTACTGGCTTCCCAGGTCCTGCCGGGCGAGTCACGCCTCCCACGACCTTTCAAGTTCGTTGCGTGTGACGAGGGGTGAGTTTCCCTCTGCTGGTCTTTGTTTGCAATGTCAAGTGATATGTATGATGGTTGGTGTATCGCTGCACCAAGGACAGCAGTCATCGTATTGGGAAGGGTGTATTTTGCTGAGTGTGTGTTTATTGGGATATGTATTCGTTTGTAGGCGTCTCCAGTCCCCGGGATTGCCAGCGTGTGAGTTTAGGGTGGGGTGGCGCCATTGCCTGCCTTACGCGTCTGTGGCTGTCGAGGATATCTCGCGGCAGCGTATAGGTGTGAGGTATTCCTCCCGGGTCGATGTGTCCGCGGCTCGGAAAATTAGTCCTCAAGCCAGGCAGTCCGCCCGTTCGTTTCCCTGTACACCTTGGTGAGCGGGGCACCATGTGATGATGTGGTCTTCTCGAAGGTTGATGATGTGGTCTTCTCGAGGACGCCCCTGAGAAACAGTCGGCAAGCTTCTTGAGAATTCGTGAGAACGTGTGCAGATTGCCTCTTGTCCTCTGCCGCTCGTATGGCTAGTGCTATGGCCACCGCTTCGGCCACGGCCGTGCTCTTGGTACGGATCGTAGCCGAGGTGATTGCTTGGTTCCCTCTAGTGACGACCGCAGCAAATGCTCTCAGCCTCGAGGGGTAGGGAGTTGCGTCTGTGTAGTGAGTGTTTGGGTCGTTGCGTAACCGTTCGAGTGCAACCGCTCTCGCTCGTCTGCGGCCGGCGTTCAACATGGGGTGCATGTTCTTGGGTATTGGGTGTACGTGTATGCGTTCCCTGTCTTGTCTGGGTATTTGGTGCGTCTCCTCCCCGCAGAATTGGGGTACCAAGGGGTAGTGAAGTCTCTGTAGTAAAGCTCTACCTTGGGTTGTCGAGTTGAGTCTCTCTCTCTGCGCGATCAAAACTGCCGCTGCGTGGTCATCGTACGTATTGTAAATACCCAGACTCTCCAGACGCTCTGTGCCAGCGCAGTCAGGAAGGCCCAGTGCAGCTTTGTAGGCAGTGTGTATGAGTACGTTGGCCTGCTCTGCTTCACATCTGCGTGAAAACTGTTATGGCAGAGCGTACGTAATGCGGCTGATGACGAAGGCTTCTACCAGTCTCCTCGTGTCGTCCTCCCTCATTCCGTTCTTACAGCGGGCGATTCTTCTTATAAGTCTCGATACGCTCCTGGATGTGTGTTTGAGTTTGTTTAGCGTTGACGATACGCGGCCCGTCTCCTGAATTAGCATGCCTAGCACCCTGACCTCCTGCACTTGTTTGACCTGGCTTCCGTTGATCTCCAGATTGAGGATGGGGGAGCGTATCTGCTGGGTGTTTGTAGGTCTTATTTGTATAAATTCTGATTTTTCCGGTGCACATCTCATGCCTGTCCTTCTCGCGTGTTGGTCAATTGTGTTGATCGCTCTTTGTAGAGTGTCTTGTACGTGCCCGTAGGACCCCTTAGTCGCCCAAAGGGTGACGTCGTCCGCGTCGATATATACTCCAAGTTCCGGGTCTTCCTCCAACGCTAGAGCCAATTTCCTTATCCTTATGTTGAAAAGTAGTGGGGAAAGTATAGCGCCTTGTGGAGTGCTCTTATTGGCCATGTTAATCGTGTGGGATCGTAGGTGGCCCAGCCATATGGACGCCGTTCTGTCTTTGAGAAAACTGTGCACGTAACTGTAGATCCTCTCCCCACAGCCTACCTCTTGTAGGCCGGTGAGTATCGCGTCATGTGATATGTTGTCAAAGGCCTTCTGCAGGTCCAAGGCAAGCAGGATTCTGTTCATGCTTCTGGGTGGTGGGTTGAGAACCTCGTCCCGAAGTAGGTGGAAGACGTCCTGCGTGGAAACCCCATGTCGGAAACCGTAGATCGAATTTGGTCGAAGTTCGTTGCCCTCTAAGTATCTCCCAAGCCGTGTCTGGATGACTTTTTCGAAATGTTTGCCAAGGCAGGAGGTTAACAAGATTGGTCGGAGGTTCTGTAGCGATTTTGGTTTCCCCGGCTTAGGTATGTTCAGCTTCTTTCCATTCAGGTGGTATGGACCTCCTATCTTCCAAACCGTGTCGTTGAAGAGCTGCGTTAGTTTCTCTAAAGCTTCGGTGCCCAGGTTTCTGATTATGGCGTTTGTGATACGATCCGGTCCGGGCGCCGTGTTCCTCTTAAAGGACAGCGCTGCAGCGTATACTTCTGCTGACGATGTCTCTTCGTCAAAGGTGGGATTAGCCGGTCACTTATAACTTGGTGTGGTGGTTGGGGTCACCCTTTCTCCCACGTACGTGTTCTGGAGCTCTTTCAGTAGGTCCTCGTCTGAGCCTGCGTAGTTGTTAGCCATGCGCCTGAGGGCGAGCGTCCTTTCTCTCTGCAGGGTGCAAGGGTGAGCTTACTACGAAGAATTGCCCACGTTTTCTTCGTGCTTAGAGTGTCGCAGAGAGAGCCACAGAAATTCCTCCAGTTCGCAGTGCACAGCTCTTGCGAGTACGCATTCGCTGCCTCCGTGAGTTGTGCTATGCGCTCTCTAAGCTTTCGGTTGTGCCGCTGTTTCTTCCATCTTTTGGTGAGGCTTCTTCTTGCTTCCCAAAAGTGGTTGTCGACCACTGGGTTTTTATGTGTGGTTTGAAATTGTCTGGTGGCTTTTTCCGCCGCATCCCGTAATTACCCCGTCAAATCTCGTATTGTGTTGAAGTTCGGTGCCTCAGTTTGGCATTTCCTAAATTTCTTTCAGCCTGTCAGACATGCGGGGCCGATCGGATGTCTTATTTTTGCCGTTTGAATGGAGACACTGAGAATGTAATGGTCACTCTCCAATGTCTCGTCTAGGTTAGTCCAAGTGACTCCTCGTTCATCGCTTACGAAAGTGAGGTCAGGGGCCGTATCTCTTGACACGGCGAGTCAGGCTCCGTGACGAGGATCAGATCATCAGTCTGAGTTGCCTTCAGTAGGCTGGTACCCTTGGCCGTGTCCCTTCTGTAACCCCACTCCGTGTGCCAGGCGGTGAAATCCCCTAGCAATACTACTCTATCTCCTCGTCTCGCGGTGTTCATGATGTGTAAGATAATTGGTGTGAAGTCCGCCTTGTAGTCTCGTGGCGAGCTGTATACATTTTCTACGATGTGGTTCGGGCGACCTCACTTTACCGGTCATACCGCGGCTATTTGATGTGGTATTTGAATCCCCGCTATAGTTGCGACGCTCACCTCGAGATCATTCCTAGCCAATATTGCCGTCCCCGTGTGATCGGTGTTCTTGTGGAGTGTGTATCCTCTTAGTGAGCGTTTCGGTTTGCCTGCTTCTTGCAAGCATAGGATATGGTGCAATTGCCGCTGCTTCCACGAATTGTGTCAGTGCCGCTTCTTTGTTGTGCAGGCAACGGCAGTTCCATTGCCACAACTCGAGATTCTCTTGACTGCGTGTGTTTTGTTTAGCCATCAGAGCAGCTCTCAAAATTTGTCTCCGTGTCACTCGTTATAAGACCTTGGGATGGCGGCCTCCGGGGCTAGGGTTTATCCGTTTCCGTGTTTTTTTTACCCCTTTGATGGAGTCTTCGACATATTGCTTGAGATTTGCTATCTCCACAAAGAGAAATTTGAGCTGGGTTTCTATGTTGCGTAGCTGTCCCTCCCAGTGTTGCGCCACGGGGGTAACGTATTGTGTCGTGTCCGTTTGCATTTCTGTTGCTTGGTTTTGTGTGTTCTGGCTTTGGGTCGTACTTGCTAGATGTTGTTTGAGTGCTGCGAGTTCGGCCTGTTGTTCAGCAAGACTAGATTTAATTTGCTTATTTTCTGAGATTATTCTCTGATATTCCTCACTTTGTATTATTGGGTGGTCTTGGGAGCCGCGACCCTTGCCCAGCTATCCTGCATGTTCGTAGGTGGCATCGACTTCTGTCCCGCCGGTTCCGTGGTGGGTCGAGTGGGCAGCTGCGATCCGCCTGCTTGATGTTTCGGGCAGTTGTTTGTCGATGAAGGCCTGGACGTTGAGCTCGATCCTCGTCGGGGTGGAGGCGGTGTCTTGGAGCGTGCTCGGACTCTACTTCGATCGTTGGGTGACGGAGTCCTGTGTCGGCTTGGCGATCGCGACTTCATTTGGTTGCAAAATTCCGATTCCTCTTCCTCAGATGTAAACCATCGGATCGCCCTACCCTTTGGGCTGGGCGAGCGATTTCTTGGTTGCCTGGTGGGTGTTCTCGGCTTACTGAGTCACTGTGTACAGCTGCGGTCCCCTGTGACGTGTTCCCCCCGCACGAGGCACACTTTGGCGCGCACATATGTCCGTCAAGCGGGTCCCTCGTACCACATATGCGGCAGACGCGAGTGTCCGGTTGGGGGCACACATCTGTACGGTGCCCCTTGCTGTAGCAGGTCTTTCACACCTGCACCGTTGCTCTATACGGGTGGCAAGCTAGTTCTCATCCGCAGTAATACACAAAGCGCGGGAGAGTCAGGCCACAGAAGGTGATCGCTGCACTCTTCGTTTCCCCCATCACCCGTGCATGTATTATTTCCACCGCTCGCCTTCTCACCCGCAAGTTGGCTATGAGCGTTTCAGTGGGTGATCTGGCTGGTATCCCGTGCACCACTCCCATGAGGGCTTCTTCGCCAGTGGCCGCGTACACGTTTACGGCATGTTTGCGACCATTTAGTGTGAGCGTGGTTATGCGACGAATTCGCTCTGCCATTTTTTGTTCAGAGGTTGATATGATAACTATGTTCGATCCCAGCTTTATCCGTAACAGAAAGTGCTCAACTGTTACGGTCTGTTGGCAGGCGGATGAGACTGCCCCAGCCATCTGCGGGGTGGTGATTGTTCGTAGTGGTAAGCGCTGGTGGGGTCTAATCACTATCTTGAAGTCGTCTTTCGGAAACTGCGGGTATTTGATCGCCTTCCTTTTCCTTTGGGTTCGCAGTGGGTTTTCCTCTGGTTTTCGTTCTTCGTGTCTTCTTAGTCCCTGTTTCTTCTCTCTCACTTGTTCTTTTCTTTGCCGCAAAGTGAGGACGGTGTGCCAGTGGTCCTCGGTGGTCGTTCTTTCAATAATAGTTTCACAGTGAGTTGTCATTGGCTTGATTCCGTCGGTCTTGCTCGTCGAAGGTCCGGTAACGTCCATGTCCTCTTCCGTCGTAGTAGAGGAACGCCCGTCGGCGTTCTTTGTGTCGAGCACCACCGGCACAGCTGCCAGCGTCTCCTACCTATCCGTAGGCTTGGCGTGACTGCCACGTAGTGTAGGGCTTCTTCTGACGTGGCGGTGTAAATAAGGGCTCCCGGGTCACAAAACTGGTGTCCACGGATTCCGGGTGACTTCACGAGTCAAATGGAGTCGAACTTTCCTGGGTGTTTAGGGCGGAACACTCCAAAAAACATGGAACTGCGAAGCGTGATGTCAGTGCCTCCGCACTCCTCTACGCCACCTAGCGTCTCCTGATGGAAGTCGCTGCGACAGAACGCTGGCAACGCACACTGCTTGGATTGATCTCGCTGGGATCACGGCCAGGTGGCTAGCGGAGATGTTGCAGAGGCTTCACGCGCTGACTTCAAGGCGCCGGTAGTAGACAACACGACGCCACACCATGTCGCACAGCCAGCGAAAGCGGAGCTTCGCCCCTACCACTCGGCGAAAGAGTTGAGGAGACTAAGCATGGCAAGGGAAGATATGAGGTGCTTCACTTAAATTGCGGCGCGGTTTTTTTCACTGTAGCTGTACACTACGCGTTTACAAAATTTGTCCACATCGTTTCAGGGACTGTTGAAAAACTATAGAAGATGTACTCGAATTATGTCACTACGGAGAAATTATCTGCCTAGGCGGATGTCCTTTATAAAAAGACCCAAAGAAATACATTCAGTCATTAGCTAATGACAACAACTGCTTCCTTAGTTTCAAAGTCCATGGCATACGCCTGCACAGAAAAGTTTTATGGAATCGTCATAAAAGTCCAGTTCCGTGTTTTTAACACGAAAGTGTTTTATGCCGGGGTCCACCAAGACTTCACTGACGTATTTCCGTCACGGAAATACGTCATAGAACATAATACAAAGAAAGAAACCAGAAGAAAAAGTTCCACAAACATGCAAAATTTGGATATCGAACCCACGACCTCTCGGTCCGCGACGATAGATCGCCGAGCGTTTAACCCATTGCGCCACAAACGCATTCGCAGAGAGCTACACAGACGCGCCTTATATATCTAACACTCCTCCGTGTACCCGCGCTCTTGCTCGGGGCGGTGCCGCCGCCTACGAGCAGAAAAGAGAAGTACTGCATTATGACACTAACGCGCACCGACAGTGAACGCTTCGGTGGTCTCAGCACTACGACGCCTCGATGCCAGCATTCGAAGGGACGCTGGCATCAAGAAGCACTACCAACGCCACCTAGGTGGCGTTCACCGTACTCAGCACAGCGGAGCGTGGCCTCCGCAATTAGCTCTGAAAATGTTTCTGAAGTTGATCGCGGAGGCTGCAATTACGACGCGCTGTACGCGCTGATTTGACTCGGTGACGATTCAGTTACGTGCTTTGTCTTGCGCGTTGTATTAGTGTGTCAGTTACGTGCTTCGTCTTTCGCGTTGTGCTAGCGTGTGCAGCGTAGTGCAGCTTCCATATGCACGACGGTTGCTCATGGTCATCGACGTTGGTAGTCGTGATGGAGGAGACGTGCCACCAGGCGTCAGCGTGGGTGCATCAACGCCTAAGGGCGCTTTAGCCACAAAACACCAATAGACATTATATATCAATGTGCAATAAACATTACACTACTTCTGTGAAGACACGTTTCACTTTCGTGTTCTATACCGATTCCTATATAAGAGGGATCAACCACATTTTTAACACGAAAGTGTTTTATGCCGGGGTCCACCAAGACTTCACTGACGTATTTCCGTCACGGAAATACGTCATAGAACATAATACAAAGAAAGAAACCAGAAGAAAAAGTTCCACAAACATGCAAAATTTGGAAATCGAACCCACGACCTCTCGGTCCGCGACGATAGATCGCCGAGCGTTTAACCCATTGCGCCACAAACGCATTTGCAGAGAGCTACACAGACGCGCCTTATATATCTAACACTCCTCCGTGTACCCGCGCTCTTGCTCGGGGCGGTGCCGCCGCCTACGAGCAGAAAAGAGAAGTACTGCATTATGACACTAACGTGCACCGACAGTGAACGCTTCGGTGGTCTCAGCACTACGACGCCTCGATGCCAGCATTCGAAGGGACGCTGGCATCAAGAAGCACTACCAACGCCACCTAGGTGGCGTTCACCGTACTCAGCACAGCGGAGCGTGGCCTCCGCAATTAGCACTGAAAATGTTTCTGAAGTTGATCGCGGAGGCTGCAATTACGACGCGCTGTACGCGCTGATTTGACTCGGTGACGATTCAGTTACGTGCTTTGTCTTGCGCGTTGTATTAGTGTGTCAGTTACGTGCTTCGTCTTTCGCGTTGTGCTAGCGTGTGCAGCGTAGTGCAGCTTCCATATGCACGACGGTTGCTCATGGTCATCGACGTTGGTAGTCGTGATGGAGGAGACGTGCCACCAGGCGTCAGCGTGGGTGCATCAACGCCTAAGGGCGCTTTAGCCACAAAACACCAATAGACATTATATATCAATGTGCAATAAACATTACACTACTTCTGTGAAGACACGTTTCACTTTCGTGTTCTATACCGATTCCTATATAAGAGGGATCAACCACATTTTTTGTACTGTATACCGAAATAACTGACCTCAGTTTATTTGTTCAATATTGCCTGAACACGCAAGTCGTACCACAAAGCGTGGCTTGTGGTGCAACCCACCTGTGAGGTAGTTGAATGTTGTAAAAGAGAGCCTAACCAAACCACGCGATAAAATACTGCGTCTCATCTTTACTTCTGAAGTCACGATACCTCCATTCGGCAGTTGCGCAAAACGGCAATTGGAATCAGAACGTAGCAAACGGGAAGTGAAAGAGCGTGTTCATTTTATGCCACACTTCTACGTCAAAGAAGGGTTGCACAAACAGCTTCACATTGCGGTGCTGCGTGCATAATGAGGTAATAAAGGGAAGCCCTGTTTGCCTATTTCTTCGTGAAATACCAGCGTGCGAAAAATAAGCGACGAACGTAAAGACATATACAGAGCGCTAAGTCTTTATACGTTCGTCTCTTTTTTGGGGCGCTGGTATTAGACGGCCAGGGATAACCAACTAGCCCGAATTTCAGCTCAAGTGAAGTTCATCTCTTTCTTCGACTTTTCCACTGCTGCTGTTGATGTCTAAAAGACCGCGTCGGGGGGCGCTGAGAGCATGTATATCCATGGCAGAAGCGTGGCAGAGGGGAAACGTCACCCAAGAAATCCGTTTTGGGTCTATTAGACGTTTCCAACGCGCCGCCACAATACCCCCTGGACTGCTGAAATTGTGCTCGAGCCTAATACGTGAGCCTAGTTACGAAAAAATTCATCGTAGAACGTACCGCGAGTAGCGAAGCGAGTACCGTGCCGAATATAATGATTGATATGAGGTAAAGTGAAGAGGTTGAGAAAGAGTAGAACCGACGCCGTCACTAAACGAGCCAATGACAGCCTTGTGATTATTCCTCGTGGAATGTGCAATGCTTAGAATGAGCGCGGAAGAGGAGAAAGCCGACACCAGAAAGCACGCCTCGTTTGGGGTCTATATAATAATGGAAAGGCTACCATTAGACATCGCAACAGTTGTGACACAAACTGGATAAATGCCAATTCAAGGTACGGCGCAATGCAGTACGGTACGGTTCTGCGTTTTCTGAAAAATAGGAGAAATACGTCGTGTACGTTTGTCCTCCGGACAACTGACTCGGGGAGGGGACGCAAACGCAAACGCTCATTAAAGCACCACAACCTTAAGACGACACTAAGCAAGCGGCCACCCTGCAAATAAAAACGTCTTTGTCCGCTGTGGTTGCTTTTTTGTCTGTACCGTTGGTGACGTCGCCGATTCGATCACGACAAGCAGCGGCTGCATTTTCACCAGGGCGAATTGCAAAAATGCTCGTGTACATAACAATACTTGCACTTTAAACAACTTCAAGTGGTCACAATTATCCTGGTGCCCCCCACAATGGCATGCTTCATGATCCCATTGATTTGGTTGGTTGTTGCACGTAACTATCCATAATTTGATTAAATTATAGCACATCAGCTACGATTGGATGTGCTATGTGAGCCAATGACAATGCTAACCTTCTCGGCGGATATGAACGATGGTGCACAACGACGCCTCAAGCACACACTACTCGATATCTGTTCACCGCCCGGCAGATGAGCCCTACAACAATGGGCCACCGCCGCCCCCGCGAGCACAGCGTACCACCACCATGCGCCACCACCGAAACAGGGCGCTCTTCGCTCACTGCGCGTTTCTCCGCGTTGGCCGCACTGCCTGCATTTATTTAATGACTGATTTCGCATCTCAGAGGTACACATATATATGTGGTTTGTTCCTTATTGTATGATTTGTGCGATAAAACCGTAACTATTGCTGTTATGCGATGCCGCCCAACAGTGTGCGTGCTCGCTTTCGGTTTAACGAAAAAGCCAGTAGACGCGCTTCTGAGGATGCCCGCGCAGTATTGTACTGCATGGTGCGTACGAGAAATGACAGCAGCATTTATCGCATTTGCTGTTTGTTGGCTCATATATATCTTGAGACACTTCCTTGCAAGAGGCTTTGCTGCAAAGTACTTATAGACATCGTGTTTGTCAGTCACAGAGACTGCGAAGTTCGAAAAAAGAGGTCGCAGCAACCATAAAAACTCAATCCCATCAGTCTCAGCCTGTGCGGCTCGTCACTGTCTTTGCATTTTAACATTTTGAAGCCACAGAGAGCAGAAATTGCACGTTCTACAAGGCTAGTGAGGGGTTTCTCAAGAGCACAATTTTCCTTCAGTACATATTCAGCAAACGTCCACAGGGTGTTAAAGACAAATAGACGCTGG
Source organism: Dermacentor silvarum (assembly GCF_013339745.2). Taxonomy (NCBI): domain Eukaryota; kingdom Metazoa; phylum Arthropoda; class Arachnida; order Ixodida; family Ixodidae; genus Dermacentor; species Dermacentor silvarum. The sequence continues at coordinate 56,326,490 of NC_051158.1, read as the reverse complement.
TGCGAAGGATTAAAGCAAACCACCTCAATTTTTACCGCGAATGAATTTCACGAGTGGCTGACTGGTTGCTGGCTTAGTGCAAATATTTATCCAGTTTTCTGAGTTATTTGCTCTGTTATATAACGAGCAATGTAGCCTCCAATACACCGTGTCACGGAAATCTGAAGGGAGGGCAACTGCAGAGGCAGGAGTTCAGTCCTTCTAGAACAGTCATTACAGTTTTCGAAATTTGTTACCGCAGCGGCACCTGATCTGCCGGTGTCTCTGAAAGCAGTGCAGTGGAAATTCCGGCAGGATCGCTGTGAGCGACGTTAAAAATGCACTTGTGGCAGCAATACTTTTTTCAACGCTTTCTCAAGTTCTCAAAGGCTGCACAAACATCCATGGTGTCTTCGCAACCGGATGACATCCGCACTGTCGCAAAGATCGATTGTATGGGATCACTGTTTAATTTGCGCGTAAGCACGAGTGAGAACTTCTCGATACTCATTAGGTACTTTGTGCATGTCACAGTTGAATACGTAGCTTCATAGGTCATTTTGGTCAAGAACTTCTGCGGAAGGCTACATCTTTTATTGCGATAGCAATTATATGGACACTTCAACCGGATTTCTGCCGTCGGCGTCGCCGGCGCCGTCGCCGTCGCCGTGAGGTTCCGTATAGATAAATCTTCGCCGCGCGCCGTATGCCCCAGCGGAAGCGTGCGGGGACGCGCGCTATCACGGAGAGCGAACGCACTCAATCTCCCACGCGCAAGCAAGGAAGCGGAAAGCCAGCGCCGGAGGGAGCAGGGGGGAGGGGGGGGGGCACTTCTCTGCCAACAACCGCGCTCGTCGCTCGTCGGCACAGTCTCTTTTGGCGCTGAGCCGTGCTCCCTCAAGGGCTGCAGAAGATAGCGCCAACCTTTCCCTTTCCCTCAAGAACCACTTATCATCACAGTCTCTTATCTCTCCCACGTGCAAGCAAGGAAGCGGGAAGCCAGCGCCGGAGAGAGCGGGGGGGGGGCGCAATTTTACTCTGCCAACAACCGCGCTCGTCGATCGACCGCAACGTCTCTTATCTCCACACGGCTCTGACCTTTATGCACTGTGCATTCGTCACTGCGTTTCTGTTGAAGCGATAGACCGTACGTACCTTCGCCCGCTGCAGCGTATGGGCTTGCTGCCAGCGTTTTGACAGTCGTTGTCTGCAGTCATTCAGTGTGATCTATTCATGTTTGTTTGTGCGCGCTCACACCACGCTTGTTCATTCAGTTAGTAATAGTCGGGCCACATTTTCCAACGCACGCTACACATGCAATGCTGCCCGGATCGGCAGTGCAGCGCTACAGGTGTGTCCCTTCGCACGCGCTGCCCACGGGAAGCGCTTCTCATCAACACCACCGTTTCACACGCGCCTTCTCGTGGTCATCGAGTCTCTCTTCATGTCGGTCTACTTACGCCGCAGCACACCTGCTTACTTAATCAGCTCATGTTTACTACAATTTATATTGCTACCAAAGCCGCTCACCTTCCATCGTATGACATTGCTGTGTTGCTATCGCATTCATTGCTTCGCCCTTAGAGCGAAACTGTGACATTTTTTTTCAAATCCTCCAAGTACATAGGCACAGTATCTCCAAGCCACTCGAGCCGGTCATCGTCAACATCATCATAATGCCGTGCATCTGAAAAGTCCTGATGAATGTGGTGTGTTGTGTTACTTGTGTCATGAAGAGCAAACCAACGGTAAAAGTACGTCGTGAATATCATACTAGGGCCTGCACATGGAAACGATACGCTGCAAGTGTGACCCGCTTGTTCTTTCAGAGCTCCAAGACAGCAGTTACAGCAGGAGATAACAGCTGCACGGCCCTTCCGACATTCATCTTTTCAATAATGTTTGGGCAGATATGCTTCTGAGTGAAGTGGCGCACTGGACTTACTGTGAAGTTCTTCTGAAACTTTTAGAAAGCTCTGAGATGCGAAGATGATATTTCTCAGTTTGGCGCAATGCCATGGGCCAAGAACTGGGAGCAAGCATTTTTCAGGACATGGCACGGATGAAAGCTGAGGAAAAGGAGTCACTCGGGCCACCGGGATGTTTAATCCGATAAGTCATAGTCTATAAATCAGCTTGAACGCGTGCACATTTACTTTCTGGTTGTCAGTAACCAGTCTTGTGATGTGAATCAAATAAGTTCCCACTTTCTTCTTGATGAAGGGAACAAGCTCACAGAGTTCTGCGCCAGTCAGTCCCTTGGTGAAACAGTAGCCGACCGGGGTTCTGGAGGACGTGGACAATCCGCTGATATCATAACACAGGAGCAAGTTTGCTAAAACAATATCTATGTGGTATCCCGAGTCAAGATATACGTGGCCAACAGAACATTCTTACTGCTTGTAGTGCTCGAGTATACCTTTTACCTGCATCTCATCAACAATGAGAGAGCACGCCCTGGACTGGGGTGCCTGTAAACTCTGGCATTTTGTTAAGCCGGTTGCCCCATTTTTAATACCGATATATGCAGATAGAGTGCTCCTGCTAGGCAGTTTTAGGAGTTCCTTGCTCCACATATTTTCATAAGTGCTGATTGACAAGTGCCTGAAAACAACACGTGGTCTCCTCACACCAAGCCTAGTTCTTTTCTTCCGGAAGTTTCTTATCTGATCGAGCAGAAGCAACGCAGCAGATAGCTTTGCAAGGCTACCTTTCTTAAATGGCAAATGTCATCTGCAAGGCCGTCCACTTTCAGCTCATTCATCTCCGCCTTACATTTGTCAACTGTCGGTCCAATTAGCTGGATTTGACTCTTGAGGTATTTTCCTTTCCGCTTCCATTTTGTTCTTTCCGCAATCAGCAAGTTTTGTGAAGCCCTGCCACTTGGACGCTCCGATCACGCTGCGCCTTCTTTCCGCAATACCGGCCGTCGCACTGGCCCACCAGCTCATATACATGAATTGACAACTCCATGGAAGCATCTTCTACCTCAGCCATTGGTTGCTTAGAGATTGAAGATGGCAGCAAGATCGATAGGGATGGGGACGCGACAGCCTGCGTCTGTGGCGTACCCGTAGCACGAGCTCACTTGTTTTCACTTGCTAAGCTTCTGTCTTGTAGAACTTTTGGCTGAAGGTGACGGGGGTAATCACCTAAAACAGTTCTTTCCTGAGCCTTCATCTTTTTGCTTCGATAAGATCTTCTTGCTTGAAGTGCCGGCTGCAAGCTTTTGTGTTGCATGCTCCCACCACAATGCAGCAAACAATTTTTGCCTCAACTCCAAGTCGTTCATTTATTGGCTGTTTGGTCAACCCCACTACCTCACGCTCGAGGGATACGCGACCCACTTAGGAAAGAGGGAATATGTGCTAGTTGGAATTGATGCATTCTTTGTCGTCACGTGCTAATCGGGGGGTGCAGCCTAGACGGAGCCCGAAGAAAGCATTAGGGATTGTTATTGCGATATTGTGCAGAGTGATCCACTGATAACGGAAAGACAAACGGGCAGAACATTTTCTCTCGAATTGTTCTCTGTCGCAATGGTGGAATCGACTTGATTTCTAGTAGACTGCTTGTGGTTCGCAGCTCTAACTCTTTCAACACACCAGCGCAGTGAGATTTCTTCCGCAGTCACTTGTAGGTGGGGCACCAGTGAAGGAAGAGGCGCATATCTCAGGTTTCCTTTAACAACAGAGCGAACTGTAGATTACTTACTGGGTAAAGGTGAGTGATATTTGTTTAGAGTGTTTATGATGCCATTTTTGATTTGGTTTCTTGGCGAGCCTTTGCTGTGCATGAGGCACCCTTTTATGATTTTTCTATGGTCCGATTACCGATAAATTAATCGACTTTGCAAGTGAACTGTGGGACCTTTGTTACCTTGTTTCTCGGCTGCAAAACAAAAGCGACGCAACTTTTACATGGGGGTCCTGTCTCACATACCGATCCCTAGATGCAGAACGTCATAGCAATTGGTTGTCGGCAGATATTAAAATTCACATTTTAGTGAGGCATTGTTGGCTTATATCGAAGGCGGCAACCAATATTTCCTTTAAAAATGAAAATAATTTCTGCTCACAAAATATTGTGAAGGTTCGACATATTTTATTTTCTACCTTAACATTATTTGGCAGGAAAGCGAACTCTTTTATAACAAGTGAAAAATAATACCAGAATTGGGTTCCGCAGCAGTGATGCCAAGTAGGCAGAATGCAAATACAGAAATAGCGTTGGAAAATGCCAACACGCAGACTCTCTGACTAAGTGCACTTCCTTGTTGAAGGACGCTTTGCACTTCTTTCATGTTTAATAGAAACGCTCTATATGTTTTGGATATGAGACATTATCACGGCACCTATCCAGTGGGTTCCATTAGCAGGCAATAAGCAGGCACCTCACAATGAAGCACTCCCTTGTAAACATCAAGGCGTGCTGCCCACGTTTCCACAATAACGCGGTGACGGTGCTGCGACATACAGATCGATCTCGCGGCACATAGCTCGATAAGTGCATTGTTGCCCGGATGGTGCTGTTCTAGGGTAAAAACATCATTATGAAAGAAATAAAGCGTGATTATTTCACGAAACTTACCCTGATACCACCATGTCGCCATTATTCTGGCACGTCACTTTAACACAGGGGTTTCGAGACGTCACAGTCGTACCAGGTGGAATAGTCAGGCCGAAAATGCGACAGTTTCCTAAGAAAGCAAATGAGGAAAATGTGATCATTCTTCCTATAATTATGATTGCAATCCTTGTGTTGCCTATTTGCATGTCAAATGCATTAAAATGTGCTTACATAACTCCACTACTCATTTTGTGAAGCGTATTCTCTAGTGACTGTACGAAAGCTGCCAGTATTTCATCTAGTCAACCATACTGATCGCATATGGTGGGTACGTAGGACATGCATGGGCGCCGACTACGGAGGGGGAGGGGAGGGACTCCGGTGTCCAAGCCCCCTGTGAAGTTTTCCAGGAGGTGGAAGGGGCGCTGCCGAAGTCTCACCGCAAGTAAAATTACCCCAGTTCTGTTACCCACATCATTTGAGCTAAGTTTATTTTTTAGTTTTTTTGTGCTGCGTCTACCTTTTCAGTTAAAATCTTAATCGGGCTAAAAGCTTACTGCATAATTGTTGACGCGATATGCACGTCTTTTAAATCATAGTGACACTTCATTTCTGCAAATACTGACACCAGGGGAACAAGCGGCGGTTTTCTCATCCGTATCTGCCCCGTCCTGCCACCTTCTCGCTACAGGTAGTCATTACCAGAGAGCTTTCTTTCATGCCGCTTTCTCTTCAAACATTTGGCATTTTCTCATCAGAGGTGAAGCATTGACAGTGATGGGAAAATTTCGCGTTGCGCTTGGACTTCTTGCAGCCTGTTCTGTGTGTACCATGTTAGCACGACGCTGCACGCAAGGTAATTACTGCTACGTCGAAGGAACATTGCCCTGCAAGCTTACAGGCATCCCACAACGCTGGCTGGGTGAGGGCTGTCACCAGTGCCATTGCAGGCCTCGTATATCGATTGTGCACAAGAAGAGACTAGTTAGAAACCGTGTGCATTAGTCTGCAACACGGTGCAAGGAGTATATTTTACACCGTGGTCAGGATCCAGTGAAACATTCGATAACGTCAACGCGACGTTTGTTGTACCTTTCGGTCAGACAAGTTCATACAGACAGCAGCTCAGCAAGAACTGTTGTGTGCTTATATTGGAACGCATACAACGCGCATATAAGCCGAGGAAGGCAGGTGACCTTGGTCAATGCCCTTGGCCTTGGTCAAGAAACACACGACAAGCTTCGCTTACCCCCATTTTCCGGTAGGGGACGGGTTCGTCATTTTTTGTGTTCCTTTCTCACCTCCTCTGCCTAAGCCCTTACTTTGATCGACTGCCTTCCTTATAGAAGTTCTGAGATGTACTAGCTCCGAGAACTTGTAGGTACCAAAGAGTTCAATGGTGTCACAGACGAACGCGCCCTGCAACTGGGTTGTAGGGTGCGTCGTGGAGAACCTGGCTGCCGAGCACCAAGAAAATCGGCGCTGGAACCAAAATAGCTTTTTGCGATAAAATTAATCAGCGCATTGGTCAGTTCTGCATTATTTTTTATTTTCTGGACTTTCGGAAATCCCGCGTTGTGCCATTAAAGCCCGTGATTCACTACCGCTGAGAAGTAGCGTAAGTGGGAACAAAAAATGTCGCATTTTCGCCCGAAAGGCGGAGCATCAATTGCGATAGCAAATTAGTAGAGAGCTATACGGAGTAGGGATAGTAGTTTTATCGGCTGCACAAACTTGGACACATTCGCTAACTAACTAAATTAACAAGCTTGGTGTCAGCGCGCACAGGCAAACATGAATACATCACAGTCGGTGACCCCAGACAACCACTGTCAAAACGTTGGCGTAAACAAGCGCGACCGCAGCCGCAGGCGAAGGTTCGTGCGGTCTATCGCTTCAACGGAAACTGAGCGGCGCAAGCACAGCGCATACAAAAGTCAGAGCCGTCTGGAGGTCGCTTTCAGGATGCTGTGCGCGCCACAGCCCGCACCGGCGCAAAGTATGCAGTTGTTAGAAGAGTAGAAGTCGCCCCTCCCCCCTCCCTCCTGCGTTGCCTTCGCGCTTTCCTCCTTTTTTTGTGGGTGATTGCGTCGCCAGTTCCCCTTGCACCCGGTTGCAAGATAACGCATTTGGTGCCGCAGCACAGCGTCGCCCCTGCCCCCCTGCCTTCCATACCCTCACGGCCTTTGACGCGACGTTGAAGTCGCGTGTGGTCTCCGCCGTGCGTTTGGTCTCCGTGAATGCTCGTTCCTCCCGCGCTTGCACTCGCACATACAGCATACGGCCAATGAGAGTTTTTTTTTCTACACGCGGACGCAACCATCGGAGAATAAGCCCTTAACAGCTTCGCTGTGAAAGACAAAATCTGTGTTGATTAAACAAGGTAGGGGAAAGGGGGAATGTGGGAAGGGAAGAAAGGATTGGGTGGTTGGGTCTGGTTACACATTTTAAAATCAGGCACATACGGCGCGCGGCAACGATTTTATCACCCTTGGACTTTATACGAAACCTCACGGCGGCGATGGTGACGCCAACGGCAGAAATCCGCTTGAAGTGTCCATATAATTGCTATCGCAATAAAAGTCGGTAACAAAGCGCCACATTTGTACGATTATAAAGGACTAAGTGCACTTACCACCACTGTCGACTCTTGCTGGACATTGTTGCGTACCATAGTTACATGCAACAAATGCAGCTTGGATGACTGATACAATAACAACAATTGAAAACTTCATTTTCCTTATTGTGTGCTTTGCCGCAAGCTCCTGGAAAAGAGAACAGGTATGTATTTTTTTTATTTGAATATACTGCAGGCCCTTCACGGCCCGTGCAGGAGTGGTACAGAAATGTAATGATTAAAACATCATGGGGAAAAGTCGATACAGAGAATGTCATACAGAAGTCATACAGAAATGTAATGAAAAAAAAAATCATGGTGAGAAGTCAATACACTCAATGCGGTTAATAAAAGAGTCGATGTTATTGCAACACACAATATCGTTAGTTAACTTGTTCCACTGGGAAATGGCGGATGGAAAAAGGGAGTGCTTGTAAACATTAACACGACTTGGGGGAGAATAGATTGTTTTAGAATGATTTAGTCTGGTTGAGCGTTTTGGAGGATCTTGCAGGTAATGAGAACGTGTTATCTGGAAATGACCATGGTATAATTCATAGATGAATTTTAGTCGTGAAATTGCTCTTCTCTGCGAGAGGGCTTTTAGTTTTGCCCTTGCGATCAGACCCGAGATACTAGACTGCCTTTTGTAATTCGAATATACAAACCTAACTGCTAATTTTTGTATGCGTTCTATTTTATTTATAAGGCGTTTTTGATGAGGGCTCCAGATTAAATCAGCGTATTCTAGGCATGGCCTTATTAGTGTTTTGTACGCATTTAGTTTGAGGTGGGGTTGTGCTGCGCGCAGTTTTCTTTTCAAAAAGAATAGTTTGCCTTCGGCTTTTTGACAGATGGTCGATCTGTGGGGCTCCCAGTTAAGGTTTGGCGTGAATTTAATACCTAGATATTTCGCCTGGTCGCTTTTGTTGATTATTGAGCTTCCGATCGAATATGTAAAGTTAAGCGGAAGTTTCTTATTTGTGAAAGAAATGTAATGTGTTTTTGATGTGTTCAATTTCATGCCCCATGTGTTGCACCAAGAGTTAATTGTTTGCAGTGAATTGTGAAGTTCTATCTGGTCGTCTGAGTTGTGTACGACTGTGTACACGACACAGTCGTCAGCAAACAGGCGCATCTGAATTGAGTTTTTAATGGCAAACTGGATGTCATTAATATACATCAAAACAAGAGTGGTGCCAGAACCGATCCCTGAGGTACTCCGGAGTAGACATCGAGTGGTTGTGAAAGATGATTATCGATTGCAACGCTCTGTTTACGATTGGTTAGGAAACTGTTGACCCAGGATATTATTTTATTACTAATACCAAAGCCGATAATTTTGTGAGTAAATCCTGGTGCGGAACTACGTCGAATGCTTTGGAAAAGTCTAAAAAAATTGCATCTAATTGGCCATCATTATTAAGTACGTTAGCTACGTCGTGAGTTAACTCAGCTAGTTGGGTTATGGTTGACAATCTTGATCTGAAACCGTGCTGTTGTTTATACAAAAGTTCGTTTGTTTCTAGGTGAGTTATTATGGCCTTAAATATTACGTGTTCCATTATTTTGCAGCATGAGCTTGTTAATGACACTGGGCGGTAGTTATTTAAATCTAATTTCGAGCCCGATTTATGTATTGGAATTATTGCAGCCGTGCGCCAATCGTCTGGTAACACTGATGTTTGAAGAGAAAGAGTGAATATTTTAAATAGATACTTTGATGTCCAGTTTGCGTATCGACTTAAGAATGAGTTAGAAATCTGATCGGGGCCGGTAGATTTTTTAAGATCAAGCTTATGCAATAGAGAAAGTATGCCCTCTTCACTTACAGTTAATTCTTCCATTGGTATTTTGACATCGTAAGGTGTTAAAACTGCATTACTAGCATGTTTTGAAAAAACTGACTGAAAGAAACTGTTCATCTCATTAGCAATGCGTTCAGGATCCTGAATAACATGATTCGAAATTTTGATTTGCGTTATTTTTTCTTGTTCATCTGACAAATATCGCCAGAATTTGTGAGGGTCATGCGCCATAAACGAAGGTAACGTAGTGTCAAAGAAACGGGCTTTTGCTTCCGATATTTTTTGTTTTAATGTACCGATAAGATCATCTAACGTGCACTTGCTTCCCTTTTTCCGTCGTCGTTTTATTTTTATTTTTTTTAGTTGGATTATTTCACGTGTTATCCACGGGTATTCTCGGTTAGTGCGTTTCTTTTTATTTGGAATGAAGGTTTCTTCGCAATACTTAACAATATTTCTAAAACGCGTCCAGAGTTCTTGTACATTTGTTAGTTCACTGAATGTATGAAACTGGCATTCTAGGAAACCTAGTACAGCAGGATCATTTGCGCGTGTATAATCCTTAAAGTAAGTAGGTTGTGGTTTTTTGTATTTTCGCGTAGTTGAAATGGGACAGGTTAGAATAAGCGCTTTGTGATCTGAAATGCCCTTCTCGATGGACACTGAAGATCCTTCTAATGTACTACTTATAAGAACTAAGTCAAGCAAAGATGATGATGTTGAAGTGATACGGGTCTTATCAGTTACCATTTGGTTCAGTGAAAACGTGAACGCCATGTCTAGCAGTGATTCTGAGCTTGCGACGTCACGGCCGTCATGTGAGCGGTTGTTCCAGTCTATTCCGGGAAGGTTAAAATCACCGGCAATAATAAGTTTTGATCTGGAATCAGTATGTTTTGAAAGGTAGTCATGAATCTGATCGATGAAGTCTGGTGCTGCATTTGGGGGCCGATAAACGCCCCCTACAGTTATCTTTTTGTTACAATACGTTATTTTGCACCATAAACTTTCATGGTCTGCAATGCCATCAAGTTCTAAGGACTTTATGTTATTTTTAATTGCTATCGCGACACCGCCGCCTCTTGATCCTCTGTCTTTACGGAACAGTGTGTATGAAGGCGGAATAACTTCAGAATCACGTACACCAGGATTAAGCCATGTTTCTGTTATTACTAAAATGTGTGGTTGATAAGACAGGATTAGGTTCTCTAATTGATCAAATTTATTTACCACACTTCGGGCATTTAGGGAAAGGATTCGTAGAGTTTTGGTACTGGGCTGTCATTTTGAAACTTTCTTGTTTTTAGAGGATTTCAGCGAAGTCGAAGTGGAAAGGGAATGTTTTGAAAGACTTGCTTTCTGCGGTAATTCAATCCTAATATTCTTCACTGGGTCCCAAGTATACACTTTCTCATCGATTCTCAGTTTGTCGAATGTTAGCCTAACTTTTGCTCCGTTTGCCCTTTCGTTTACCGCTGAATGCCACAAGTGCGTGCGCATTTCCCTTACTCTCTTAGAAAAATCTTCGGAAACAGTTAGTGGTGTGCCTTTCAGTTTGTAGCAGCAAGATAAGATTTTGGTTTTTTCGGCGTAATCAAACAATCTAAGGATGATCGGGCGGTCTCGGTTACTTGTGCGGGTACCAATCCTGTGAATTCTTTCAAGGGTTTTCACTTCAATGCCTAGCGTTTCTTTTAAAATGTTTTCTCTCACTATCTTTTCGAGTGAAACTATATCTTCGTTAGGTTTTTCCGTTACACCATAAATAATCAAGTTGTTCCGTCGACTCCTGTTTTCTAAATCATCCAATTTCAATGCAAGGTTCTGGATTTGATCTTTCGTGGTGTCATATTTGTTTTCACATTCGGCCAACTTCTCTTCGCAATACTTCAGTCGTTCCATGTCATTTTCAATTGCGGCAAGCCTAGTTTCCATGTTATCAACTGTTCGCTCAACCTTTTTCAAGTTAGTCACTAGTTCTTTTAACGTTTTGTTGGTTTTAGATTGTTCTTTCAGAATTTGTTTCAGAAGATCGTTATTAGGACGAGTGTCAGATTCCGAGTCTGAGGTCGGACCGGGGTTGAGCTCGACATCGCCCGATGTTAGTAGTAATAGCTTAAATACATCATAGCACTCAACAATCAATACAGCGAGAAAGTGTGGACTTGGCAGCACCGTTAGCGTTACGTCATTGTCCCGTAAGGAAGGTACAGAGTAGTTGTTACTGACCTGCACAACGAAAAGAGCAGGAATAAGCATGGTCGTCTGGTCGGTGCCACCAAGTCCACTGAAGTGGTTGGGGTCATGGGTCAGGTTTATATACTGCCGAGTGCCTGATAACGTCGACGTGACCGCATCCGTGACGTGGTCGCTGCGTTGTAGGGGGGCGTCGATCGTGATCGGAGTCTGCGCAGATTTGTAGTCCGATGTTGTGTCATCCGAAGTCACTGCCGTTGTTCCGTTTGCGTGCGTATGTGTGGCCTGCCCTGTAGTGAGGACGCTTGGCCACAGCGCAATCTGCACAACGAAAAGAGCAGGAATAAGCATGGTCGTCTGGTCGGTGCCACCAAGTCCACTGAAGTGGTTGGGGTCATGGGTCAGGTTTATATACTGCCGAGTGCCTGATAACGTCGACGTGACCGCATCCGTGACGTGGTCGCTGCGTTGTAGGGGGGCGTCGATCGTGATCGGAGTCTGCGCAGATTTGTAGTCCGATGTTGTGTCATCCGAAGTCACTGCCGTTGTTCCGTTTGCGTGCGTATGTGTGGCCTGCCCTGTAGTGAGGACGCTTGGCCACAGCGCAATCTGCACAACGAAAAGAGCAGGAATAAGCATGGTCGTCTGGTCGGTGCCACCAAGTCCACTGAAGTGGTTGGGGTCATGGGTCAGGTTTATATACTGCCGAGTGCCTGATAACGTCGACGTGACCGCATCCGTGACGTGGTCGCTGCGTTGTAGGGGGGCGTCGATCGTGATCGGAGTCTGCGCAGATTTGTAGTCCGATGTTGTGTCATTCGAAGTCACTGCCGTTGTTCCGTTTGCGTACACTGTAAAAAATTTCCGTCAATATACGGAGGATTTCCGTCATTATACGGAAAAATTGCAGTAAAAATACGGAAAACATCCCATTTTCAGAAATACAGCAAATTTTCCGTTAAAATACGGAAAGTGCTACCCGTTTTAAGTTTTACGGACATTTTTCCGTAATAATACGGTGACTACACTGTTCTGTACGAAACAGACAGAATTCCGTATTTTTGTTATGCGATCATCCGTATTTTTGCAAGGAAAACTATACACGCTGTCTGCGTGAGCGCTTGTACTCACAAAGTTTCCTCTAAGAATATTTTATTGCAACGTAAATGGCGCCTGTGTTTGTACTGACGTTTATTTGGTGTCACCACTGTATATATAGGGCATATAAGTTTTAGTGAATGAAGAGCGGTGGCCATACATGACAACGTAAACAAACCTGCGCCGTTCAGGTGCTGGTGCATTGGCAATTACATTGGTGCGCTGTGCAAAAATTGTGCGCACTCTAAATCAGTACCGAAACGCAGTATAATAACCATGATTGCGTTTGCATTTAACAAGAAATGGCCTCGAAGAGAACTGGCGGCCTATAAATCCAAGTACTGCGGCTAGATGAAATTTTAGACTGAGAGAAAGAATTAACTCAGGAGTGGAAGGGTTTTACTGAACTGTACAGTATTTGGTTTCAATCGCCCCATTGTATTTGCAAAATATCTCATCTCCGTCAACTGCCATTCATTGACACACCCCCATTACGCATAATCTGCACTGTTCAATTGTTGACAGTGTTCTCAATTCTTGCGGTAAGATGAAATCGCAAGCATTTATTCTTATTTCTTTATTTAGATAACCTAAGGGCCCACAGGGGCCTTACATGGGGTGGGGGGGGGGGGACATAGAGCAGAACACAATTTTCACAAATGAAGGAGCATCGCAGGTGGTAAATACATCACTTTGGGGTACAGCAAGTCGTGAAACATAGTAACAAGGTAAATATTCTTACAAAATTCACACTCAACGAAGCAAGAACGGAATAGCGAAAGCGAATAAGGGCTCTGGGAGAGAAAAATGTTACTAAAAGTGCGAGGGATTGTAAATACGTTAGTAATGCTGACTGAAATAAAGAAGACTGTGTGTTAACGTGGCAATTCTGGAGGGTAGCTCATTCCATTCTTTTATTGATAAGGTTAACGGCGAATTCTTGTACTTTTCCGTCCGGGCGAAGATAGGGTTAACTTTGTAGGCATGATCGATGCGATGTGAAGTATGAGGTGGCTGTAAAATGTGTGACCGGGCAAATGATGTGTTGCTGTGACACAGTGTGTGAAAAAAACATAATCTGGCGAATTTTCTGCGCATTGCGATTGGCGGCATGTTGAGTGTCATGCTTCAAAGATGAAACGCTTTGAAATCGGGAGTAGGATGACATGTGAATCGCGCTGCTTTATTCTGGACGGCTTCGAGTAGATTGGTAAGGGCGATCTGGTAGGGATGCCAAATGAATGATGCTTATTCCAGGGTGGGACGCACGAAGAAAGTGTACGCTTGAAGCCTGGTGTCCCTGTCAGCCAGATGCAAGCGTCGCTTCAGAAAGCCAAGCTTCTTTTGCGCTTTAGTTGTGATATATTTTATATGGTCAGTTCATGTAAAGCTAGAATTTATGTAGACACCGAGGTATTTAACCGATGTAACCGAGTGTACTATGCTATTGTTTAATATATAAGTATTAGTTTGAGACTTTGGAACGGAAGTGAAGTTCAGGTGATTGGTCTTTTCTGTGTTAATTTGCATCTGCCATTTGCAGCACCATTCCGTTAGTTTATTAAGGTCAGATTGCAGTGTTTTAATGTCGTTAGGGCTAGCCATATATCTCTCTGTAAATCACACAATCATCGGCAAAAAGGCGACTGTTGAATTAATATTAATGCTATGTCATTAATATATATCATGTATCATTTAGCGCTTCATCTTGAAACAAGACCGGCGAGCGCACACTTTCTTGTACGGAATTCTGCTGTACAAAAACAGATGGACGCATTGTGAGTGAAGAACAGAAACGATGGATGGTTAGGCTGCTTGACTCTCGGCATGTTTGAATAGGCAAAGTTCCGAATTTGTCGCTGTGTGGTGTATGTTTGTGCGCTCGTCATGTGCCATCATAGCGTGGGTATACTTGCGCGGAATGTGTTTCACTCGGCTACAAAACTTTGCACGCTGCGGCATCGAACAGGCACCAATACGTGTGCAAACTACGGGAAGGTGATCGAAGATGAGTGATAAAGCACTGTTTGTACTGTCAAAAGGAAAGAGAGAAAGAAAAAAAAAAACGCCCTGTCCCGAGTTGGCATAATGATTCAACCTTTATTTCTTTTTTAACCCAACATGTAACACCATTCATTACATGAGCTTTATCCATGGGTAAAAGTAATGGCACAACTCATTATTTTCCCGTTCATTACTTGCACCAGCCAGTCCAAATGAACACTATACTAGAGCTTATTGACGCATCCCATTACACTCTAGCACGGCATTGCAACGCTCACTGGACTCTCGTCTGGTTGACTTCTCTGCTTTTCCTCTCCTTGCTTTCTCTATCTCTTTGTATACTATGTACTACCTTGTGGCAGAGAAAACGATCTCCTCTTCCAGAGTTCAATTATTTGTCAAGCAATCATTTTACTCTTCCAACAACTACTGCATAAATGGGAAAACGAAACCGATTTTGTTTTGTTCTCCGCGCTCCCAGCACCAGGTGGAACCACACGCGGCGCTTCCGATCTCGGAGGATGTAACAAGACGAGCGGTTGACGGAGCTGCATTGTGTAGTCAGCCGGCTTTTATCGTTTTAGGTTGTACAGTTTGTTAGTTTACCGTAAATATGTCTTGATTTATACTCAAGACTGGAGCAAGGCCCGAGGGAACAGAGACTGACGCATCGTGAGCGAAGAACAGACGCGATGGATGGTTAGGCTGCTTGACTCTCGGCTGTACGACTCTCGGCATGTTAGGACTGGCAAAGTTCCGAATTTGTCGCGGTGTGGTGTACGCTTCTGTGCTCGTCAAGTGCCGTCCTAGCGCGGGGATGTTTGAACGGAGTGTGTCCCTTCGTCTACAAAACTCTGCACGCTGCGGCATCGAAGAAGTCCTGTGAACGGGTGCACGTATGCGCTTGGATACGGGATAGCCTGCCCTCAACGGATGTTCAACAGTGTACGCACGCTGCGCGTACGCGTACGTATGAGGTAAGCCCGTTGTAATTCTATTTGTTCGGTTTGCATAGCGTAGCTGTTTAGATGATGTGTGGTAAGCTGGCGTCGCGAACAGAACTCTTTTTTTCAAAAGGCCAGTAAACAGCGTTATAGGGCGAAAATGGCGCGTGAATAGGAAAAAGGATCACATATAATTTCACATCGATCTCCATGGTAGCGTGATCGAAATTTTTCGTGTGGCGCGTATAACCTATTGCTCATGCGCGTTAAAAACTTAGAATAAGAGTGCATTCAGTTGCGCACATAATTTGTATTGACGCTTGTACTGGCACTATACGTGCGATAGTTGCCTCCTTGCTTGCATGCATTTTCATTGTAGTTACAAAAAAAATTGTTAGCTCTGCTGTGTCTTTCCTTGGTGCAACTGCTTGTGGTGCAACAAGACGTTTTGCTTCTAATGATGTCTGGGCAGTCCAAGCGTTCGTGTCGTGTAGCTAGCTGTAAATGTATCAGTTGCAAAAAAATTGTACATGCCAGAGAAGCAAATGCAATCAACATAGACTGTATTTTATAAATACTTCAGTTGAACTGCTTAAGCAGAAAGTAGATATGCATGAAAATCAGATGATTGTGCTGATGCTTAGCAAGAACAAGGTAACATAACATTACTGATTCAATATTTTCTTTTACTGAAAGACTAGTTGCTGGTGTCCTGCTGGAGCTGAGAAATCTGCTGCCTGCCATGAGGCCATGTCTCTCAAGTTACCGCATATTATTGCCTTCAAAGTGAGTGGATTTGTTTCTCACAGCATTTTACTACCAACTTGCATCATGGTGATCCACTTAGCTGTGTAGGTGATCACTGTTAGTGACATTGGAGTGCTGTTGGACAAGCACCCTTCGAATATTACAAGACAGAGCTGTGGCAATATGTGAA
>NC_051158.1:56263390-56310238 GCF_013339745.2 Dermacentor silvarum | reverse complement strand
ATTGCTATTAATTATTTGCTGAGTACGCGGCGCAAGCGACGAGAGACCGAGGAAGGAGCAATCGCCACCAAGGCGGGCAGGTGCGCGCAACAGTTAAGCGCACTGGGGGTGAGAGAGAGAGAGAGATACCGACCATGTGCCGAATTTCGAGAGCCCTCTTCCCTCACACAACCCCTGGCACGCTAACAATGTAGCAGGTGTTCCGTTTCGCCCCCTCTGCTCCGTCGAGGCGCGCTCGTGACATCGCGTTGCAGCCAATGGGAACTTAGATGCCGTTTTGCTGTTACAGAAGCGGCTTTTCCGCTCAATAGGACGTTGGATGCTTTCCGATCGAAAACGACTCAGAGTACTAATGTCTTCGCTGGTTCTTTCAATAATTTTTATTTTAAATGCTTGTTAAGGCGCTGCCTTCGGGAGGGCCGTGTAGATATCCACGCATAATATAAGCTCAAGCACCAAATATGAGTACACTCTTAAGCTGTGTATACATAACAGAAGTTCACTGTTTTGATTTCTCCATCTTAGTTTCTCTTCAGAGCACCTTCTATCAACATTGACAGCACGCTGTGAGTCACTTTATGGCGCGACAGCCGCGACGTTTAACGTGCACCAGCTTTTCCGCCTGGCTAGGAGTTTTCGACACTTGGAGCTACTGTGGGCATATTCTGCCTTTTCATTTGAAAATGTAAATGGCGTCTTGTAAAGTGGATGACTGGTGCTCATGGCCTGCCCCATCAGATTACCGAGCGGATGTTTAAGGGACAATATCTGGAGCACTTCATCGCCACTGCAAGTATCTCGGAAGAGGACAGAGCAATTTGCGATCGCTTCCTCGGGCACCCACGTTTCCAGAATGCAGTTGAAAAAGGTGGTGCAACGCTTCTCGGCCTGAACAAGCTTGCTACGTGCATTGTTTCTGAAATGCAGGCACTGAATGACGCTGGCTATGATGGCAGTGGCGTTAAGTGTTACGAGATACTTGTATTTAAGGAACGGGTGTACCACAGCCCACTCTACAAAAAGCCAACTAGAAGCGACGGCGCATTTGTGCAAGCATCAGAAATCTTCTTCCGCATGGAGAAAATTGTTCGTGTGTTGTTAAGAGCGGGTCACAGTTGAGTGTAGCTGTGCCGAGAAGTCGTTTTCCTGGAGCACCATCGCGTTCCCTAGCATATCAAGCCATGTTTTATGTCGGCAGAGGCTCCGCCAAAAGTTCTCAGGCCATCGCATATTTTGAAAAGCTGTGTGTACCTAAAATTGAGAAACACAGAGAAAGAATTTTCTGCCCTATGCCGTGCACGATTGAGAAAGACTGAAGAATGCAGTGATGCGCCAGACATATTACTGATTCCTGATTATTGACTGCATTCTGGATACGTTTTGATGTTATAGTTCAGCGGAAATCCGCTAGGAGGAGATAAGTAATTAAAGGGAAACTGATACATCCACCCAAATGTAGCAATTTGCTACTATGGAAACCCAACCGGGTTCCTCGAAAGAAAGCCTCGCAGTTGAAGAAAAAAGTTGCAGTGGCTTAGCTCGGCTATGCCAGGATATACGTAGCGTTAGCAAAGGTTCAGCTTATTATTCTTAGCTTTCCTGGTTGTCTCCTACGCTCAACCGCTAATTGCCAGGCAACTACTTCGGGATCCGATGAGTCAAGCTTCTCCGTTCTTCTGCGCTGTTGAGCAGCATTTGCGCTCTCCTTCTCCATGGCTATACCACACTGGCAAACGCCAGTCAGAAGCGCAGCGGCTCCAGCGCAGTGTCAGACGGCAACTGCACAGCGAGCGCGCGCCGGCGCCAGTGCGTCTACCACGGCTACGACGTCACCCCTCTGGAATGCGCAGACCAGCGGCGGTGAGTCGCGCGCGGCGGCGGCGGAGTGCGCGAGAGGTGCCGGCTCCGGTGACTCCGGTGCGCAAGCCGTGTGACATCACTGATCCTTGCGCATGCGAAGCACGGCTCTTGATGTGCCGCGCGAAACGGGCTTGGCTAGGCCAGTGTAGCTAACGCTACAAAATTCGTCCTGGTCCGGGACTTGAACCCGGGACCACCGCTATTCCGGGGCAGCCGCTCTACCATCTGAGCTAACCAGGCGGCTAGCAGATGGCAGGGCGAAGTCGAATTTGTCGACAACTCGGAGCAAAGGCAAGTGTTTTGATGTTATAGTTCAGCGGAAATCCGCTAGGTGGAGATAAGTAATTAAAAGGAAACTGAGACATCCACCCAAATGTAGCAGTTTGCTACTATGGAAACCCAACCGGGTTCCTCGAAAGAAAGCCTCGCAGTTGAAGAAAAATTCGTCCTGGTCCGGCACGCGAACCCGGGACCACCGCCTTTCCGGGGCAGCCACTCTACCATCTGAGCTAACCAGGCGGCTAGCAGATGGCAGGGCGAAGTCGAATTTGTCGACAACTCGAAGCAAAGGCAAGTGTTTTGATGTTATAGTTCAGCGGAAATCCGCTAGGTGGAGATAAGTAATTAAAGGGAAACTGAGACATCCACCCAAATGTAGCAATTTGCTACTATGGAAACCCAACCGGGTTCCTCGAAAGAAAGCCTCGCAGTTGAAGAAAAATTCGTCCTGGTCCGGGACTCCAACCCGGGACCACCGCCTTTCCGGGGCAGCCGTTCTACCATCTGAGCTAACCAGGCGGCTAGCAGATGGCAGGGCTAAGTCGAATTTGTCGACAACTCGAAGCAAAGGCAAGTGTATGATGTAATAGTTCAGCGGAAATCCGCTAGGTGGAGATAAGTAATTAAAGGAAAACAGAGACATTCACCCAAATGTAGCAATTTGCTACAATGGAAACCCAACCGAGTTCCTCGAAAGAAAGCCTCGCAGTTGAAGAAAAATTCGTCCTGGTCCGGGACTTCGTGCTTCGAGTTGTCGACAAATTCGACTTCGCCCTGCCATCTGCTAGCCGCCTGGTTAGCTCAGATGGTAGATCGGCTGCCCCGGAAAGGCGGTTGTCCCGGGTTCGAGTCCCGGACCAGGACGAATTTTTCTTCAACTGCGAGGCTTTCTTTCGAGGAACCCGGTTGGGTTTCCATAGTAGCAAATTGCTACATTTGGGTGGATGTCTCAGTTTCGCTTTAATTCTGGATACGTGAGTGTGATTTTATTGAATAATAGCATTTAAAGCGATACAAAAGAAACTGATTTCACCTGCATTGGTAAATTACCCTTATGCAGTACGAAAAATGCAACTCTTAGTGCACGAGGCTTGGTAAGCGAGAAAAGGCATAAAACGGAACAACGAATGGTGCCACCGCCTACTTCTCGCACCAGCTCCCTGTGATGTCATCGATTCGGACGGCGTCTGCAAGGACCTAGTTAATTGCTTGTGGGTTAAAAATGGAATATATTGTGTTTTAAAGGAGCCAAAGACTGAACATTGGAAGTTTCAGGAACTTTCACTCAGCCAACTTAGCCCAAAGGCGAAAAAGCGCTATGAAAGTGAAAGAAAAAGTTAAATTGAACTCTGAGCTTCATTTCATCTTCTAGTAATCATCACAAAATTCGGAAGAAAGAGGATTCAAAAATGCTTTATTATTATAAATTGATTTCTTCTTTCTCTTTAGTGGCCTTTTAACACTACAAGTTATCGTATGCTCATAATGGCTGTTTTTTATGTGTTCTTTATCACCAAATGACTGAGCTCTTATGATTACTTCAGCTGTTGGTAGAGCTTCTCTCTGTGAAAGCCTATGGACACCCGCATCACTCCTGTAATGGTGACATAGGTCACGTTAAACAAACGCCAGTGTTCTTCCTTGTAAGGTCCACGTAAGAATGGCTCTGAGGTCCACGAGCTTGTCATTTATGTGCCAGTCTTTGCCACTCATCGCATTCCAGTAATGATCAGCTGTGAGCATAAGCCCAACTCCCAGTGTCAAAGCAAGGTCCATCCCATGCTTAGTCAGCAAGGCAAGCCGCCGCTTTTCCACGAGGCTTGCTCTAGAGTCTGGTAGCAGGAGGAAGTCCTTGCAGATCACGCAAAGAGATAGTGCTTTGAGATGTAGTCTGGCGTCGTGCGGGTTACACAGCTACAGTTCTAGTCACAGGCACTTGCTCTTGGCGGATAGTTTGTTCCATTGTAAACAGTGAAATTTTGTTTTCCATTTTCATAAATTTACCAAAAAAGTTCACCACGAAGGTCCTTCGGCTGCCATCGTCGAACAGAACTGTAACCAAGGGCCGTGTACCTTGCCCTTCTGCTCCAGGTTACGCTGTCTGAAGCAACATGTGGTTTGCTCGTGTTTCTACCACTTGCAATAGTGATTGAATGGTTAACTCAGGAGGCGCAATATCATTATCTGAAGGAAGTTGCAGCAGCTTCTTGTTTACGTCTCAGAGGCCTGTGATGCGTCATGTAAAATACTTGGAGCTCTTGAGTCTATTTTCCTGCTGTCCCACTGCTTCATTCTTGAGCACTTGTAGCAATGCTGGTTACTATGTAGTACTTTATTTTTCTTCTGAACGGAAACAGGAGTCTCACAGCCGGCAGCAAGACTCCCTGCTGCACTGCAAAAGTGGCATGGTGTTTCATGGATCACTACTCTTTAGTACTGATGTCGAAGCATTCTTTGCACTAATTTTTTCAAGATCACGATGCTTCTCTTTGACATATGTGCTTGTCGTTCAGTGGTGTACAAGTTAGGCTTTTTCTCTGCTTTCTAGCACTGCCTAGAGAATTTTCAAGAACTCGAGAAGGTCATCTTATGCATATTCAGATGTAGTTATCTCTCTGAAATTTTGAAGGCAAATATCGCTTGGTATCTTCTTGTGAAGCAGTAGTATCATGTCATAGGTTCTTGGCGACTCTCCCAATGGTTCTTGGCATGAGGAACCTGACCTTATATTATCGTAAAGCGTCCTTTCTCTCTTTATCCTACAGAGGTTGTGCACTGGGTGCATGCGAAGCAACGACAATGTGCGCTCTTCTATTATTACATGTTTGCTCAATTTCTTAGTGACAGTCTGCACCACTATGCTTTAGCTTGTCACGGAAACATAGCCCCTCCATAAAAGCGCAGCTATTTTCGCGAATAGCTCGTTAGGTATTAAAATTCCAATACTTAAAATAGGACAATGGTGTAAACATTCGGTACAAACAGGTTCCAAACCTGTACCACGAGCGGTCTCCATTCAATCCAGTATTTTGTACCTTCAGAAGTTTGATAGCTACAGGTGCTCGTTAAACTGCTTTTGTCACTGGAGGAGTAGTAAAAAGCAGACTACCACGGTCAGCAATATTTCCTCTCACTGATGATGTTCCTATTTTTTGCTATATGGTTAATTTCAGAGTACTCATGCAATTCTTGATTTTGTGTTGCGGATCGTTTTATTTTAAGTCGTGCAAGAAGCTAGAGCGGCTATGAGCTCTTGAATGTATATTTTCTTTTTGACAGTATTTTAACTGCCTCAAGCTTTTTTTTTACTTCAATTCATCAATGTTGACCGCTATGTCCTTAGGGACTAGAAATCTTACTCCGAATTCTCTCCTATCTGGAAGACCTCTGTATCAGAGGACGTGGCCGTTAGTCAGCAATGTATAAGCCTCACCAGTTCTTCTCACCTCACTTAGGCCAAGAATATCCCAGGCAATACCTCATAATTCTTCAAATAGCCCTGCTAAGCTAGCCTTACTCGATAGGGTGCGCATGTTGAACGTTGCCAGGTTCAGTTTTCATTGGCGGCCTGTCCGGACCCAGAGATTCTTAGCACCCTCTGCCGCGTAGCAGGTATGACAGTAGTACTTTTCTTTCAAGGCACGTTTGGTAAGTTGTATTCATTATTATTCATTCCTCTGAGGATACCTTGGAACAAATTTGAGTTTTAGGAACGTTCTGTTAGGCAGAGGGCAGTGTTGGTCTCTTCTGATCGTGGTAGATGCAGATAAATTTTCAACTTAATTTTATGTTTGCTTTAAGAAAAACCTGAAAGCTGAACGTCTCAGAAAGGATAGCGTCAGTGTTTTTTTTTTTTTCGCAGAGATATGTAGATAGTTCGCGTGAGTTTACGTTAAACTAAGACTTTCTTTTCGGATTTCGCGAGTTCTGAAAATAACGCTGTATCAGGTTGGATACTGGTTACTCTGGAGTCTACTTCAGCTGATTTTAGAAATCGCCGGATGGTTGTTCCCGCGCACACATA
Organism: Dermacentor silvarum; assembly: GCF_013339745.2. Classification (NCBI taxonomy): domain Eukaryota; kingdom Metazoa; phylum Arthropoda; class Arachnida; order Ixodida; family Ixodidae; genus Dermacentor; species Dermacentor silvarum. The sequence continues at coordinate 56,304,075 of NC_051158.1, read as the reverse complement.
GAGAGTACCGCGCATTAGAAAGGGGCTGTGCGGATCGCTGTTAGTATTTGTATATTCTACAGGTTTCTTTTCTCTTCGACGTATTATGCAAGGTTATGTCTAAGCCTCACTCGATAGGGTGCGCGTGTCTCACACATGTATTTAGAAGACGGCAGCATTTGAATTTCATTTAGTGCGTGGAAGTACTTACAGATAAGTGCGAATCTTTTTGTAATCTTGAACGCGTAATTTGCCCATTATATTGTGCGATAATAACGGATGTAGAGTATGAACAAACCGTTCATGGCGCTTGTGGGATTTTACCATTTAATGACCATTTATTTACGGTCATCCTGCAGTTATGTTGCAGGATTATGGTGATGTATACCTAGACGTGTAATGTTCTGTGCTTTTTTTTTCTCTCTTTTTTAGTGTGGTAAGCGGAAGGTCGTAAGTCCGAATCCTCCTCCAGTCCACTTCATTTTCAGGCATAGAGTGGCGCCTGACACCGGATCAAAAAAAATATCGCCGAGAGCTACTGGGGCTATACTAGTCAAGGTGCAACCAAATTAAGAAGGCCCACTAAGCTTCAACGAAGTCACTCCCTCACCAGAACAGGAATTGGCCTCCCTGGTGCAGTATTCGGCCGCTACATCCTTAATGACTCCAACAATTTACCAATGGAGATAAGGTATATTCCTATAAATGGGACGATACATTTCACTCATTAATTTTGGGCTGAATCATCCAAATTTGACATGCTTGTTTGAAAACTTGCTACACCACGTATGGCCACCAGCGATACGACTTATGTGTTAGCCATAAACTGAAGCGGGTTCCCTCTTTCGCACTTCGATGATAATGATGATTTATTGAAATCCCCTTCGAAACGGGGTAGTGAGAAAAAGTCCCCTAGACTGATTGAGTTATTCAGCTATGCTGTACATGTTTTTCATTCTAGCCTTTCTAGGTACATCTCCTTACCTTTTCCCCCGTAACAAGCATGCTGTCAAATAGCGCCGCCAGCATGAAGCTTGCGCGTGAACCCTGAATTCCATGTCGCGCCGGTGCGTGCAAATGCTTGGAAACGCGTCATGCGGCAACCGGGATCTTCTCTCGTGCTTCTTTCGGGACACGCTGCGCCATCTATCGGCGCTGCTGAGAAGTCGCGCTTGGCCTCCGAGACTAGAAGCGTGGCGCGGTGGTGCCTGCGAACGCTGAGAAATTTTCTCTCGTTTGCCAAGCAACCATTGCCACATACTCAGTGGCTCTAATTGGGGAGAGGCTCATTGAAAAGCGGCACATTCAAAGTGCACTTATGGTGCAGCTTGCTGAAGCGTTGGCGTCAAAGACGTTCACTGAAATGTGGCACATGCTGAGTGCATTTGCGGCACATCCTGCTAAGCGTCGGCTTGCTCTCCTTGACGAAACCTTCCGAAATGGGTTAAATTCCGGTCAGCATCGAAGAAATTTATTCGGTCTTTTTTTGTCATTGTAGATCGGCACATTCCCAGTGGGAAATACCTAATTACTCAAGTTGCTGGCGTCAACGTCGTTCATTGAAGAGCGGTTCACACCAACTGGCAAATACCTAGTGCTCCAAGTCGACGTCAATGATTGTAATTCAACATCGGTGCCTACTCCGTCTCGTATGTAATGTGACCTACGTCGGCCTGAATGAGGCTCGTTAAAGAGCGGCACGAATGAAAATAGTGCATTGTTAGTAGGTATGACGGTTGGCTTCGAACCCAGTTCCTTCAGCACAACCACCACATGCGCTTACTTTTTTACTTGCCTTCTTCCATTCCACCCTACCCTGCCCATAAATTCTAGTTTGTTATTTCAATTATCAGCAGTAATTATACAGGCCTTTTTTAACAGGGTTCGATCACCACGACATGAAAAACCACGGTAGGTTTATTGCAGAAAGACGTTTTTATCTAAAAAACGAAGTAAACTTTTTATTTGCTTCTATAGACTGCTGGATTTCTGAATTTTCTATTTTTGTGGGAACAAAGCTCCAAGTTTTCTTTGTGAAAATTTTACAACTTTTCTCGTTTGGATTGTCTTCTAGAACCTCTCTGTCACCTAACTTTTGCTTTTTCGGCCTGTAGGTTTATTATTTGCGAAAAAAATCCGCTGGTTCGATTAAAATCTTCTAGTTTCGCGGCCGCGTCACTTGGCGTGGAAGGTGCTACGTGTCAAGCAAATCTTGTTATGTGCAATTGTTTTGAAGATTTTCGTCAGATTGTCATTGAATGCGTGGCGAGAATGGTGTTGTGCAGCTTAAAATAGACGCGAGCCTCAGCGACTGCTCTGCAATACACATATGGCGTGAAAGTTTTGCGGGACGTTTACTTTCAAGAAAATGTGATTATCGTATTGATTTTACTGTGCAGCGGCTAGGAAACTAGAAGGTCGCAATACCCACCGCGCTAGTTTAGTGCTCAATGCCGCATTTTGACAAGGGTGACGCAGACAGAACGATGACGCAATCCCGACGGAATTGACTAGCGCGTATAGGTTCAAAAAATACTCCTTGTTTATATCTGGCTTAAAGTTGACTTGCACTTTCAACATAAGTAGTAGATAATATTCTCAGAGTGTTACTTAATTTTTGAAAAGGAGATTATCTTTTTATTCGCATCCATAAATAATAACGAATAATTTCGTGTGTATTTTGCGTTTCTACCCAGAAGCTTCAGGAAGAAGCTTCTGGGTACATTCGTACATTCGCTAACTAGCCCAACAAAAAGTTCTGCTTCAGGAAGAATTTGAGATGCGTTTAAAAAATCGCGCACTTTTAATTTCTAAAGTCATATAACTGGACAGTTCGAAGCCTTTCCCTGATATTACACTTTCCAGCAAGCGCCATTTTTCATAACACCGGGTGTTCAGCCAGAAATACTATTGCATGGAATTCTTTGGATAGGTTCGCGTGGTAATTTTCTTCTCCGTTCCCTTCGTCGTTTTCTTTTTTCTCCAAAAAAATTCTTGGCGCCATCGAGGCTAAATAAGCCAATTTTTGCTCATACAAAACCTTCTATTCGCTTACCGCCGCCTACTTGCGCACGCCCGAACCTCCAGCGCGACGTATTGCCGGAAAGCAGCCATGCGCCGACAAAGGAAGGAAAGAGTGGAGAAGGAAAGGCAGGGAGGTTAACCAGTTCAGCACAACCGGTTTGCTACCCTACACATCGAAGTGGGATGAGGGGGAATGAAAATGGGGAGCAGAGAGAGAGAGAGAGCATATCACAGCACACTCATCGTCACTCACAGTCCGTCACTCTTGCGTGGTACGTGACATCACTGTCACATCCGCTTGTCAAAGGCCATTTTTTAAACTCAAGTAGACCGTTCGTCGCCTTCAGCTCCGATGTCTTCTGTCGATGACACGTGAGAATCGTTTCAATTGACATTGGTCTATTGTCAAGGTGCGCTAGAACGGACGCCAGAAACTGTCTCGGAACATTATGTTCAGGACAGTCGCATAGAATGTGTTCAAGCGCCTTCTCGCAAAGACTCCTGCCATGAGGAGTTGTAAAGGCTCAACAATTCTTACCATGCGCATTCTCCAAGATAGCACAAGGCTCGGTATGATATACCATCTGAACCGGGAGATGAAGAGCGCCTGCAGAGAGCTAGTGCCGCCTCGAGCTCCTCCATTGTAAAAGGAAGGTCCATGCGGTAATCACGGGAATGGGGAACGTCACCTCGGGCTGGAGGATCTGAACGAGTCGCTTGGTCGGTGATCCTCGCACAAAAGTCTTCTGCGACATCGATGTCTTGCCGCCCTTGGAAGAGCGCGAGCGCCTTGAATGGAAAACGCTGTTCCGGAAGGCAACGCAGACCTTGCACCGTTTTCCAAATGCGAGACAGTGGCTTGCGGGGGTCTAGTGTCTGGAAAAACGTTCCCCAACGTTCCGATGCTAATCTATCCATGCGACGTTGAATCTTCTTTTGTAGCCTCCTGGCCGCCCTAAGACAAAGATGCGCCGACAAAGATCCACACAAGGTCCATAGAGCTGCACACAACAATTACTAGACCGAACTCTAGCCCTAGTGTCCATGGCAGCTGAGAGTGCGGCGGATCAGCCAGCATGAGAATGATGATTTGGTTAGTACATGGACGCGTCCAACTTCAGCCTTCTGGCTTGCAACGGCTTGCAACAACTTCGGGATTTTGTGAATTCATCATTTTCAATAAATTACGTGTTATAAATATTTCAAAGGAATTATAAAATGTGCCAAGGGCAGGATTGAAACACTGGAATCCAAGCAATGAAGCCCGATATAGAAACCATTACGCCACGAGTGCTTCTATTTCATGCGAAAGCATTACGCGCCCTTTTACGCGAAAATCAGTCGTATTCGGAGGCGTGACCGCATGGCGGTACTAGAAATGTTCGACGGCGTCAAGAAATGCGCGCATTGACGTCACACTTCTCATGGAGGCTCCTGTGAACAAAGTATATCAGTGGGCTTGAAACGAAAATTTGGAACATTTCGGTCTCCGTGGGAATCGAACCCGGGTATCCGGGATGGGAGACGCTTCCCCGACACCACGGCGGGTCGTCTTTTTATTTTTTATTACATGCAAGCAGAAGTTTCAGCAAAACAAGCGAAACAAAGCAACAAAAATTTAAGATGCCGGAAAGCACATCCAAACGTCGCCAAGCACGTGCAAGCATGAACAATTAAGCTATACCAACATAAACATTGTAAAGATCTTACATAAGTTTTATATGTCTGGTACCACATTTGTAAACTTTCTTTGAACCAATGCGGGTACTTTACGGAACTGCAAGATTTATTTTGCTGCAGAGTTATGCATTCTTGAAATGCAGATTGTGCCGTACTGTAACAGTTTCAAAACACAATAACATTTTGGTCATTATCTGAATTCTCACTTTGATTTGTTGTAACAATAATCTCTTCATCTGGAGTAATCGAGCCAAAGAAACACAGATTTTGCTACATGGCACTGCTATTTTTAAATATTAACGTTTAAAAGGCAACCTGTAAAATTAAACCACTGCTTATTTTTAAAATAAATCCGCAATAGTCGAGACATCTTGTGGACTAGCTGTTTCGGGAATCGTAATTAAAAATCAGACCATTATTATGGAAACGCCAATGCTGTCCTAATTCTTCGTGTGAAATGCGAAGAAACTCCACTTGAGACGTTTCCTGAAAATATAACGGATCTGTCTAATGTTTTTCACTGCAAGCGTGAAGGAATACCGAGGTTTACTGAATATACCTTAAAATTATAGCAAAGTGGACCCCAACGTAAGTGCCAGACATGCTGATAAATGATCAGATAGTTCTTCTGTGATCTTCAACACTCACATTACCCTGTACAATTTCTGAATTACGTCGTTAGGTCCAAGGATATATTTCAAGGTAGCTACATACAAGAAATAATTTGATATCCACAGATGCATGAAGGACACAAAATACATGTGATCTCGCGATCCTTGTTGAGTTTATGCAACGACAAGTGGCGTAGAGGACGGTTATGAATTTATCGCGGGCGTGTCAGCGCGTTAAGACGGCTGGCGTGCTTTCAAGGCTGAACTGTGCCAATTGGTAGCGATTATGCGTGTTTGTAGAGTCTTTGGCGTTTATAAATGTATAGATCATTTAATATCTAGGGCAATGCAGGCAGATACACCGTAACAAAGCGACAAGAACGTCAGAAGTCACAATCACGAACACCAGGCAAATCCTAGTACTAACCACCATTGCCGTAGTGGCGGAACGACCACCAGACCAGAGGCCCGTCTAGTAATTATTGTAAGAAACTGTATGCCGAAGCCCGTGCTATTGTTACAATTTTCCGGACCCGTGACCGGTGCACTCGACATCGTGTGACGAAACGGTGCCCTTACGGAGGCACACTTTTAGAACGCAGGCGAGTGCTTGCGTGGGCAAAGGGTGCAGGGAAAACGGAAGCAGCGAGAGAATTGCGTCTGCAACAGCGGAGAGAAGCTTCTGAAGAGGGCGCATCGGAACGCAGGTGAGGACGTCGGCAAGCCAGTTATGCGAGGAAAAAAATCACCGCATATCCACGAAGTGAATGATGATGAGTGGGCGAAGCACCGGGGGATCATCCGGGTAACCGTGAATCCCCCGTACATGCGAGAGCGCGGGAAGCGGTGGCAAAGCCGAACAGTGCAGGCCGCCGACGATAGATCCGAAGTGGACGGCTCTCGCTCAGACAGGCGCCGCCATCTTGCCCTACGTACGGAATCACCTTGCGTGCGTTAGCGTTGAACGCTATATTCCGGAAATAGCGTACGTAAGTAAGAGTTCTGGCTACGTTCACGTTCTGCGCATGCGCAATTTGCAGCACCCAACGCTAACGCTAAATCCTTGCGTTTGCCGTTTTACGCTATACTAAAACTCCCTAATAATCTTTACGGGGAAACGTATGTGGGGAGCAATAGGTGCTTTGCATTGTTATCAGGAGAGCCTTATAATAAATAATGTGGTTCGGATGCTTGTTTTGTGCTCGTTATCTATTGAAAACAATGCTGTTCTGTATGATGTATGCGTGATACCAAACAATGTATGCACTTTTCGCTTCACTTTGCCAAGTGCTTGAAGCCTGCTTCATCTCCGCCGCGGGTCGACCTGGTATTGCACGCGCTCCGATATAGCCCCACATTTCTGCCCACGGACGACGCCACGCAATATGCCGTCCAACGAGGCTGATTGCTTCGCTGTAAAAGTATAGTGGGTGCACAGTCCAATGTCACAAGCACGGTGGTCAGCCGACTCGTACTTGGAAAGAATGCTCCTTAGAGTGAAGTTTAAACACGTGGTGAATAGGCTACAGGGTAGCGAGATAACCAATGATAATTCTTGTCTTGTAGATGACCTAACAGTAGTATTTGTAGGCATATGTCGGCAAAATAACGGGAACTCACTTAGGATTACTAACAACTTATATTTTATACGTTAGCTTTAGTGTGCTCATTCTAATGAAAACCCGTCTGCGGGCTGACTACGGCAAAAGAGGCGAGAATAATGGAGAGCAGAGTAGGCCGATAGTCTTACAAGCTCTTTCGATGATGCGCTTCAAGCATTTCATTGGGATCAATCGCACATGTATTTTAGTTAAAAAGTCAACATACGTGATTTGTATAATTAGTCGTTTGTTTACTATATATAGAGAGAATTACAGATGTGTGATCGGGTGGCAAAACCGTTTAAGCGAAAATAATTTTTCATCTTATTTTTCATATTTTAAGGATTTCAAACGCGTTTCGTTAACACCCGGCACACGGATTGTTACACTGGGTAAATGCGCATCCGAAAATCCAGAGGTGCCTAGGACGGTGAGACCGCTATGTGCGTCTTCAGAGCGTTCCGGAAGAAAACTCAGCATAGCTCGACTGAAATCGAGCGAGAACTCGCAGTATTGCAAGTGCTGCCTTAACACTGCTAGAAGTTAGCCCGACAATTGAATAAAAGCAGGTTTTTCAAGAGGCCGATTGTTGTAATGGATAATTCAGCAGTTTTGAAAACTTTGGCATCGCAGTCGCCTACGAAGACCATCCAAATAGCGGCTTCTTTTTTATTGGCTGCTACGCGACAAATGCCAGGTACCAAATACATGACGAAAACGGGTCTGACCCGGACAAAAATGATTCGCATTAAAATAAGCAGCTTCACTCGAATGGCGAAATATTTGCAGCGATAGCAATGGGTTAGGGTTGCGCCTGAAATACTGGGACGACATTCTACTATGGATAGATTTGACATTTTTTCGCAACGCACCACGCAAAGCAAATGCTGCTGGCATAATGAGCAGATTCCTGGAAGCTACCAGGCGTCTCACCACGTTGGCGCTTTGGATGCGTCACACTATGACAGTGCAGATGAGACGGAAGGGAAATCGTTGTCCACAGCGTCTAGACAGTTATCAGATGAAGTGACCTTAACGTTTAATGTCTCTTCAACTCACTCTACTGCGTACACGCAGCAGTTCAATGGGAACGCTTGTGTGCTCCCTATATGCTTGTGGCCACCGCTCATGTTAGCAGTGGAAGGCAGTCCACTGCCTTTAACCCCGCCACGAAGCCGATTGGGCAGGGCAACATATATGGCGCATAAGGGATTGTTGATAAATTTTTTGTTTGATTAACGATTATTCATTCATTATGTCGGCCTTTAATTACATAATCACTTTCGATGCAAGGTTGTTCATCGAATATTTCATACATATAAATATTTTCCGGGCACGGTAAAAAGGTTGAAACACAGTTATGTACCTTTGTAGGACCCTCATTATTTTAATGTTTGAGGTGGAATCAAGCGAGAACTACAAGTGTAAAAAGTTTGATAAAGAATAATCTTGAGTTTGTCGGAAAATAAATGAAGTTGGCACTAGTGCCCTTTGAAAATATAGACACCATTTTGCGCAACTCCTGTCATATTCACGAAAACGTTCACTCGAACATGTCTAATTGATTAAGTCGAATAAATGAAAAGTGGGCATCGATGATGATTATTCGATTTCCGGGATGCTTTTAATCGATTAATTGGCAATCGATATTAGCAATCCCATGACATGTCCACTTCGCTTCGTCGTTTTGGGAGCCAAGCGCACTCCGCAGCTTTAGAGATCCTATAAGCAGGCGGGCCTTAGCTCGCATGCGCCGTCAGTAACGGGACAGCATGATCGCGGCAGCGCTGGCTTCGGCGGCAATGTTCCTTTAGTGTGCAGTATATTGGCTTTGTGTATGCATATGACTGTATGATGTGACTGCATGTGACTGTATGGCTAACACTCCAAGGGTTAGTTCTAGTTGTAAAACATGAATACCCCAGAAAGTGGATGGGAAAACGGCACCGCGGTAGCTCAATGGGCAGAGCATCGCACGCGTAATGCGAAGACGTGGGTTCGTTCCCCACGTGCGGCTAGTTGTTTTTTCGTCCATTTGATTATTTATCGTTGCTTTAATTCAACTCATAAGTACACGTAATTTCCCCTATGTTGTCCGTGGTCTCACTCTTTGTTGGCTTCTTATGATATGATTATATATATATATATATATATATATATATATATATATATATATATATATATATATATAGTGACCTGGAAGAACGGAACCCGGGGCTCGGATGCTTGCGCGAGGAGCGAAGTGGAGGAAGAAGTTGTGGGCAGATAATAGCACACCTGGCCCGGGAACGGGTGCAGTTTCCACGCGCCAGCGATTACGGCACATTCTACTCGAATGGCTCCTCGATCGATGACGTGTCCGAGAGGGGATTGGTCACATTTTAACTGATTGTTGTTCCTTCTAAAGGTTCTTTTGTTTTCCTTCTTTTCCTTTCCAGGGACCGTGAATGCCGGTCTCTGGTCCCGGCGAGGGCTCGCCTTGGTCGGCTAGCCATCCCACTGAGTCGGTGCCTCTGGAGTGATTCCTTCGGAACGGAGTGAATACCTTGCCCGTGGCGCTCATTCCCACGGATGGTGGATCCGTTCGATTGACTGAATCGGAAAGCTTCCAGTAGGAGCTGCGTGCTGTAACGGAACATTTCATTGACATCTCGGAGGTAAGGCGGTTTGGCAAGACTGGCATTCTGTGTAAGTCGTCTAACGTTCAATGCCTCAATGACTTACTTCACTGCACGAGATTCGCTAAGATCGCAGTTTGTGCTTTCGTGCCACCGCATCTTGCATGCGTGAAGGGCATTGTTCGCAGTGTTCACACTAATATCACTCCTGGGGCATTCTTGAAGATGCTCTCACCGGCTGGTGCTGTTTCTGTCGACAGATGCAATCGATCAGTGCGTGATAACCACGTTCCAATTGAGAGCATAATTGTCTCGTTCGCCGGTTCAACGCGCCCGTCCGAGGTGAAGGCATGACCATATTTATTCCGCGTGGAGACGTTGACACCTAGACCCCTGCAGTGCCGAAACTGCTTGAGATATGGACACAGTGCGAATACCTGCAGACCTTCTGTGAGATGCTGCAGCTGTGGTGGCTCTCATTCCGCATCAGCCTGTGACGTAGATGAGAGAAGGTGTTGCTTGTGCGATGGAACACATAAGGTTACGGATAATAACTGTCCTGCGCGATGGCGTGAGATTCAGGTGGTTGAGATTGCAGAGAAGTGCCACTGTTCCCGTGCGGAAGCAATAGCAGAAATTAAAGAGCATTATGTTGGATACGCAGCCGCTGCATCCCGTCAGTCCACATCCCTAGAAGCCACAGTTGCGGGCCCCATAGCCGCAGCTATTGACAAGGCAAGCCAATAGTGATGGAGCAGCTTTTCAACACGTTTGCTGATGGTATTAGCGAGATGTTGACCGCTAAATTCAACAGCCTCCTTCAATCGCACTCTACTCTTACTGCTCCCAATTCAGCTACTAGCTCTGCTCAATATTCAAAAGAAACAAACTTCCACAGAGAGGCAGAGGTTGAGTCTGATACCTCCGTGGTTTCCGCGCTATCAACGACTGCGGTGCGCAGCAACTCAGTTGGACACATGAAGCTTGGAACCATCAGCAATAGACGTAAGAGTTCCCCACTGCCTCCCACTGATTCTCCAAAATCTAAGACGAAAAAATGAAAAAAAAAACATTGACCACCACGAGCAGGATGCGTTGCATTCTTCCGAGCAATCATCTATACTAGGATCACCATAGCATCAGTAAGAGTCCGTCAATGGAATTGCCGCTCTATGTCCTCCGGTTACGTTGACCTTCTTTATCTAGTTCATAATCTAATTCCAGATATTATTTTACTTCAAGAATCATGGCTTTGATCTCATCAACGATTTACTATGAATAATTTTAGAACAGTTCGTTTAGATCGCCCTGGTAGAGGCGGTGGAGCTTTAGTTTCATCAAAAATGTACCACAGGGTAACTGTAGCTTTTTAACATGCATGTTCTGACTGTGAAATTTTAGGGTTACATTTTTACTGCCTGATTGCACTGCGTTTACCGTGGCTAGTGTGTACTTCCCGAATGGAGTCAAGTCAATGGAGATCACCTGGACTCATTGTGCCAAAATTGTTCGAATGCAATGCTCTTTGCAGGAGACTTTAATTCCCATCATACATGTTTGGGAATGAAAACGGATGTTTGTGCAAAGAGGTTGTGCAATTGGGTCAATGGTAACAATTTCAATTTCCCAAATCAGGTCAAATTACTTTTCTACGTGGGCGATTCTCATCTGCATTAGACCTGCCTTTCTCTTCCGCTCAGATGGCTATTTATCGTGGAACACCTATGATAATGGAACAAGTAGCGATCATTTACCCATTACATTTGAAATTATACTTTGACGTCAGGCTTCTATTGTAGGGAAAAAACAGCTCATTAACTACAAAACCTAAAAGTCAGCTATAAATGCAGGGGTATCATCGTTAATCCCTAGTGATGAACAGCGGAGGGCTGACTCGGTGGTATCGCTTTTACATTCTTTGATTCAGTCCGCTGAGTTTACGGTTATGTATGGGAGCTCACCGTCAAACTCAGCTTGGTGGAATGAAGCATGTGCACGGGCTTATAGGCGAAGAAAAGCAGCGTGGAAAAACCTCAAACATATTCATTCACCGAAAAATTGCCTTGACTATAAATTTTATGCAGCTGTATTTAAAAGAACTGCGGCAAAAGCTAAAGAGGAACTATAAAACCGGACTGCATTCATTTTTATCAAAACCAGAAAGAAGATCTGTACTTTTTAGGTTTCTAGAGAGGAAAAAAATCTTTCCATCAGTCAGTATGGTCACATTCCGCTGTACTATCCCCAAAAGAAGCGGCAGATTAACTAGATGATACCGCGACAGGGCTTGAAGCTCGTTTTTCTTCATTGTGCCCTAGACCTAGGAGGCTTCATAGTTCGACATACGAGTTTGTAGAAGTCACCTTGACGGAATTATCCGATGTCATTTTAACTGCTCAACAATCGGCTCCTGGACCTGACCGTATCACAACAGCTATGATTAAATTATTCTTTAACTTTTTCCCTAATTAGCTTTTGAATATAGTTAACAATTCCCTTAAATATACGCGGATCCCTGACGCCTAGAAAATTGCAAAAGTTGTACTTTTACTTAAAAATAAAAACCTCGGATATGTCTTGCACAGCATTCGGCCCATTTCCCTCACATCGAACCTAGTCAAAATAATAGAAAAAGTAATCCATGTTGGGCTCCATGAATTCACTTCTTCCAAGGCTATTCTGAGCTGGAGACAAATAGGATTTAGGTCTCATTTTTCAATATGGTCATTTCACGTTGATTAAAGAAGTCGCATTCGACTCGCAGGATTATCAGGAAATCTATCAGCTTTAGTAACTTTAGATATAGCAAATACATGACAGTGTCGAGCATGGAATTTTACTTTCTAGACTAGTGAGCTGTGCTGTTCCAGACTATATAGTGGCCTGGATAGAAGAGTTCCTTTCTGATAGGAATTTTTTTTTCAAGTATGGGGTGACATCGGTACGTATAAACAGATGAGAGGCGTGCCACAGGGATCAGTTCTCTCTCTGCTTTCGTTTAATATTTTGTTATCTCCTGTCCCAATTCATCAGGATGTGCAACTCTATCTATATGATGATGGCATCGCATTTTTCTCCTCATCACGGGATGTCAATACGTTCCACCAAACTTTACAATCTTATTTGTCTGCACTCGAGGTCTGGCTGGACAGACTGTCATTTCCCTTAACGTCAAGTAATGCGCGTTACTTGTATTTCCATTATAAAATCCCATTTTCATTTCCGTTCATTATCGAAATGAACCAATACCGCATGTTGCAGCTGTGACGTACTTGGGGATAATCTATGATGGTACGCTAAACTGGCAGCAGCAAATCGAAACAAATGCTAGGAAAGGAGAACGTGCAATGGGATTGCTGCGCCGTTTTAGTAATAAAAAGACGGGTATGTGTACTGGCTACGTTGCTCATGATTTACAAACTCTGCGTCCGTCCTATTATCGAATTCGGCTGTGTTCTTTTTTCAGGATGTGCAGCATACAAGCTAAGACCTTTAATACTGGTAGAAAGGCAAGCGCTACGTCTTTGTCTTGGGTTGCCACGTTTTGTGGCTAACGATGTGCTTTATCCGAAGGCTGGAATTTTCCCCGCTTGAGTCCAGGTTTAAGCAACTTACGTTCGTAACTTTTCGAAAGATTTATGGTGCATTCCTATCCCGTTTGCAATCCATTTTCATCAATTCTTCCGATTCATTTTTCAGAACATATTGGTGGCGTTATCGACAACCTCAAGTTGTTTTTGTTCAGACGCTGTTATCAAAACTTTATGTTCGCCTACCGTGCCTGATTTCTCCAAAAACTGATTCGTTAAAGGTGAAATTTATTTTTGATAATATTTTTCCAAAACACGCAAAAAATCTTCCGTCACGCATACTTCAAGATCATCTTTGCCAATTTCAGTCTCACTTGGTTATTTATACGGACGCAACACAAAATGCAGAGAAGGCCGGAGTGGGCATCTTTTCAAATCAGCTTAACTGGTCTTTTGCTCTCCGTCTAGCAGATTACACCCCAATATTTCTTACAGAATTTCTGGCCATCATTCTAGCCATAAAAAAATGTGTCCCCAGACATCGAAAGTAATAATTGTTACCGAGGCGCTGTCCGTTTGTACACATTTAACGTCTACTAATCGGTCACACCTACTCAGTATATTTTCGACTCTTGTTCCGGACAATTTGTCTGAAACCGCGTTGTATCGATCCCCGGTTATAGTGGAATTTCTTTAAATGAATCAGCTGACTCGCTGGCATCATTGTCACTAAATCGTCCTGTCTTAAATATCCTTCCTGATTTCACTTTTATAACAAGTGCTAGATTTAAACGCTTTTTATTTCTAAGTTGTAATAAATCATCTCTACTTGCCGCAGAGCATTTTCGACATCTAAATGTGTGCTGGAACACGAGCAAATACCTTTCACAAACAATGTTAGGTGACATTATCAAGCTTCCGTTGTAGAGTTCCCCGCCTGAATTTTTACCTTCATAGATCTGGTTTGTCTATAACTAACCTGTGTTCGTTTCGTAATGAACCAGAAACTTTCGACCATTTCTTTCGTACTTGCCGCCGCTTCTCCTTCCTCCACAGAATGTTCCTCGTATTTCCTGCAAATAAGCTGAGTTTAGCGCTTACTACACCAAACATTTTGTCCTTTAGTGCGTGTCAATTAGGCACAAGCCATGGGTCAATGATCTCTGCTATTCACAAGTTTATTATAGTGTCGGAAAGGCTTCACTGCTAGGGTACCCACCATGGGACACTTCAATTTATTTTTTCCCTTAATTTATGAATATGCCCCCTCAAAATTTCTGTTGGCATTGAGTTGACTATTGCTTTGCGTTGAATGTTTGCCTTTACCACCATTTGGTATTTTGTTAGAGGCACATTTCAAACAATCTAATTGGCCAATCCCCCCTGTGAGTACGAGCCATGTTTTGAGGCAACAACAACAACAACAACAACAACAACAACAACAACAACGGGTACTGTCTCCGCGTCTCCTCTCATCCGTTATAATGGCGCAGCCGCAAGGATTCAAACCTGTGCGGGGAAACTCCAATAGATTTCGAATCCTGTCTGACTTGGAGTTCTGTGCCGTCGTCAGTAGCAGAAGGACCGTTCGGAAGAACGTTACGTCCTGACGGATCCGAAAAGTTTTCGCACAGAAATACTGGGAGCGATTCATGACACCACCGAAGGAGGGCACATTGGCCAACGAGCCACGCTCCGCAAGCTACAAGAACGCCTCTGGTGGCCGAAGATGCACGGCAAAATGCGCTCTTACGTCGCCAGCTGCGAAGCGTGTCACAGTTTTAGCGACTGCCGGGGTGCCAGCCTGGACTGTTAACGCCTGTGGAGATACCCGAAGACATCTTTCATACGGTGGGCATCGACTACATAGGGCCGCTACCAACCTCCACTGCTGGAAACCGCTGCATAATTGTTGCTGTGGACTATCTGTCCAAATACGTGGAAGTGGCAACCATAGCTTCTCTGGCATCCGCTGATTTATTCGAGGTTCGGAAACACAGGTTTGAATGGAGGCGTGCCTTGCCAAAGAAATTATTATCAGATCGTGCTACATTTCGCAGCCGGGAGCTACAAAAGTTCCTTTCCACGGCCGGGGTGCAGCATCAGTACACATCCGCGTTTCATCCCCAGACAAACGGTCTTACTGAGCATTCAGGCAAGACTCGCTCCATATAAAATAGTAGAACAAAAAGGAGACACCGATTGGGACGTCCACCTTCTGGCAGCTGGCTATGCGGTTAACACAGCGCTGCAGATCTCTACTGGTGTGACGCCGTATGAAATCGTACAGGGAAAGCTGCCTCAACTGAAAGCGGTCCCCAGGCTAGATGCTCCCGTTGATGATGATATTTGGTGTTTTTTGGCGCAAGGGCCAAATGTGGCCAAAGAGCGCCAAGACAATGAATGGTATGTTTGCCATGATCAGTGGGTTCCGATGGTAGGATGCTATGTGGCTGTAAAGGGGCCTAAGAGCAAATCGCGGTATATAAGCATAAAACATATATCGAATAGAATTATGGCAGTGACGTGTGGAGTGATCTGTGGGTCGTGAATGTATGAGAAGTCGTCATGGTGCTAAAATTAAGGATATAAAAGCAGCACAACGCCTACCGAAGGCCCCTTGTGAACAAAGACCATGAGGCACGTGCTTTCTTTAATAAAATACCGCAGCAGTGGCCTCTGCAGAGAGGCCGTGCTACACGTCACCTGGGTAGATAACACGGAAATTAGGTATGTCTTTTAAAAACGCGAGAAGTGATTCATATTTAAAAAGAGGTTCATTGCCCAAAAACATAGAAGGATGTAATGGGAGATATTGCCGTGATGGTAATGGAAAATGTTTTTTCCTCCGAGGCTCCAGTTCAGGGCACTGTAAGAGGACATGAAGTACACTGAGTGGCTCGCCACATTCATCACAGACAGGCGGATCGCCACCGGACAATAAGTAAGCATGTGTACTGTATGTATGTCCTATCCTGAGTCTGCAAAGTGTAACCTGTGTGCGGCGTGTCTTCGATTCTGGTGGCCAATGAGCGAGATGAGGCTTGATAGTGTGTAATTTGTTGCCCGTTTCTCTGTCCCACAGACGTTGCCAGTAGGTCCTGACCTTTTTCTTAATGAAGGGCTTCAGGTCCATTACAGGGACGGCTATGGGTGAAGTGGCAGCGTCTGTATGAACTGATGTGGCTAGCTTGTCGGCCAACACATTCCCTTCGATCTCGCGGTGCCCTGGCACCCAGCAGAGCACAATTTGCTGCTTGGATACATACGCGGTGCAAATGGTGGAATAAAGAGTTATAATTACGGGGTTTCTGTGCCTACTTGGAGTGTTTAAACATTTCAACACGCTCAAGGAGTCAGTGTAAATGACTGCCTTGCGTATGTCTAGCTGTTTGATGTGTTTAACCGCCGCCAGGATGGCGTAGGCCTCCGCTGTAAAGATGCTTGTGTTTGGGTGTAGAACTCCCGCAGCAGAAAAGGAAGGACCGACCGCCGCGTAAGACACGCCAGCGTGGGACTTTGAAGCGTCAGTAAAATATTCCGGGCAAGAGTATTTGTGCTGCAATTCGAGGAAATGCATACGGATATGTAGGATCGGCGCATGCTTTGTAACCTCAATGAAGGACAGATCACACTGAATCAGCTGCCACTGCCATGGTGGCAGCTGTACAGGAGGGGGCATGACATCGTGCTCGTGGAGTGACACATCCATTTCTTCGGCAAGACATCTTACTCGCAGTGCGTAGGGCTTTCTAACGGAAGGGCGGTTCTGAAAGGTTTGGACACTGGACAGATCATGTATGGTTGTGTAGGTAGGGTGCGAATTGTTTGAGTTCACTTTTAGGAAATATACCAAGGATAAGTACGTTCTCTGCAGATGGAGCGACCATTCATTTGATTCAGCGTAGAGGCTTTCTACGGGGCTCGTTCTGAAAGCACCCGTAGAAAGGCGGATGCCCAGATGGTGGACAGGGTCTAACATCTTCAAGGCGCTCGGCGTCGCGGAGTGATATATAATGGAACCATAGTCTAAACGTGATCGAATGAGGCTCTTATAAAGATTCAATAGACATCTTGTGTCACTACCCCACGTAGTGCGAGACAGCACTTTCAAGATGCTCATTGTCTTCAGGCATTTGTTTCTTAAATACTTTAGATGTGCGATAAACGTTAACTTCGCATCTAGAATTACGCCTAGGAATTTGTGTTCAGTTTTTACAGGTAGACCCTCACCCTGTAGCTCGATGTTGGGATGAGGGTGCAGACCTCTCTTTCTGGAGAAGAGGACGCATGTGGACTTTTGTGGGTTAAGCCGAAACCCATTCTCGTCTGCCCACTTAGACAGTTTGTTCAGACCAAGCTGAACCTGCCGCTCACAGATTGCAAGGTTACATGACGTGAACCCTATCTGTACATCGTCGACATATACTGAATAAAATATGTTGCGTGGGATGTACAGACGCAGAGAGTTCATTTTCACGATAAAGAGGGTGCAACTAAGCACACCACCCTGTGGTACTCCAGTTTCCTGCACATATGGTCTTGATAAGGCACTACCCACACGAACACGGAATCTGCGGTTGGACAGATAACTTTCAATGATATTCAGCATAATGCCACGTATTCCAAAGTGTGCGAGGTCTCTTAGTATTCCGAAGCGCCACGTGGTGTCGTATGCTTTTTCTATATCAAGGAAAACAGACAGGAAGAATTGCTTGTGGATAAAAGCCTCACGAATCTGAGCCTCTAGGCGTATCAGATGATCAGTGGTGGATCGGCCGTCGCGAAATCCACACTGGTATGGGTCAAGCAGCTTGTTTGATTCTAGGAAATGTGTCAGACGGCGGTTTATCATCTCCTCGAAGACTTTTCAGATGCAGCTTGTTAGAGCTATGGGCCGATAACTGGATACGGACGATGGATCCTTGCCCTGCTTCAGGATAGGAATCACTATGGCCTCTTTCCAGGCAGAGGGGATCTTGCCGGAGGTCCATATACAGTTATACAGACAGAGAAGGGTTTTCTTCGTTTCGGAGGGCAGGTTCTTCAACATTTCATATAGTATGCGGTCAGAGCCTGGGGCAGATTGGTTGCAGCAGGCGAGTGATGCATGCAGTTCTGCTAGAGAGAAAGGTAAGTTGTATGGCTCGTTCCCGGTGCTCTTTCGGTCTAGTTTTTGTTTTTCTATTGCTGATTTGTATGTTGTAAATGCTGTAGAATAGTGCGATGAACTGGACACATGTTCAAAATGTGCACCCAGATGGTTCGCTTGGTCCTCCAGGCTGTCTCCCTGCGTGTCTACCAGGGGAGGCGGATGTGTTTGTCGTCCTCTTACTCTATTGACCCGGTTCCAAACCTTGGCCTCATCAGTGTATGAATTGATGCTTGATAAGAATGTTTACCAGCTGTCTCTCCTGGCTTGTCTGCGCGTTCTCCTACCTTGGGACTTGATTTTCTTAAAATTGAAAAGGTTTTCAGCAGTAGGAGAATCGCGAAGCTGCCTCCATGCTTTGTTCTGCTGCCTACGCGCGTTCCGGCATTGTTCATTCCACCATGGAACACAGCGTTTGCTAGAAAGTCCACTTGTTTAGGGGATACACTTAGAAGCTGCATCAATTATCAAGTTAGAAAAATACTCGAAGGCACCATCAATTTCGAGCGAAGACATGTCAGCCCATGAGATCGTACTGGTAAGTGTTTGGTATTTCTCCCAGTCCGCTGCATCGACCTTCCACCGGGGAGCATGTGGTAGAGATTCGTGTTGTCTTGTTGCTCTCAGCAGTATTGGGAAATGGTCGCTCCCGTAAGGGTTTTTTATAACTTCCCATTCAAGTTCGGGTAATATGGATGGAGAAGCTATGCTGAGATCTATAGAAGAAAAAGTTTTGTTTGCAAGACAATAATATGTGGGTTCTTTTTTGTTTAGCAGACATGCACCGGATGAGAAAAGAAAGCCTTCAATTAGACGGCCTCGAGCATCGATGCGAGAGTCGCCCCACAGTCCGCTGTGTGCATTGAGATCCCCAAGAACAAGATAAGGTTCTGGCAATTCGTCTATTAGGGACTGGAATTCATGTTTGTGTAAGTGGTAATGTGGGGGTATGTAAAGCGAGCAAATGGTGACGAGTTTGTTTAAGAGAACAAGTCGAACTGCCACTGCTTCGAGGGGCGTTTGCAGCGGTAAACGTTGACACGCTATGCTTTTCTGAATTATAATGGCAACACCGCCTGAAGATGCAAGAGCATCATCGCGGTCTTTACGAAACGTAACATACTGTCGAAGAAAGTTTGCATGTTCCGATTTTAAGTGAGTTTCCTGTACACACAGCACTTTTGGATTGTGTTCGTGGAGAAGTTCTTGCACATCATCGAGGTTCCTAAGAATGCCTCGGACGTTCCACTGTATGATTTGTATATCCATACCGAAAGTAAAATTGGTGCTGTGTGTACAAAAAAGGAAGTGTTGCCTTAGATTACAGAACCTTTTCCAGGCCCTGTAACGCGGGATTTGTCCTTTCTGAAGCGGTCGAGGGAGCCTCGCCGCTCCTTAGGCGCTTGATGCGCCGTCGGGATGGGTGTAGTGTCCATTGCCTCATGTGAGGCGCTGGACACACGCTCTTGCGAGCGAGAAATTTCGCGAGAAGGTCTCGCCGCGAAGGACGAGACCTTTGTGCCCACCAGCCCAGAGGTCGATGGGGCTGCCTTTGGGCCTGAGCTGCGCCGGCTGTTGCCAGCGCCAGCAGAGGCCGGAGAGGGTGAGGCAGCCTTGACTGCACCCACCGTGGGAGCTGCTGGCGGTCCTGCGGGTTCGCTACTCATATCGCAGGCTGTCGCCACGGGCTCTTGTGCTACCGGCAACCCTAGAGTAACCGGGCCTGTTTGCTGGTTGGGTGGAGTAGGCTTAGATCCTTCCACCCCAGGGGCAGGAGCCACAAGCGACAGCTCGCTGCGCGCGGGCTGGGCAGGTGGCAGTGGCCGCTGCGACGCTGCCCCCCGACGCGCCGCATCAGCATAAGGTGTGCTGTGGAAAAGTGAGCACCTCTTACGGGCTTCCTTGAAAGAAATATTTTCTTTTACTTTTAGGGTGATTATGTCCTTTTCTTTTTTCCAGTTCGGGCAGGAACGTGAGTAGGATGCGTGGTCACCACTGCAGTTCACACAGTGAGGAGTGCCACTACAATTGTCAGAGGAGTGGCCCTGGACTCCACACCTTGCGCAAGTTATTTGACCACGACAGCTCTGCGAGCTATGGCCGAATCTTTGGCATTGAAAGCACCGTCTAGGGTTAGGGACATATGGTCGGACAGTTAACTTAATGTATCCTGTTTCGATTGTTTCAGGCAGAACGCTAGATCCAAATGTTAGCACAAGATGTTTGGTGGGGATTTCTTTGTTGTCCCGTCTTATGATGATACGTTTTACATTGGTGACGTTTTGATCTTTCCACCCTTCCAGGAGTTCTGCTTCCGATAATTCTAGGAGGTCTGCTTCTGATACGACTCCGCGTGAGCTATTCATTGATCGGTGTGGTGATACAGAAATTGGTATGTTGCCGAACGTCACAAGGTTGCCGAGTTTCTCGTACTGCTGTTTCTGAGGGACCTCAAGAAGAAGGTCTCCGCTAGCCATTTTGATCACTTTGTAACCTGACCCTAAAGCTTCGGTTAAAGATTTCGCAACAATGAATGGTGAAATTTATCTGACCGGTTTTTGAGAGTTCTCACTGTGTACAACATGGTATTTCGGATAGTTATCTTTTGGTCGGTTGAAAGATAGGCAAAGTTCATCGGTGCGTCCCCTCTTTAGAGGATTACGATCAAGTATGCGGGGAAAAGCTGGTGTTCCCATAACGGTTTGTTTTATTTCGGCGGCAATGGCGGCCACCCACCACGGAGCCCAACTAGGGGACGCTGCAGCACTTAACGCGTAAGGCTGCAGGCGCCAACCGTACATTGCCACTATAACCTAATATATTATACCCAAGGGAGGGCACATACACAAGGTTAACCCAAGCCGCCTGTGAAAATTTGGAAGTAACGGAAGAGAAGAGATGATAGGAGAGCAAAAGAAAGGAGATAGGAAAGCAAAAGGTTGGAGAGGGGGACATGAAAAGGCGACCACCGATTTCCCCCGGGTGGGTCAGTCCGGGGGTGCCGTCTACGTGAAGCAGAGGGCAAAGAGGTGTGTTGCCTCCGCCGAGAGGCCGTAAAGGTCCAAACACCCGGCATGGGCTCAACCGCCAGGATCCCCTTTTCCCCGAACACGGCTAAGCCGCGCAAGGTTAGACGCGGGAGGTCCAACCCTCATGTGCTCGGGTCCGTGGTGTCGCAACACACCAAACGCCTGCTTACGCAGACGCCCCTGCGCCGCTAGATGCTCCCGTTAGCGTCACACGTTCTGACAGTCGTACAGTCACCTACCAGAACAACAGAGCTGCGGCGAAGGAAAAAGCCACACAAGCACAACAAAAACAGAAGCGCTATTATGGCCGCCGCCGTCGACCTGCCCCTGCGTACAACATCAGAGACGAGGTGTGGGTGCGAAGAGGTGGCAGCTGTCCGGGCAAGAAGGTACTTACAAAGTTTGAGGGGCCCTTCACAATTACCAAGCGCGTAGGAGATCATACATGGCGCCTTAGCACCTCGGACCCAAGCTTTGGACTCGACCGGCGGAAAAGAAATAACTTCTCTGTGGACGTGTCGCCCCTCAGCAAAATATTACGCCGATTGGACTGAACTGCTGTTTCTTTTTCGTTTGCCAGGTCCGCAGCGCGGCGCCGTGTGTGACGGGGAAGAACAGCACCGGGGCTCGGCTGCTTGCGCGAGGAGCGAAGTGGAGGTTGAGGAATTGGGCAGTTAATAGAACAGCTGGCCCAGGAACGGATGCTGTCTCTGTGTCTCTTTTATTCCGACACAGCATATATATATATATATATATATATATAGTGAATCCGTCATGGCCATCTCTAGGCCTTTATTGCGCAATACTTCTTTACCATCGCTGTGTCGTACTGACAACGATATAGTTACGCATATTAACGCTCCCGTAAACCCAAACCATCTGCATACCCTTAGTGGCTCCGTTTTACTTTGTTGTGTTGGGTGTTTCAAAAAAATTTTTATCTTATCAAAGCCAGTATTACGAGATGCTGGACGTGACCAGTTTGGCCGGGATAGGTCTTAACTATTGAACAGACGCTTCGTTTTGCATTACACGGGACAGTCAAACGACAGGGCGTGGTTAAGGTATTTCTCTTTCCAGTACGTCAGCGTAAATATCCCTACATCCTGGTGTTTTTACTGTGAACGCATTATATGCCCCATTACGCGAAAATCCGGCGTTGAAATCAAAACATAGTACCAAAAAGGGCCGATGTCACGAAGAGTCACGTCAAGAATGCTCGGATTGAGGTCAAATTTTTCAGGCAGGCTTCTGTAAACACAGCCAAATTATGAAATTGAAAAGAAAGTTTGGTACACTTCGGTCTGGGTGGGAATCGAACCAGGACCTGCGGTGTGCGAGACGAGCTCGCTTCCCCGACGCCATGGTAGCTTCAGGGTTACGGATGACTAAAGTTGTGCCTTGTGCGTGCGTCATTGAATACGTCACGTCAATGCTCCCGTCACTGCCTCCCACGTGTCACTTGTTCTTCAGATTTCATCGGTGCTGTGTCTACTGCGACGCTCTCCGAAGCGTCCACCTCAGCGGCGGCTGAGAAACGTGGTCGCCCACGGAAGCACGCCACAGAAAACGAAGGACGGGAACACAAAAAAATTCATCGTTCTGCAGAAAAATGGTTCGATTGTTTCCGGTCTGTTGACGACGCCTACGCAAACAGACACACATCGATTCAGCAGAAAGAACTTTAATGCACGTCGAAAACATCAATCGAAAAAAATTCACGTAAGCAATTGTAATGCTTTCCCATTCTCGCACATGAGCAGTTTTAAGTGTCTCTGCTGAATTATTTCTTCGTATGGTACAGGATGAATAGTAAAAAAATGGTTTTCTTGGAGCAGAAGCATCATATACACTCTGACACAAAATATTTTAAAAACATTTATTTGAGTTCTACTGTGATGTCACATTTTACTGGAACCAACTTTCTTGTCACTGAGGCATGTATTATTACGCTTACTAATAGCAGTAGTTATTTATTACTTGAAGCCCCAGCTTCAGTAGTCGTTTTGTCTGTTGTGCTTGTAGGTTCTGGTGTGGTGCTTTATGTAGTCGTTTCTTTTGTACTAGTCGTAGTAGGTACCGGTGTGGTAGTTTCTGTAGTCGTTTCTTCAGTGGTGCTCGTAGTAGGTTCTGTTGTTGTGGTTGTTGTAGTTGTTGTGGTTGTTGTAGTTGTAGTTATAATTAACTGCTTCCTTCTAACGCAGCAGAAAGGCCACCCTTCACCCGGGTAACTCAGGATGCTTTGTGTATATATATCCTCAAGTGGGCACCTGTATATTAAAGAAGTTTAGGAAGAAACCAGAAATATCAGCAACTGCAACCAAGGGTAATTGGTTTCAAAACAACACAAATCAATAAAAGCAGAGACAAGATATTTTTAGACTATAAGAATATAAATTATGTGTATTTGTTGTATCAACACAAGTATATATTTGGTTTCACAACAACACAAATCAATAAAAGACGAGACAAAATATTTTTAGACTATAAGAATATAAATTATGTGTATTTGTTGTATCAACACAAGTATATTTAATGCATTCAATCAGGTAAATACGAGACAATGTACTTAAATAAAATACCACATACTGGTGTTTTGCAGCGCCTTACGAGAGAAACATAAAAACAGCCAGATAGGAGCATGTCATAAAAATACCATCGAACATCGCGAGAACTTTTACGGTTGTAAAAAATGTACGGAAAACTTTTTAAAAGTCGGGTTGCCATATAAAGGTACACGTGAAAGGTGGATAGTTCCATTTTTTCTGATTTTTCTTAAAATAAGGTATGCGTCATTGTTTTTCTCATGTTTTCGGCGAAAACAATTTTTTTTACATTTAGGACACACTCTTATATGGTGCAAGATAACTGAATTTGCGTTAGCTACGCCATAACATGAAGAGATTTGAGACCCGTTATGTATACCCAAAAACCGTTAAATCGATTCTAAACTTTTCGGTGGTAGTTATTTATGATGAAATCCACTCAACTCTGTGCAACGACAAATTTGTATTTCTTTGTGCTCTGTTGTAGCTATGGTATACCGACCTAATGTACAGTCATTCACGATTGGTAAACAAATTACTTACGTAGGTAAGTAATGTGAAACTATCATTTTCTGTGACAGTGAAAGTGGTGCTGCATCAAAGGTATATATGCTATGTCGATGCTCGTCTAGCGGTACAACAGAGCCGACTGGAAGGGATATTTTTTTAGGCCTGTAGGTTGATATTTGTTATATATATATATATATATATATATATATATATATATATGGTATTACATGGAAACATCGTGCAAGAAATTTCTCTCTCAGGCGCTAAATGGCGATTTCATACCCGTCAAGAGAGATGTCTTTCTTTGCGAAACACTCTTTGGTGGTTACAATATTTAACTTAGGCAACAATTTGAACAAGCAGTCAGTAAACATATCAGATGTGCGTCTGAAACATACAAGGGAGACAAGTCGCACCAAGGAAGCCCAGTAAGCTTAAAATGTCCAGTCAATTGCCAGACGCAGTTTGATTAAGGTAACGGTATAGGTCAATATGAAGGGATTGTGTTGCCTTCAACATTTTATTGCAATAGCAATTATATGGACACTCAAGCGGATTTCTGCTGCCGGCGTCGCCGTCACTGTAGCCGTCGCCGTGAGGTTCCATATGACGTGAACCGCGATTAAACCGTCGCCGCGCGCCGGTTGCTGTATTAGCGGCGAGAAGTTGGAGTGGCGCCTTCTACGAGTGACGTCATGGCCAGGCCGGCGATCGCTCGGCTGCTGCGCGCGCTCGTTCCCTTCGTGCATGCTTGGGGTATTGGTGGCTCGAGTCGTTCATATTGAAGGATATGCCGGCTTCTTTTTACGGTCATGCCTGAACGGCAGTTTCTTCTTCAAGACCTCGAGTCGTGAAAATTAGCGGCGTGGATATCGCAAGCTATGTGGCATTGAAGGGGTCTACTGGTTTTGCAATGCGTATATGCACAGTGTCTGTCCATAAACTTTGCGTAAAGAGAATGCCTGCAATTTCAACACACAAAATTGTGTATGATGTTCCGCAAAACACTTAACATTCCATTAGTGCTTAGCTATGAGAGACATTGCATTTGACAAGGCAGAAATATCTTGTATTGGTATTTGATGTCAATATTATAAGTGCGTGTTAGAAGGTAACTGCACAGCGAATCTTTTATGATGATTCTTATTATGATGGTGAGTTGTTCTAGTCAAATATGGCTACTTTATTAATGCGTAATAGGAAGAGTTAGGCGCGCTTTTTGCATGAAAACGTTTGCTAATACTTTCACCGTTCTCTGAAGCAGGCACCCAGAAAACGCATTGCTCCGGGCTGGTAACACGCCGGCGCATCACGTATAGTACGTATATACTTCACGAATAGCATAACAGCAATCATCTGAAAGAACAGTTTCGTGGTTAAGATCGAGAGCCTATCAATTGCACGCGAGAAAATGTTTCATAGTGACCCTCAGTTGCATTTATCGACATCATGCCACAGCCCTTACGCAACTAAATCTACCGTCAGTGGTTATGGTGAGGCACGCATTATTCGCGAAAGCTATCTGTTCCCTACAACTTCGAATTGAAACCATGAAGCAGTTCTTTAAGCGCCAATTGCAATGCCTAAGGTATGCTCGAGGCTATACAGCTCAGCTGAGGCTGCGTTGAAAGGGAAAATTCAAATGCCTTCTGCCTCACCATGTCTCGATCCTGCGTTGTCTAACTACACCCCCCCCCCCCTAAATCTGAGCTCTATTCGCTGCGTGAGAACATAAAAGAGGACCTCACATACCCGCCTCATAGAGAAGACACTACAAGCCTCAAATGAATTCACGTGATTTTTTACCTCCACGGGGGACTAATGATATCTTCAATAAGCCTCATACTGCTAATGAATGAGGCTAAATGAGGTTAAATAATTTGGGCCGAGCAGCCTGTGTCAGTTCGCCAAACAGATTCATGATGTCTATTCCTAAAGAAACAAGCGGCAGTAAATTGCACAAGTGAGTTGAACGTGTAGCACGGAACCATGAATAAATATTGGTACATTCCTTTGCGTATTCTGCAAATAGCTGTAAGCCTCATTACCTTTACTTCAAATTACCGCAAATTAAAATTAACCGATGAAGAACGGCCTAATTTTGAGAAGCAATTAAAGAAACAAGCGGTGCTGATTGAATCTAAACTGCACTGTCAGGTCCTCTTGTTACTGCCGAGCGTTTATGTGAAGAAATAAAAATGAGATATTATACCATGAGCTACTCGTCATAAGCAAACACGTTTTAATGGGTTAAAATCAAGGTAAATGTAGCAGTCATATGTAGCAGACATATACAGGGTGTCACAGGTATCACGCAGCACGATTTAAAAAATGAGCAACGGCGTTACGCGAAGCAAACTTAGTGCGTATTGTTTCCAGTACAGTGTAATAGCCGCCAGTAATTTTTCGTTATTGATATTTAATTATTATTTGTAATTAATTATCTCACTCGAGAAGTAGTGTCCTAATTATCAAAGTGTCAATGAGGCGTTTGTAGGCAACCACGTGGGGCATCTAACTGAGGTATTTTCAGCGCCGTACTAATTGTGTACTCATCTTTTCCAAGTGATAAAGAAACCCCGCGAAATATAAAAAATACCACATGACGATGCTCCAACCCGCATAATAAAGCAGCGCCCTCGAACAAGCTCCCTCTGAGTTAGCCACAATGAAATAAACGAAAGAAAGAAAGAAGAAATGGTGACCGATTTTGTGCTTTTCCCCCAGCGAAGGAGCACATCGCGTTTGGTGTTAGTTGGAAACGAGCTGCGATAGCTGTTGTCTTAGCGTATATAGTGTGCATGGGTGGCTTTTTTTTCCGCGCAAAGCCTGTCACCGCAGAAGCTGATAGATTAAATCCGCGCAAAGGTTTAAAGGTGTGTTTTGTATCGCCCCAGTCGTCATGTCTTATTCTAATGAGCAGAAGGCAAACATGATGCTTGCTTTGGTAGCTGCAAATGTCAACACTAAAAAGGCCGCAAAGATTTATCGGTGTTGCGGTAGACCCAACGCATCGACAATCATCAGAACTTATGAAAACCTGCGAGAAACCGGCAGCTTCAAGAAACAGCGGCACAGGTCTTCATCTTTGAATCATAGCATACGCACGGATGTTCTGCCATTTATGGCCTCAAACCCTCAAGCTAGCGTGCGAGACGGGGCCGCCCAGGCACCAATTTCCAAGTCGTCAGTTTGGAGGATTTTAAATGACTCGGCCTTTCACCAGTACCACGTTAACCTGCACCAATGCTTGGCAGCGAAGGACTTGCACAATCATCTAGATTTTTTGAATTGGATCCTCACAAAATCCGATGAATCACCGAACTTTCTTAGCAACGTCATCTCGACAGATGAAGCCGATTTTTGCAGAAATGGCCAGGTATATCTGCATATTGCACACTATTGGAGGGACTCCAATCCACACTGGGTAAAGCGCACTCGGCACCAATGTGTTCAATGTGTCGTGTGGAAATTACGACGGTAGTATAATTGGTCCAATATTCTTCGATCAGACACTGACTGGACAGCGTTACGTGGAAGAAATCCTTGAAGGGACGGTGGATGTGTTTTGCAGCGAAGTCGCGCTGTCACGTCTTCCACTTCTGTGCTATCAGCAAGATGGGGCGCCAGCACACAGCAGCAGCCGAGCACGAAACTGGCTGAATCCGACTTTTCACACACAATGGATTGGAAGGCACGGGCCTGTCCATTGGCCGGCTAGGTCACCTGATCTCTCTCCACTCGATTTCTTTCTGTGGGATTACGTAAAACATTGTGTTTACGTGACCGAGACGAAGACGTCAGATGAGCTCAAGGCAAGAATAACGGATGTCTGCAGCAGAATCCCACTCTCGGTCATCAAAAAAGGCAATGAAGATGTGATAAAGCGGGCTCAGTACTGCGTGGCTACAGAAGGGGACCTATTCAAACACGTCCTATAAGCGGTAGTTAGTGTTCAACGGCGCTTACGAATGCACCGATGATAAACCAACCCTGAAATCTGACTTTTTCTTTTGTTTTTCGCTCACGTCCCGATTGCCAAATCAGAACATTAGGCAGTGGAACATTATTTAATTGAACGCATCAGTTTTGTCTTTTCTCTACACGTGGCCGGGTCACTTCCGAGTGTGTTTATTTTACTTTTTTATTTTTTGCCATGAACCTGTTTTGGAAGCACGTACTCATGAAAAAGAACGCCCTCAGTCTCAGTTTAATTTGGCTTTGGTCCGAAGCAAGCTTCTGGCGCGAAGTACAGCTTCGCATGCACTCCTTCGATGCGGTGCCAGCAGAGCTGGTATTTTGAAATATTATATGTCTATTTCATTGCTTATTGCGTTTCGTCCGTGATCACAGTATGGCTTCAACCGCGTTATCAAGGACCATTTTTATCAAGTGGCTCACTCAGCCGTGAGAGACGGATAAGAAGCGTGACGTATAATTGACAGGAAGAAATCGCTGCTATGCCGCGAAACTTGCTGTTGCGGATCCTTCTCTACCATTGTCAAGGTGATGTGTTGTCTCTAGGCCGTGCGACAGGCAAAAGCCGTTGCTTTCAATCGGCTTACTTGAGGGCGCTCCTTTATGATGCGGGTGGGAGAGTTGTCACGTGGTATTTTTTTACATTTGGCGGGCTTTCTTTATCACTCGGGAAAAAAAGTGAGTACGCAATTAGTACGGCGCTGAAAATACCACAGTTAGATGTCCCACGTGGTTGCCTACAAACGCCTCATTGACACTTTGATAATCAGGACAGTAGTTCTGTAGTTAGATAATTGTTACAATTCATTAATTCAATATCAGTAACGAAAAAATTACTGGCGGCTACTTCATTGTATTGGATACAATACGCACTAGGTTTGCTTCGCGTAACGCCGTTGCTCTCTTTTAAAATAGCTGGGACACCCTGTATAGTGACATGCTCGTTGCCCCACTGCAGGTATGGTATCCTAACTGGATTCTTATGTGCTATATTTATGCGTTTATGCTTTTATTAGTCACGTGCTATTTATGTTTTTTATTTGTCCCTCAATCTGCAAAGTCTGTATCCGCGCATGAAAAACACGCAATGTGCTGGTCTGAGCTCCTTCGGCTGGCACTGCAGCGTTGACCTTGACAAACAAATTGTCGTCTAGGAAATAAGCTCTTTGAATAAGTTCGCGCGAATGAAGACGTCGTAAAATGTTTTTTGAAGACCGTCATAAGTATACAAGCACCGGGAACGACAGCGAACAAACGGAAACAGTGCAGGGCCGGTATTTTGTAGCGATGCCTTTAAAGTAATAATGCCTTTTCGCGCTTATCGCGCTTTGTCAGTGGTCACAGCGACGGTCCGCTCGCGTTATCACCGTTGATATCGTCAGCGGACCGTCGCTCTGACCACTGACAAAGCGCGATAAGCGCGAAAAGGCATTATTACTTTAAAGGCATCGCTACAAAATAGCGGCCCAGAAGGCGCCCGTACAGCGCCCGAACGGCAGCAGACGATAGGCGCGAGTCCGTGCCCTGACGTCACGCTCGCAGCGCTCGCAGCGCCCCTGTAGGTCGTTCTCGGGGCTATTAGGCACATTCACACCGAAGGCGGGGCGGCCAAAGCGGGCAGGCGGGTGTGCGGAAAGCGGTGAAAAGGTCGTCGCCAAGCGGGCATAGCAGGCGGAAAACGAGGCGGCGAGCCCGATCGCTCTCGGACCAATTATTTCCGCCCCGCCGGAACTTCCCGCTTTGCCGCAGCCAATCAGAACGCCAGACGACGGTGGCGCTGGTGTATCTTGGCGCCAGATCTGCCACGGCCGGGCTCGAGTGGCGCGCGCGCTCGCTTCTTAAGAAGCGAGCACGCGCGCCAGTCGAGCCCGGCCGTGGATCTGCGCGCGGGCGGACGACGGTGCCACGAGATGGCGACACGTCCCCGCGAAAGCGCTCGATGCTCCGCCTCCTCGGCGGCGCGGGCAGCCAGGCAAGCCGTCAGGTCTGAACAAGCCCGCGCGCTCCAGCCGCCTCGGCACGTTGAAAATCCGCAAGCCCCAACCACAGGCATGCGTCGGCACCCGACAAGCGAACGCGTCGCTTCACGTCGGCTGCAGGAAAAGGGCGCGCAACCTAGAGCACTGCACGGGCCCGGGCCAGCCCGAAATCCCGGGCCCGGCCCGGCCCGCGGGCCGGGCCGGGCCGTCCGAAGCGTTTGTCAGCGGGCTCGGGCTTGAGCCCGCGGGTCCGGGCCGGACTCGGGCTTGAAGCCACGGGCCCGGGCCAGACTCGGGCCCACTCATTGAAGGACCTAAGTAGGCCTTCGAGCACACGCGACCGTTATGCATTGCATGGTTCAGTGCATTCTGTGCCAAGCTGAAGTGAAACGTGCAAGATGACTGTCATCATCATCATCAACCTATATTTATATCCACTGCAGGACGAAGGCCTCTCCCTATCTCCAATTAACCCTGTCTTGCGCTAGCTGATTCCAACTTGCACCTGCGAATTTCCTAACTTCATCACCCCACCTAGTTTTCTGCCGTCCTGGACTGCGCTTCCCTTCTCTTGGTATCCATTCTGTAGCTCTAATGGTCCAACGGTTATCCATCCTACGCGTTACATGGGAGGCCCAGCTCCATTTTTTCCGCTTAATGTCAACTAGAATATCGGTTATCCCCGTTTGTTCTCAGATCCACACCGATCTCTTGACTGTATATCTTATCACATGACTACATCTTATCAAAGAAAATAGTAAAACAGATGAAGTTCTCATTTTTAACAGCGGAGCTGTTTCAGCCTGGCCTGATGTGTCCGCTGAATCCAAAAATTTGGGCTGATCCTGGCAGCAGTGCAGAAAGGGTCCAAGCGCAATGGCACATACACCTGTGAACTGGTGAAGCTGAGCCTGGATAAGTCTAGCTAAGAATGGTGGGGACTAATTGCCTATCGATCGGCAAATGATAGCCAAGCAATAGCTAGTCGATAATCGATCAATAATCAATAAATTCCCGAAAATGCTGGGGATGACTTGGTAGTGCTTAGCCTAGCCCAAATACGTGGCCAATACCTTACGATAGCCAGTCGACAGTCAATCAACAGCTAATCGATAATGGATCAATAATCAATAAATTCGGATAACTTGGTAGTGCTTAGCCTATCCGAAATACGTCACCAATATCTTGCAATAAACAATCGATACCCAATGAATAGCTAATCGATAATCAATCAATAATAAAGAAATTCCGAGAAATGCTGGGGATGACTTGTTAGTGCTTAGCATAGCCCAAAAGCCAGGACTAGCTAGGTGCCCATCATCTCCGCTGTCTCTTTAGCATTGCGCCGCCAGTGCAAGCTACGCTATTTTATTTCCCGCAATAACGAACATTGTTTCCGTAAGGAAAAATAAATTATACAAAGAACCACTCCTCAAACCATTTCCATGTTACCGCTTTTGCGATCGCACTATTACCAGTGTCGATACTGTGGCATTATTTTAGCGCTAAGGCCAGTTACTTTTGTGCTTCAATGCATAAAACAGCGTTTTCCTCAAAATTTAACTGGAACGCCCGTGCATTTCGTCGGACACTTTGAAAATTATTATCTCGAAACTGGTTCATTCCTGAGAATTCGTTCCAAGCGAATACGCCTTGCGAACTCAACGGCTATAATTCGTAGATTGAAAGATGTGCCGTAATATAAATAATTAAAAAGCTAATTCGCGTAATTATGTTAAATATGCAATTAGGCGTTTTGACTATCCATTAGGCCATCCATGTCAGAATTAGGTTGGAACTACATAAAACAATTAGCCTCCTTATAGCGTCGTTGCATTAATGCGAACACACGAAATCCTGAGATATCGTCAATTCCATACTTCAGAATACTCTATAAGCTTCAGTCGGTAATACATTACCTACCATTCACTTTGAACAGACACAAAAATGGCGGTAATTTAAGTAATAAAGAACTCAGTTGACACTTTGGTCGCTTGTAAGGTATCTGATGTGAATATTATTCTGCCTTTGTGTATGATTCTGAGTACATAATGTAAATCCTGTTTCGTTTTCTTAGCAAATGTTGATCTTGTAAAATTCAGTCTCATGCTATGTTGTATAGCTGGTGTTGCGTTGTTTTGTATAGCTAGTATTGTTATTGTAGTGTTGTTTAAAATGCATTCTGCTAAAACTTTTCCCAATTCTGATAACTCGCCGTGACGCAAATATTCTTTGTCATTCCGTTCATAGCTATTTCGTCTATGAGGAATTCCAGTGATAGCTGGAAATATATGTGAATTATTGTGCATGTGTGCACACTGTTTGCTGTACTATTGCCTTGCCTGGACTTATGGGTCACGTCAAGCTACATATGTAGTTTTTATTCCAAAATGACCGTCCAGTATGTAAACTGGAGAAAAATTGATTTGATTTGATTGATTTCGTCGGACACTTTGAAAATTATTATCTCGAAACTGGTTTAGTCCTGTGAATTCGTTCCCAGTGGATACGCCTTGCGAACTCGGCAGCTATAATTCGTAGATTGAAAGATGTGCCATAAAATAATTAATTAAAACGTTAATTAGCGTAATTATGGTAATTCTTCAGTTAGGCGTTTTGATGTCTCGTAGAAGTAATGGCCGCCTCATCGCGTAGTTTAAATCAAGGATTATAACTGTGCTATCTGCCACAGGCAATCTAAAAATTTGGTTCACCTAAAATGAAACACCCCGTACATTTGCATGCTAAATGACATCATAGAACCATATCGTACAAATTAAGGTAAGTGCATGCGCACCGCCAGAAAAATAGTAGCACAGGCAACGGGCCGGATTATTGATGTTCCCGTAGGAGAAACAAAGATTTCGCCCTTGCCTGGACTTATGGGTCACGTCAAGCTACAAATGTAGCTTTTATTCCAAAATGACCGCTTATATACTCCAGCTGATTAACCCTCGAGAAGGTGAGGCTGACAGATACGGTACAATCTGTAGGTAAAAAAAAAAAAGATTTTTTTTTTCTTACAGGCCGGGCCTGGTCATGCACACGCGGGCCCTAGCTAAGCTGAGTAATGAACGCCCGGGCCCGGGCCGGGCCCGGGCTGGTCTCGGTCATGTACGCCCGGGCCCGGGCCGGGCTCGGGCTTTGTATTACGGGCCTGGGCTGGGCTCGGACCTCGTAAAGCGGGCCCGGGCCGGGCTCAAGCCGAAAAATCAGGCCCGTGCAGTGTTCTAGCGCAACCACAGGATACAAGCTCTGACGCGCGCCGACGCTCGCTTCTCGGCTGCGGTGCACTGTTGCTTGACCACTTTGACTTCAACCGTCCAAATGCGGCCCAAAACAGCCTGCTGTAAACTGACCTTGAAACAATAATTAAGTGATCTGTATGCTCTTTTAGGTATATAAAAAACCGCTTGATTAATGAATGTACGCCTGCCGCAACGGTTTCCTTCAAGTAACATAACTGCACAAGCTATCGACACCAGTGAGTGCGTTCGCGTTGTCGTCTGCAAGATCGCTTTGCGAACACCTGCACGAGCATGGCATGTCACATCAATAGCTCTCGTACGATCGCTTTTTTATATTTTTTTGTAGTTAGTTGCACAGCCAACTACGTAAGAATTAGGTTTGCAAAGTATCATTGAAAACTCTGTATTATAAATATAATTATGGCTGTTTGTGCACGAAAGAAACTCGAGAGTGTGTTTGGAGAAAATCAGCAAAAAAAAAAAGAATTGAAACAGTTGTGGCGCTAACAAAGATACATTTAGAACAGCCAAAATTTCCCAATTTCGCCGCTGGTCTCCTGATTCTTGTTTCTATCTAGTCTTTCCCATGAAACATTTATTTATTTTTCTAGGTTGTTTCTGAAGCATCAACACCACATCGGGAGGCTTTCACATTGAGTGTATTGCTAGAAATGTTTTCGCTGTGGTAAGGCCATGTTCTATTGTAAGTAGTTTCAACATGTGAAGTCTGTCTTTCTCGAGATTAACGAAATAACATACCGCCAAATACTACAAACAGAATATCGCAGGGTTCTAATAGGTGTTTTTTGTTACCCTTTGGCAAGTCGTACTATTGAAGCACTTATTCAAATGTATGGGGCAGCTCATTTGCATAATATGAAAAAATACATGTAAACAGCTTATTTTTTAAATTTATACACTTCAAGTCACCACATAAAAAAAGAAATACCAGTTTGTTTATTGTTTTCAGCCTACAATGATGTTTTGATTAAGAAAGACATTCAGTTTGTGCGGTGAGGCATGTAACAATTGCTGTGCCATTATATTTTATTGCACAACAATGGACATGGTAGCCAACCGTTATTAAACCTCAGAAGAAATTAATGGCACAATGCATATGATCAAGCAAACAGCATTTTATTACACCTAATTTATACTTTAAAAAACTGTCACAATATAACAATATAACACAAAAGCTACTGAACTAAACTAATATACTAGCACATAATTAAAAACCAATTTCAAACACATTACAATAACAATAACCAATCAATCAAATGTTTATTATAGGACTCCGGAACAGCTAGTTGGCCTTCGTACTGGTGCACTTAAAAAGCAATATCCGAGACAAAATGTACAGAGAACACAAATGTGGAAGACAAAACAATGCGAGATAGAGAAACAAATTTGGAAAAAGAAAACAAGAAAGCGTAAACTGCCGTTAATCATACATCATAATTATCTACATATATACAATACATAGGAAATGAACTCTGAAACATGTCAATGCAGGCACAATTCTTATTATGTTTTTTGGAGTCGAGCCATATATATATAGGACAGTCTTTAAAGGAACAAGGCCAGGCAGGGAATGCGGAATGTTACCTGGTATACTGTTGTTACCTGGTATATGATGTCCCAGAGTATGGTCCTATCAGGCCACGTAATATTCATGTTACAGTGCGATTCATGAGGCCCTATAGCAATTTAAATTTCTACACTGGTCGTTGAACAACGGCGCCTACGGATTGTTTTAAGGACGTCAGTTTTTTTTTATTTGGTTCAACATTAGATGAGATAGAAAGCAATCATTTACTACTTACCATACCGCCAGGAGGCCACCATGGCTGTCTACACACCAAGAGCGCATTCACACTTGCGACTAGACGACGTCCCGCCACAGTATATTCTAGGCACTGTAGTCCCGCAACCGACTGCTATATACTGGCGACCAGAAAGCTACTCAAGACAAACGATGTTCACACTGACAAATGTGACCAACGATTCGCTAAACCGAAATGACTCGCGATATGCCGTTCACGTCTTCTTGCAATGCGTCACCGCGTAAATATAGTGTCAGCGTATACGGACGTCCTGTTTCTTAGCATGTGATTGGTTCAGCTGTTCTGCGACTCCGGTCGTGCGACTGAAAAATCGAGCAGGGAGCGACTGGCCAGAAACAATCATCTTTCGGGAAAAAGACCATTTGCGATTACTTGCGACTGGTTGCTTTGCGACTAACTTGGTCGCGCGACCTCGCCTAGTCGCAAGTGTGAAAGGGCCCTTACCCTTTGCTTCGACAAACGACTACAAACGTCGTTCCTTCCCTGCTTTCTGCCATGCAAGCACGTGGCGAGTACCGCCTCTTTTTTCTTTGTTCTGTTCTTTTTTGAAATTGGAGGCGTTTCTTTGCCTTGCCGGAACCAAGGTCAAATCCTAATCCATTCAAGGTGAGTTTATTGAATATGCGCTCGCCCGCTGGATGCTATTGGCTCGGCACCTCCTTGTTTCACGCGCATGCGCGCGCTGTCCCACGCACCTGCTCGCACGCCATTACTGGTTTAGCACCTCCTCTCCTTGCTCTACTCACCGGTCGGGATGTGCGCGCCACGTACAGACCTGACTCGGTTTCCCTACCTGCGCTATGTTGCGCGCAGGCCTCTACTTTCAGACACAATAAGCTCTCGAAAGTATCAAGCGGAATAGTGGAAAGGCTCTGCGGGACTACAGAGGTGTGCGATGCGTGCAGAAGCAACCATACAGGAGGAGTAGGAACGGGCCGACGAGACATACCGTCTCGTCATGCGTCTTGGTGGAGGTCGGAGGTTGGTGTTGCTTGGACTTTCACCACTCATACAAATGCCCTGATGAAAACGGCGGGTGTTTTCACTTACTAGAGTTGCTTGGCTCGTTCGTCGCCAAATGCAACGATCATAGCTTTTTATCACTCGCTAGCTCTTCACCTATACAACTGTAGATGAGTTGGTTAATGGCTCGGCTCCCGCCGGGATTACGCAATGGAACAACCAATGTCACCTAAATATCTACAGTCCAAGAAATACCGACTATTATTCGACGAATAGCTTGCAGTGAAAATATTCAAAGATGGTTTCTGCACAATATAGTACATAGACAAAATGAATGCACCGTACCCACTTACGGTAACCATGGCACGTCCCGTATTACAAGCAACTCTTGCGCAAGGCCATTCTAATAAGACATCTCTTCTATCTGGTATGGTCAAGTTATGGTAACTACAAGAACCTGAAATATGAGAGAATGGAAACGCAGCATGCGTATATTGATCATTAGAGGAACATTTCATTCGAATAAGCAGCTGTTTTTATCTACTTTGTCACGCATACAATTGACAAAACTATAGGCAACTTTAACTTTTTTTTTCATTCAACCTTTACACGATGCCACTATGCGTGCCGTATTTTATATAGGTTGCAGGGTGTTGAAATGATTTCCTGCATGTGCGGCAGGTGACCCTCGAAAGTCATGCTTAGGGGTACAGCGCATGATCGATGTGAACAATTTTACCGCCATAGATAACGAATAAATACAATTTAAACCATTTTCACCACATGTATAAGTGTTATTGATCGGTCTTGGAGATCCGGTCAATGCATTAGGCAGGCGAAAATAATAATTTTATAGAATGAAAGCACAGGAATTCATTTCTGTCACAGGAAGCTGTACTCCGTAAGATGTACCATATCGCGTTTTCTTTTTTTCTGACCCGACGTTTGAAGACCACCTGTTAGAGATACTGCTGTTGCCTCTTTACCTGTACTATGCAGGGAGTATCCAGGAATCACCTCCAATATAACCGCAAGTCTGTCAAATAATAATGATATTCACTAATTATTATTTTCATTTTTCAATTTACGGAAGGCGGTGCAACAGCAGAAACCATAAAGTTTAATTAGGAATTAGATGCACTAAGGATAATTTCACCAGTCTAGCCAAGTTTTTAGATAGTCATTTACAGTGCCGGCTAAAAAAGAGCTTGGCATCGTAGTTAACGCGAAATATTCCGTATTACACACAGATATTCCAGGTACGCAGAGTTTTTCTATACTCGCGCACAACGTTTGTGGCTGAGGAAGTGATAGCTACGGAACCAATGCGGGCATGTGGCACCTTTGCTGAAAGGAATTGCGCACCTTTGCGTTTTCTTACGTCGAAATCAAAATAAACCCATAATAACAACAACAATAACCATATAATTTTAACATTACATAATATTAGGCAGTCAGCTACTGATATGTGATTGTCTTTTCTATTTTGCCCATTCGCGTTTCAGCACACACAAGACCGTCACACGTTTAACCCATTTCTCAGAGAGAAAAAGTTGCAATGACTTTTCACTTAGGTAACTGGGTTACGCGCACGCGTATGCGTGTTATTCCCTTTTTGTGCATTGCACGTAGAATGGTTGCATTGAGTAAAACCACCTAGCGCGGTCCTCACAAATCTCCTGGGCACGCCATGATCGCTCCTTTTGCAGGACGGATTCAGCTCGTGCCCGACGCTTGGCGACAACTTCGGCGTCGGTGGACTCTCACTCAGCCTGCCGTTGTTTACACGTCACTACGCCATCCTTCTCGCTCGGCATCTTGATCAGGAGACGAACCCGATACGTTCATAGCACACAGAGAACCCGTAGCAACTGCCAGAGCAGGTCAACCCAGTGCGCCTTTGCCTACCCTTGTGCTCGGCGACGATTCAACTCCGTTCTCCTTCCTTGCTTCGCTCAGCCCCACGTAGACTTTCCTCTAGGTGGCGTTGATTTGCTGCGTGCTTAGTGCACTCCTCCGTACTTTCCCCGGCTAAAGTGTACTATATAGGGGTGGTGGGTCAACGGCGCTGGGGGCGTGAAGCCACCGATGTCACCTTGAAACACAGCTACATTGATCTCCACGGTGCGATGCCTGGTGGTGGTGGTTAAGGTTTGGACTACGCTTAAGATTCGCCTTTGAGAGTAGAACGCGATAGCGTTATCGGGACCCGTTAGCATCGCATCGTTCGCATACGGCAGGTAGGCTTCATTCACTGCAACACTGAACGCGGGAAAGCCAGCTTACAGAGAAGAAGATAACACCATCCCCTTAAAGTCGGCTCTACTTTTAAAATGAAATGCATTGCTGGAAAACGTTTTTCCATGGGCAATATAAATGGTCTTATATTAAAATGTGAATTCCCTAGCACCTTTTTTATTATTTTGTTAAGTGTTTGCTATTGCCGCTACGCGCACAGGTCTGGTAGAAATGTTAGTGTTTCCTCGGAGGAGAATTAGGTTTTCTCGTACATTCAAATCACAATCCGACTGCGATTGGTAAACAATCCGACGGAGAATCCGAGGACGAATGGTAAAGTCGTACTTTAGCATTTTGTGATGGATTTCACTGTGAAAAATTCAATTTTTGTTCACCAAAAGCTTGCACCACGTGGATGGCCTGCGCGGTCGATGTGGTTGGACGATTTTCTCCGTCACTTTGATGACACGCCGGTTGCCGACGCCAAATTTTTTGTGACACGGGGCCCTAAACGCTATCGCGTTATAACATTTATTTTGCGAGACCTGGGGTGCTATAACGTAAAATGATTCCAAACTGTTTTGATTCCAAACACCTGACGTCAAATTTACGTAACCACCGACGCAAGCATCGGGCGGTGACCCGCAGCGTTGTCTAAACAACCCAATCAAACACTCTGCTCATTTATAGGAGGTCATCGCTGTTCTCTTTCAAAACCATTTACATTGTCTTCACGCAGTGGTTTTTCTTATTTAATTGGCTGACAAGAGGCGAGGAGAACGCTCTAGTTGAGAGGGTTTCCATGGGGCCGAGCCAGCACAGTGAAAATAGATAACCGCATGAAGAGGCGCGGTGCCGGCTTCTCCGATTGGTCAGCTTCGCATTACTTAGCTTGCGGTGGCTGGTCGAAAATCGCGGCGGCGTGCAACGAAAGGATAACAATGCCGCTAAAGCTCATGTGCAAATAAATACATGCTCACCGGCAGGTGCGAGTAGCGAGGGCCTGAGCGATCGGCGGTAAGCTATCTTCTATTACTTTCGGAACGGGGCAGTCCCCCCCCCCCCCCCCTGTGGCTATTCAAGAAATTTTCAATTTTGTTCGGCATATTAATCCATTTTTTCGTGTACACGTAACTTTGACGTGGTGAGTTTTCGCGGTTTTGTCAGGTCACGTGACAGACAGGCGAAGCGGGCGTAGCCAGAAAACATTGGACCAATAGCAGAGGGCTAATGGTGAAAAGGCGTCGAATCAGGAATAATTACTTTTCTTTTGTGCGGTTTAATGATGCGTAATCAGTGTGTACACGTTATATCTGATGGGGAGCTATCGCGGTTTTCGTGACGTCGCGTGACAGACATGCGAAGTTAGGAGTGGGCAAAAATGTTTTGACCAATCGTGGAGGCTGATTGCAGAAATTGCAATCAAAACAGTTTGGAATCATTATACGTTACAGCGCCCCTGGTGCGCCACAGTGAAAGGGCATATTGCTACACATGCAAAGAAACGACGCCACGAACATGTATAGCGTGCACCGCGGCGTTGCAGCCCAAACGGAAAGAACGCGGTAGCGGACGCTTGATTGATCTCGACGGTGTGACGACTAGTACCCAGGCTCACGATTCTCTTGTCCACCTCCAGGCGCCTTCCCGCTCCAACCCACGCTCTCTCGCCGATTCAACTTAACATCGCCGATTTTACAGGCTGGCCATGCACGCTTGTGCGTAAAATTTACAGTGACGTTTCACTATACCTGAACGCGGGTTACGCGCAAGCGTATGGGTGCTTTCTATGTTTGTGCATGGGCCGTAGATTGCTTTAATATGGACGCCGCGAACATGCACAGCGAGCACCGTGGCGTCGAAGCACAAACGGAAAGGACGCGAACGTGGTGACTCTCTTCTTATTCTTCTCGCAAAATAAGCGCTCACTTCTTTTGCGGCTTCAAACATGCCACCGCCGATTTCGCATCCTCGCCATGTACACTTACGTGTGAAATGGCGCCGTCGTCTTCTAGTTAGTATTCGTCGCTTGATGTGCAACCTATCAGCTCTCTTGAGATACTGATAATAATTTCAGCAACAATTTACAGTCGAAGCGTACAAAAGAAGTGTGTACAACGTCTACGCGGAACCCATGTGAGCGTTCCTGGAAGTC